>NW_027478161.1:2121212-2424242 GCF_051020975.1 Osmia lignaria lignaria
TTTGTATCTCTATTATGTTGGTGCGGCTTCGGAACTTTTAAATATCTTGATATATCTCGAGAACTACGCATCTGTTCAAAAAATATCATAGAACATAAAAAGTAGGAATCCTAATTTTCTACAAAAAAGGTCTCTTAACATTTTGCCGTAGCTCGCTTCGTTTCCGAGATATTTGCAGATTTATCTCAAGGGAAGGGGCCTGACGGACATATTTCGAAATATTTCTTATTCTTGTTGTTCTTCTTCTGCACAGCTAAGCTGGAAGTGGCATTTGCAGCTCGCAATAGTGCAGAGTTATCTCAAAGAAAGGGGCCACGGTGTTTCTGTACCTCTATTATGTTGGTGGAGCTTCGGAGCTTTTAAATATCTTGATATATCTCGAGAACTACGCATCTGATCAAAAAATATCATAGCAGATAAAAAGTAGGAAACTTAATTCTCTACACAAAAGGTCTCTTCACATTTTGCCATAGCTCGCTTCGTTTCCGAGATATGTGCAGATTTATCTCAAGGGAAGGGGCCTGACGGACATATTTCGAGATATTTCTTCTTCTTGTTGTTCTTCTTCTGCACAGCTAAGCTGGAAGTGACATTTGCGGCTCGCACTAGTGCAGAGTTATCTCAAAGAAAGGGGCCACGGTGTTTCTGTATCTCTATTATGTTGGTGCGGCTTCGGAACTTTTAAATATCTCGATATATCTCGAAAACTACGCTTCTGATCAAAAAATATCATACAACATAAAAAGTAGGAAACTTAATTCTCTACAAAAAGGTCTCTTAACATTTTGCCATAGCTCGCTTCGTTTCCGAGATATTTGCAGATTTATCTCAAGGGAAGGGGCCTGACGGACATATTTCGAGATATTTCTTCTTCTTGTTGTTCTTCTTCTGCACAGCTAAGCTGGAAGTGGCATTTACAGCTGGCAATAGTGCAGAGTTATCTCAAAGAAAGGGGCCACGGTGTTTCTGTATCTCTATTATGTTGGTGCGGCTTCGGAACTTTTAAATATCTTGATATATCTCGAGAACTACGCATCTGATCAAAAAATATCATAGAACATGAAAAGTAGGAAACTTAATTCTCTACAGAAAAGGTCTCTTAACATTTTGCCATAGCTCTCTTCGTTTCCGAGATATTTGCAGATTTATCTCAAGGGAAGGGGCCTGACGGACATATTTCGAGATATTTCTTCTTCTTGTTGTTCTTCTTCTGCACAGCTAAGCTGGAAGTGGCATTTGCGGCTCGCACTAGTGCACAGTTATCTCAAAGAAAGGGGCCACGGTGTTTCTGTATCTCTATTATGTTGGTGCGTCTTCGGAACTTTTAAATATCTTGATATATCTCGAGAACTACGCGTCTGATCAAAAAATATCATAGAACATAAAAAGTAGGAAACTTAATTCTCTACAAATAAGGTCTCTTAACATTTTGCCATAGCTCGCTCCGTTTCCGAGATATTTGCAGATTTATCTCAAGGGAAGGGGCCTGACGGACATTTTTCGAGATATTTCTTCTTCTTGTTGTTCTTCTTCTGCACAGCTAAGCTGGAAGTGGCATTTGCAGCTCGCAATAGTGCAGAGTTATCTCGAAGAAAGGGGCCACGGTGTTTCTGTATCTCTATTATGTTGGTGCGGCTTCGGAACTTTTAAATATCTTGATATATCTCGAGAACTACGCATCTGATCAAAAAATATCATAGAACATAAAAAGTAGGAAACTTAATTCTCTACAAATAAGGTCTCTTAACATTTTGCCATAGCTCGCTTCGTTTCCGAGATATTTGCAGATTTATCTCAAGGGAAGGGTCCTGATGGACATATTTCGAGATATTTCTTCTTCTTGTTGTTCTTCTTCTGCACAGCTAAACTGGAAGTGGCATTTCCAGCTCGCAATCGTGCAGAGTTATCTCAAAGAAAGGGGCCACGGTGTTTCTGTATCTCTATTATGTTGGTGCGGCTTCGGAACTTTTAAATATCTTGATATATCTCGAGAACTACGCCTCTGATCGAAAAATATCATAGAACATAAAAAGTAGGAAACTTAATTCTCTACAAAAAAGGTCTCTTAACATTTTCCCATAGCTGGCATCGTTTCCGAGATATTTGCAGAGTTAGCTCAAGGGAAGGGGCCTGACGGACATATTCCGAGATATTTCTTCTTCTTGTTGTTCCTCTTCTGCACAGCTAAGCTGGAAGTGGCATTTGCAGGTCGCAATAGTGCAGAGTTATCTCAAAGAAAGGGGCCACGGTGTTTCTGTATCTCTATTATGTTGGTGCGGCTTCGGAACTTTTAAATATCTCGATATATCTCGAAAACTACGCTTCTGATCAAAAAATATCAGAGAACGTAAATTGTAGGAAACATAATTCTCTACAAAAAAGGTCTCTTAACATTTTGCCATAGCTCGCTTCGTTTCCGAGATATTTGCAGATTTATCTCAAGGGAAGGGGCCTGACGGACATATTTCGAGATATTTCTTCGTCTTGTTGTTCTTCTTCTGCACAGCTAAGCTGGAAGTGGCATTTGCAGCTCGCAATAG
This sequence comes from Osmia lignaria lignaria, assembly GCF_051020975.1. NCBI lineage: Eukaryota > Metazoa > Arthropoda > Insecta > Hymenoptera > Megachilidae > Osmia > Osmia lignaria. The sequence continues at coordinate 2,123,753 of NW_027478161.1, forward strand.
TGCAGAGTTATCTCAAAGAAAGGGGCCACGGTGTTTCTGTATCTCTATTATGTTGGTGCGGCTTCGGAACTTTTAAATATCTTGATATATCTCGAGAACTACGCATCTGATCAAAAAATATCATAGAACATAAAAAGTAGGAAACTTAATTCTCTACAAAAAAGGTCTCTTAACGTTTTGCAATAGCTCGCTTCGTTTCCGAGATATTTGCAGATTTATCTCAAAGGAAGGGGCCTGACGGACATATTTCGAGATATTTCTTCTTCTTGTTGTTCTTCTTCTGCACAGCTAAGCTGGAAGTGGCATTTGCAGCTCGCAATAGTGCTGAGTTATCGCAAAGAAAGGGGCCACGGTGTTTCTGTATCTCTATTATGTTGGTGCGGCTTCGGAACTTTTAAATATCTTGATATATCTCGAGAACTACGCATCTGATCAAAAAATATCATAGAACATAAAAAGTAGGAAACCTAATTTTCTACAAAAAAGGTCTCTTAACATTTTGCCGTAGCTCGCTTCGTTTCCGAGATATTTGCAGATTTATCTCAAGGGAAGGGGCCTGACGGACATATTTCGAAATATTTCTTATTCTTGTTGTTCTTCTTCTGCACAGCTAAGCTGGAAGTGGCATTTGCAGCTCGCTATAGTGCAGAGTTATCGCAAAGAAAGGGGCCACGGTGTTTCTGTATCTCTATTATGTTGGTGCGGCTTCGGAACTTTTAAATATCTTGATATATCTCGAGAACTACGCATCTGATCAAAAAATATCATAGAAGATAAAAAGTAGGAAACCTAATTTTCTACAAAAAAGGTCTGTTAACATTTTGCCGTAGCTCGCTTCGTTTCCGAGATATTTGCAGATTTATCTCAAGGGAAGGGGCCTGACGGACATATTACGAGATATTTCTTCTTCTTGTTGTTCTTCTTCTGCAGAGCTAAGCTGGAAGTGGCATTTGCAGCGCGCAATAGTGCAGAGTTATCTCAAAGAAACGGGCCACGGTGCTTCTGTATCTCTATTATGTTGGTGCGGCTTCGGAACTTTTAAATATCTTGATATATCTCGAGAACTACGCATCTGATCAGAAAATATCATAGAACATAAAAAGTAGGAAACATAATTCTCTACAAAAAAGGTCTCTTAACATTTTGCCATAGCTCGCTTCGTTTCCGAGATATTTGCAGATTTATCTCAAGGGAAGGGGCCTGACGGACATATTTCGAGATATTTCTTCGTCTTGTTGTTCTTCTTCTGCACAGCTAAGCTGGAAGTGGCATTTGCCGCTCGCAATAGTGCAGAGTTATCTCAAAGAAAGGGGCCACGGTGTTTCTGTATCTCTATTATGTTGGTGCGGCTTCGGAACTTTCAAATATCTTGATATATCTCGAGAACTACGCATCTGATCAAAAAATATCATAGAACATAAAAAGTAGGAAACCTAATTTTCTACAAAAAAGGTCTCTTAACATTTTGCCGTAGCTCGCTTCGTTTCCGAGATATTTGCAGATTTATCTCAAGGGAAGGGGCCTGACGGACATATTTCGAAATATTTCTTATTCTTGTTGTTCTTCTTCTGCACAGCTAAGCTGGAAGTGGCATTTGCAGCTCGCAATAGTGCAGAGTTATCTCAAAGAAAGGGGCCACGGTGTTTCTGTACCTCTATTATGTTGGTGCGGCTTCGGAACTTTTAAATATCTCGATATATCTCGAAAACTACGCTTCTGATCAAAAAATATCATAGAACATAAATTCTAGGAAACATAATTCTCTACAAAAAAGGTCTCCTAACATTTTGCCATAGCTCGCTTCGTTTCCGAGATATTTGCAGATTTATCTCAAGGGAAGGGTCCTGATGGACATATTTCGAGATATTTCTTCTTCTTGTTGTTCTTCTTCTGCACACCTAAACTGGAAGTGGCATTTCCAGCTCGCAATCGTGCAGAGTTATCTCAAAGAAAGGGGCCACGGTGTTTCTGTATCTCTATTATGTTGGTGCGGCTTCGGAGCTTTTAAATATCTTGATATATCTCGAGAACTACGCCTCTGATCGAAAAATATCATAGAACATAAAAAGTAGGAAACTTAATTCTCTACAAAAAAGGTCTCTTAACATTTTCCCATAGCTGGCATCGTTTCCGAGATATTTGCAGAGTTAGCTCAAGGGAAGGGGCCTGACGGACATATTCCGAGATATTTCTTCTTCTTGTTGTTCCTCTTCTGCACAGCTAAGCTGGAAGTGGCATTTGCAGGTCGCAATAGTGCAGAGTTATCTCAAAGAAAGGGGCCACGGTGTTTCTGTATCTCTATTATGTTGGTGCGGCTTCGGAACTTTTAAATATCTCGATATATCTCGAAAACTACGCTTCTGATCAAAAAATATCAGAGAACGTAAATTGTAGGAAACATAATTCTCTACAAAAAAGGTCTCTTAACATTTTGCCATAGCTCGCTTCGTTTCCGAGATATTTGCAGATTTATCTCAAGGGAAGGGGCCTGACGGACATATTTCGAGATATTTCTTCGTCTTGTTGTTCTTCTTCTGCACAGCTAAGCTGGAAGTGGCATTTGCAGCTCGCAATAGTGCAGAGTTATCTCAAAGAAAGGGGCCACGGTGTTTCTGTATCTCTATTATGTTGGTGCGGCTTCGGAACTTTTAAATATCTTGATATATCTCGAGAACTACGCATCTGATCAAAAAATATCATAGAACATAAAAAGTAGGAAACCTAATTTTCTACAAAAAGGTCTCTTAACATTTTGACGTAGCTCGCTTCGTTTCCGAGATATTTGCAGATTTATCTCAAGGGAAGGGGCCTGACGGACATATTTCGAAGTATTTCTTATTCTTGTTGTTCTTCGTGGGCACAGCTAAGCTGGAAGTGGCATTTGCAGCTCGCAATAGTGCAGAGTTATCTCAAAGAAAGGGGCCACGGTGTTTCTGTACCTCTATTATGTTGGTGCAGCTTCGGAGCTTTTAAATATCTTGATATATCTCGAGAACTACGCATCTGATCAAAAAATGTCATAGAACATAAAAAGTAGGAAACTTAATTCTCTACAAAAAAGGTCTCTTAACGTTTTGCAATAGCTCGCTTCGTTTCCGAGATATTTGCAGATTTATCTCAAAGGAAGGGGCCTGACGGACATATTTCGAGATATTTCTTCTTCTTGTTGTTCTTCTTCTGCACAGCTAAGCTGGAAGTGGCATTTGCAGCTCGCAATAGTGCAGAGTTATCGCAAAGAAAGGGGCCACGGTGTTTCTGTATCTCTATTATGTTGGTGCGGCTTCGGAACTTTTAAATATCTTGATATATCTCGAGAACTACGCATCTGATCAAAAAATATCATAGAACATAAAAAGTAGGAAACCGAATTCTCTACAAAAAAGGTCTCTTAACATTTTGCCATAGCTCGCTTCGTTTCCGAGATATTTGCAGATTTATCTCAAGGGAAGGGGCCTGACGGACATATTTCGAGATATTTCTTCTTCTTGTTGTTCTTCTTCTGCACAGCTTAGCTGGAAGTGGCATTTGCAGCTCGCAATAGTGCAGAGTTATCGCAAAGAAAGGGGCCACGGTGTTTCTGTATCTCTATTATGTTGGTGCGGCTTCGGAACTTTTAAATATCTTGATATATCTCGAGAACTACGCATCTGATCAAAAAATATCATAGAAGATAAAAAGTAGGAAACCTAATTTTCTACAAAAAAGGTCTGTTAACATTTTGCCGTAGCTCGCTTCGTTTCCGAGATATTTGCAGATTTATCTCAAGGGAAGGGGCCTGACGGACATATTTCGAGATATTTCTTCTTCTTGTTGTTCTTCTTCTGCACAGCTAAGCTGGAAGTGGCATTTGCAGCAGGCAATAGTGCAGAGTTATCTCAAAGAAACGGGCCACGGTGTTTCTGTATCTCTATTATGTTGGTGCGGCTTCGGAACTTTTAAATATCTTGATATATCTCGAGAACTACGCATCTGATCAAAAAATATCATAGAACATAAAAAGTAGGAAACCTAATTTTCTACAAAAAAGGTCTCTTAACATTTTGCCGTAGCTCGCTTCGTTTCCGAGATATTTGCAGATTTATCTCAAGGGAAGGGGCCTGACGGACATATTTCGAAATATTTCTTATTCTTGTTGTTCTTCTTCTGCACAGCTGAGCTGGAAGTGGCATTTGCAGCTCGCTATAGTGCAGAGTTATCTCAAAGAAAGGGGCCACGGTGTTTCTGTACCTCTATTATGTTGGTGCAGCTTCGGAGCTTTTAAATATCTTGATATATCTCGAGAACTACGCATCTGATCAAAAAATATCATAGAACATAAAAAGTAGGAAACTTAATTCTCTACAAAAAAGGTCTCTGAACATTTTGCCGTAGCTCGCTTCGTTTCCGAGATATTTGCAGATTTATCTCAAGGGAAGGGGCCTGACGGACATATTTCCAGATATTTCTTCTTCTTGTTGTTCTTCTTCTGCACAGCTAAGCTGGAAGTGGCATTTGCCGCTCGCAATAGTGCAGAGTTATCTCAAAGAAAGGGGCCACGGTGTTTCTGTATCTCTATTATGTTGGTGCGGCTTCGGAACTTTCAAATATCTTGATATATCTCGAGAACTACGCATCTGATCCAAAAAATATCATAGAACATAAAAAGTAGGAAACCTAATTTTCTACAAAAAAGGTCTCTTAACATTTTGCCGTAGCTCGCTTCGTTTCCGAGATATTTGCAGATTTATCTCAAGGGAAGGGGCCTGACGGACATATTTCGAAATATTTCTTATTCTTGTTGTTCTTCTTCTGCACAGCTAAGCTGGAAGTGGCATTTGCAGCTCGCAATAGTGCAGAGTTATCTCAAAGAAAGGGGCCACGGTGTTTCTGTACCTCTATTATGTTGGTGCGGCTTCGGAACTTTTAAATATCTCGATATATCTCGAAAACTACGCTTCTGATCAAAAAATATCATAGAACATAAATTCTAGGAAACATAATTCTCTACAAAAAAGGTCTCCTAACATTTTGCCATAGCTCGCTTCGTTTCCGAGATATTTGCAGATTTATCTCAAGGGAAGGGTCCTGATGGACATATTTCGAGATATTTCTTCTTCTTGTTGTTCTTCTTCTGCACACCTAAACTGGAAGTGGCATTTCCAGCTCGCAATCGTGCAGAGTTATCTCAAAGAAAGGGGCCACGGTGTTTCTGTATCTCTATTATGTTGGTGCGGCTTCGGAGCTTTTAAATATCTTGATATATCTCGAGAACTACGCCTCTGATCGAAAAATATCATAGAACATAAAAAGTAGGAAACTTAATTCTCTACAAAAAAGGTCTCTTAACATTTTCCCATAGCTGGCATCGTTTCCGAGATATTTGCAGAGTTAGCTCAAGGGAAGGGGCCTGACGGACATATTCCGAGATATTTCTTCTTCTTGTTGTTCCTCTTCTGCACAGCTAAGCTGGAAGTGGCATTTGCAGGTCGCAATAGTGCAGAGTTATCTCAAAGAAAGGGGCCACGGTGTTTCTGTATCTCTATTATGTTGGTGCGGCTTCGGAACTTTTAAATATCTCGATATATCTCGAAAACTACGCTTCTGATCAAAAAATATCAGAGAACGTAAATTGTAGGAAACATAATTCTCTACAAAAAAGGTCTCTTAACATTTTGCCATAGCTCGCTTCGTTTCCGAGATATTTGCAGATTTATCTCAAGGGAAGGGGCCTGACGGACATATTTCGAGATATTTCTTCGTCTTGTTGTTCTTCTTCTGCACAGCTAAGCTGGAAGTGGCATTTGCAGCTCGCAATAGTGCAGAGTTATCTCAAAGAAAGGGGCCACGGTGTTTCTGTATCTCTATTATGTTGGTGCGGCTTCGGAACTTTTAAATATCTTGATATATCTCGAGAACTACGCATCTGATCAAAAAATATCATAGAACATAAAAAGTAGGAAACCTAATTTTCTACAAAAAGGTCTCTTAACATTTTGACGTAGCTCGCTTCGTTTCCGAGATATTTGCAGATTTATCTCAAGGGAAGGGGCCTGACGGACATATTTCGAAGTATTTCTTATTCTTGTTGTTCTTCGTGGGCACAGCTAAGCTGGAAGTGGCATTTGCAGCTCGCAATAGTGCAGAGTTATCTCAAAGAAAGGGGCCACGGTGTTTCTGTACCTCTGTTATGTTGGTGCAGCTTCGGAGCTTTTAAATATCTTGATATATCTCGAGAACTACGCATCTGATCAAAAAATGTCATAGAACATAAAAAGTAGGAAACTTAATTCTCTACAAAAAAGGTCTCTTAACGTTTTGCAATAGCTCGCTTCGTTTCCGAGATATTTGCAGATTTATCTCAAAGGAAGGGGCCTGACGGACATATTTCGAGATATTTCTTCTTCTTGTTGTTCTTCTTCTGCACAGCTAAGCTGGAAGTGGCATTTGCAGCTCGCAATAGTGCAGAGTTATCGCAAAGAAAGGGGCCACGGTGTTTCTGTATCTCTATTATGTTGGTGCGGCTTCGGAACTTTTAAATATCTTGATATATCTCGAGAACTACGCATCTGATCAAAAAATATCATAGAACATAAAAAGTAGGAAACCGAATTCTCTACAAAAAAGGTCTCTTAACATTTTGCCATAGCTCGCTTCGTTTCCGAGATATTTGCAGATTTATCTCAAGGGAAGGGGCCTGACGGACATATTTCGAGATATTTCTTCTTCTTGTTGTTCTTCTTCTGCACAGCTAAGCTGGAAGTGGCATTTGCAGCGCGCAATAGTGCAGAGTTATCTCAAAGAAAGGGGCCACGGTGTTTTTGTATCTCTATTATGTTGGTGCGGCTTCGGAACTTTTAAATATCTTGATATATCTCGAGAACTACGCATCTGTTCAAAAAATATCATAGAACATAAAAAGTAGGAATCCTAATTTTCTACAAAAAAGGTCTCTTAACATTTTGCCGTAGCTCGCTTCGTTTCCGAGATATTTGCAGATTTATCTCAAGGGAAGGGGCCTGACGGACATATTTCGAAATATTTCTTATTCTTGTTGTTCTTCTTCTGCACAGCTAAGCTGGAAGTGGCATTTGCAGCTCGCAATAGTGCAGAGTTATCTCAAAGAAAGGGGCCACGGTGTTTCTGTACCTCTATTATGTTGGTGGAGCTTCGGAGCTTTTAAATATCTTGATATATCTCGAGAACTACGCATCTGATCAAAAAATATCATAGAACATAAAAAGTAGGAAACTTAATTCTCTACAAAAAAGGTCTCTTAACATTTTGCCATAGCTCGCTTCGTTTCCGAGATATTTGCAGATTTATCTCAAGGGAAAGGGCCTGACGGACATATTTCGAGATATTTCTTCTTCTTGTTGTTCTTCTTCTGCACAGCTAAACTGGAAGTGGCATTTCCAGCTCGCAATCATGCAGAGTTATCTCAAAGAGAGGGGCCACGGTGTTTCTGTAGCTCTATTATGTTGGTGCGGCTTCGGAACTTTTAAATATCTTGATATATCTCGAGAACTACGCCTCTGATCGAAAAATATCATAGAACATAAAAAGTAGGAAACTTAATTCTCTACAAAAAAGGTCTCTTAACATTTTGCCATAGCTCGTTTCGTTTCCGAGATATTTGCAGATTTATCTCAAGGGAAGGGGCCTGACGGACATATTTCGAGATATTTCTTCTTCTTGTTGTTCTTCTTCTGCACAGCTTAGCTGGAAGTGGCATTTGCAGCTCGCAATAGTGCAGAGTTATCGCAAAGAAAGGGGCCACGGTGTTTCTGTATCTCTATTATGTTGGTGCGGCTTCGGAACTTTTAAATATCTTGATATATCTCGAGAACTACGCATCTGATCAAAAAATATCATAGAAGATAAAAAGTAGGAAACCTAATTTTCTACAAAAAAGGTCTGTTAACATTTTGCCGTAGCTCGCTTCGTTTCCGAGATATTTGCAGATTTATCTCAAGGGAAGGGGCCTGACGGACATATTTCGAGATATTTCTTCTTCTTGTTGTTCTTCTTCTGCACAGCTAAGCTGGAAGTGGCATTTGCAGCTCGCTATAGTGCAGAGTTATCTCAAAGAAAGGGGCCACGGTGTTTCTGTACCTCTATTATGTTGGTGCAGCTTCGGAGCTTTTAAATATCTTGATATATCTCGAGAACTACGCATCTGATCAAAAAATATCATAGAACATAAAAAGTAGGAAACTTAATTCTCTACAAAAAAGGTCTCTGAACATTTTGCCGTAGCTCGCTTCGTTTCCGAGATATTTGCAGATTTATCTCAAGGGAAGGGGCCTGACGGACATATTTCCAGATATTTCTTCTTCTTGTTGTTCTTCTTCTGCACAGCTAAGCTGGAAGTGGCATTTGCCGCTCGCAATAGTGCAGAGTTATCTCAAAGAAAGGGGCCACGGTGTTTCTGTACCTCTATTATGTTGGTGCGGCTTCGGAACTTTTAAATATCTCGATATATCTCGAAAACTGCGCTTCTGATCAAAAAATATCAGAGAACGTAAATTGTAGGAAACATAATTCTCTACAAAAAAGGTCTCTTAACATTTTGCCATAGCTCGCTTCGTTTCCGAGATATTTGCAGATTTATCTCAAGGGAAGGGGCCTGACGGACATATTTCGAGATATTTCTTCGTCTTGTTGTTCTTCTTCTGCACAGCTAAGCTGGAAGTGGCATTTGCAGCTCGCAATAGTGCAGAGTTATCTCAAAGAAAGGGGCCACGGTGTTTCTGTATCTCTATTATGTTGGTGCGGCTTCGGAACTTTTAAATATCTTGATATATCTCGAGAACTACGCATCTGATCAAAAAATATCATAGAACATAAAAAGTAGGAAACCTAATTTTCTACAAAAAGGTCTCTTAACATTTTGCCGTAGCTCGCTTCGTTTCCGAGATATTTGCAGATTTATCTCAAGGGAAGGGGCCTGACGGACATATTTCGAAGTATTTCTTATTCTTGTTGTTCTTCGTGGGCACAGCTAAGCTGGAAGTGGCATTTGCAGCTCGCAATAGTGCAGAGTTATCTCAAAGAAAGGGGCCACGGTGTTTCTGTACCTCTATTATGTTGGTGCAGCTTCGGAGCTTTTAAATATCTTGATATATCTCGAGAACTACGCATCTGATCAAAAAATGTCATAGAACATAAAAAGTAGGAAACTTAATTCTCTACAAAAAAGGTCTCTTAACGTTTTGCAATAGCTCGCTTCGTTTCCGAGATATTTGCAGATTTATCTCAAAGGAAGGGGCCTGACGGACATATTTCGAGATATTTCTTCTTCTTGTTGTTCTTCTTCTGCACAGCTAAGCTGGAAGTGGCATTTGCAGCTCGCAATAGTGCAGAGTTATCGCAAAGAAAGGGGCCACGGTGTTTCTGTATCTCTATTATGTTGGTGCGGCTTCGGAACTTTTAAATATCTTGATATATCTCGAGAACTACGCATCTGATCAAAAAATATCATAGAACATAAAAAGTAGGAAACCGAATTCTCTACAAAAAAGGTCTCTTAACATTTTGCCATAGCTCGCTTCGTTTCCGAGATATTTGCAGATTTATCTCAAGGGAAGGGGCCTGACGGACATATTTCGAGATATTTCTTCTTCTTGTTGTTCTTCTTCTGCACAGCTAAGCTGGAAGTGGCATTTGCAGCGCGCAATAGTGCAGAGTTATCTCAAAGAAAGGGGCCACGGTGTTTCTGTACCTCTATTATGTTGGTGGAGCTTCGGAGCTTTTAAATATCTTGATATATCTCGAGAACTACGCATCTGATCAATAAATATCATAGAACATAAAAAGTAGGAAACCTAATTTTCTACAAAAAAGGTCTGTTAACATTTTGCCGTAGCTCGCTTCGTTTCCGAGATATTTGCAGATTTATCTCAAGGGAAGGGGCCTGACGGACATATTTCGAGATATTTCTTCTTCTTGTTGTTCTTCTTCTGCACAGCTAAGCTGGAAGTGGCATTTGCAGCGCGCAATAGTGCAGAGTTATCTCAAAGAAACGGGCCACGGTGTTTCTGTATCTCTATTATGTTGGTGCGGCTTCGGAACTTTTAAATATCTTGATATATCTCGAGAACTACGCATCTGATCAGAAAATATCATAGAACATAAAAAGTAGGAAACTTAATTCTCTACAAAAAAGGTCTCTTAACATTTTCCCATAACTGGCATCGTTTCCGAGATATTTGCAGATATATCTCAAGGGAAGGGGCCTGACGGACATATTTCGAGATATTTCTTCTTCTTGTTGTTCTTCTTTTGCACAGCTAAGCTGGAAGTGGCATTTGCAGCTCGCAATAGTGCAGAGTTATCGCAAAGAAAGGGGCCACGGTGTTTCTGTATCTCTATTATGTTGGTGCGGCTTCGGAACCTTTAAATATCTTGATATATCTCGAGAACTACGCATCTGATCAAAAAATATCATAGAGCATAAAAAGTAGGAAACCTAATTTTCTACAAAAAAGGTCTCTTAACATTTTGCCGTAGCTCGCTTCGTTTCCGAGATATTTGCAGATTTATCTCAAGGGAAGGGGCCTGACGGACATATTTCGAAATATTTCTTATTCTTGTTGTTCTTCTTCTGCACAGCTAAGCTGGAAGTGGCATTTGCAGCTCGCTATAGTGCAGAGTTATCTCAAAGAAAGGGGCCACGGTGTTTCTGTACCTCTATTATGTTGGTGCAGCTTCGGAGCTTTTAAATATCTTGATATATCTCGAGAACTACGCATCTGATCAAAAAATATCATAGAACATAAAAAGTAGGAAACTTAATTCTCTACAAAAAAGGTCTTTTAACGTTTTGCAATAGCTCGCTTCGTTTCCAAGATATTTGCAGATTTATCTCAAGGGAAGGGTCCTGACGGACATATTTCGAGATATTTCTTCTTCTTGTTGTTCTTCTTCTGCACAGCTAAGCTGGAAGTGGCATTTGCGGCTCGCACTAGTGCAGAGTTATCTCAAAGAAAGGGGCCACGGTGTTTCTGTATCTCTATTATGTTGGTGCAGCTTCAGAACTTTTAAATATCTTGATGTATCTCGAGAACTACGCATCTGATCAAAAAATATCATGGAACATAAAAAGTAGAAAACTTAATTCTCTACAGAAAAGGTCTCTTAACATTTTGCCATAGCTCGCTTCGTTTCCGAGATATTTGCAGATTTATCTCAAGGGAAGGGGCCTGACGGACATATTTCGAGATATTTCTTCTTCTTGTTGTTCTTCTTCTGCACAGCTAAACTGGACGTGGCATTTCCAGCTCGCAATAGTGCAGAGTTATCTCAAAGAAAGGGGCCACGGTGTTTCTGTATCTCTATTATGTTGGTGCGGCTTCTTAACTTTTAAATATCTTGATATATCTCGAGAACTACGCGTCTGATCAAAAAATATCATAGAACATAAAAAGTAGGAAACTTAATTCTCTACAAAAAAGTCTGTTAACATTTTGCCATAGCTCGCTTCGTTTCCGAGATATTTGCAGATTTATCTCAAGGGAAGGGGCCTAACGGACATATTTCGAGATATTTCTTCTTCTTGTTGTTCTTCTTCTGCACAGCTAAACTGGAAGTGGCATTTCCAGCTCGCAATAGTGCAGAGTTATCTCAAAGAGAGGGGCCACGGTGTTTCTGTATCTCTATTATGTTGGGGCGGCTTCGGAACTTTTAAATATCTTGATATATCTCGAGAACTACGCGTCTGATCAAAAAATATCATAGAACATAAAAAGTAGGAAACATAATTCTCTACAAAAAAGGTCTCTTAACATTTTGCCATAGCTCGCTTCGTTTCCGAGATATTTGCAGATTTATCTCAAGGGAAGGGGCCTAACGGACATATTTCGAGATATTTCTTCTTCTTGTTGTTCTTCTTCTGCACAGCTAAACTGGAAGTGGCATTTCCAGCTCGCAATAGTGCAGAGTTATCTCAAAGAGAGGGGCCACGGTGTTTCTGTATCTCTATTATGTTGGTGCGGCTTCGGAACTTTTAAATATCTTGATATATCTCGAGAACTACGCATCTGATCAGAAAATATCATAGAAGATAAAAAGTAGGAAACTTAATTCTCTACAAAAAAGGTCTCTTAACATTTTGCCATAGCTCGCTTCGTTTCCGAGATATTTGCAGATTTATCTCAAGGTAAGGGGCCTGACGGACATATTTCGAGATATTTCTTCTTCTTGTTGTTCTTCTTCTGCACAGCTAAGCTGGAAGTGGCATTTGCAGCTCGCAATAGTGCATAGCTATCTGAAAGAAAGGGGCCACGGTGTTTCTGTATCTCTATTGTGTTGGTGCGGCTTCGGAACTTTTAAATATCTTGATATATCTCGAGAACTACGCATCTGATCCAAAAATATCATAGAACATAAATAGTAGGAAACTTAATTCTCTACAAAAAAGGTCTCTCAACATTTTGCCATAGCTCGCTTCGTTTCCGAGATATTTGCAGATTTATCTCAAGGGAAGGGGCCTAACGGACATATTTCCAGATATTTCTTCTTCTTGTTGTTCTTCTTCTGCACAGCTAAGCTGGAAGTGGCATTTGCGGCTCGCACTAGTGCAGAGTTATCTCAAAGAAAGGGGCCACGGTGTTTCTGTATCTCTATTATGTTGGTGCAGCTTCAGAACTTTTAAATATCTTGATGTATCTCGAGAACTACGCATCTGATCAAAAAATATCATGGAACATAAAAAGTAGAAAACTTAATTCTCTACAGAAAAGGTCTCTTAACATTTTGCCATAGCTCGCTTCGTTTCCGAGATATTTGCAGATTTATCTCAAGGGAAGGGGCCTAACGGACATATTTCGAGATATTTCTTCTTCTTGTTGTTCTTCTTCTGCACAGCTAAACTGGAAGTGGCATTTCCAGCTCGCAATAGTGCAGAGTTATCTCAAAGAGAGGGGCCACGGTGTTTCTGTATCTCTATTATGTTGGGGCGGCTTCGGAACTTTTAAATATCTTGATATATCTCGAGAACTACGCGTCTGATCAAAAAATATCATAGAACATAAAAAGTAGGAAACATAATTCTCTACAAAAAAGGTCTCTTAACATTTTGCCATAGCTCGCTTCGTTTCCGAGATATTTGCAGATTTATCTCAAGGGAAGGGGCCTAACGGACATATTTCGAGATATTTCTTCTTCTTGTTGTTCTTCTTCTGCACAGCTAAGCTGGAAGTGGCATTTGCAGCTCGCAATAGTGCAGAGTTATCGCAAAGAAAGGGGCCACGGTGTTTCTGTATCTCTATTATGTTGGTGCGGCTTCGGAACTTTTAAATATCTTGATATATCTCGAGAACTACGCATCTGATCAAAAAATATCATAGAACATAAAAAGTAGGAAACCGAATTCTCTACAAAAAAGGTCTCTTAACATTTTGCCATAGCTCGCTTCGTTTCCGAGATATTTGCAGATATATCTCAAGGGAAGGGGCTTGACGGACATATTTCGAGATATTTCTTCTTCTTGTTGTTCTTCTTCTGCACAGCTAAGCTGGAAGTGGCATTTGCAGCTCGCAATAGTGCAGAGTTATCTCAAAGAAAGGAGCCACGGTGTTTCTGTATCTCTATTATGTTGGTGCGGCTTCGGAACCTTTAAATATCTTGATATATCTCGAGAACTACGCATCTGATCAAAAAATATCATAGAGCATAAAAAGTAGGAAACCTAATTTTCTACAAAAAAGGTCTCTTAACATTTTGCCGTAGCTCGCTTCGTTTCCGAGATATTTGCAGATTTATCTCAAGGGAAGGGGCCTGACGGACATATTTCGAAATATTTCTTATTCTTGTTGTTCTTCTTCTGCACAGCTAAGCTGGAAGTGGCATTTGCAGCTCGCTATAGTGCAGAGTTATCTCAAAGAAAGGGGCCACGGTGTTTCTGTACCTCTATTATGTTGGTGCAGCTTCGGAGCTTTTAAATATCTTGATATATCTCGAGAACTACGCATCTGATCAAAAAATATCATAGAACATAAAAAGTAGGAAACTTAATTCTCTACAAAAAAGGTCTTTTAACGTTTTGCAATAGCTCGCTTCGTTTCCAAGATATTTGCAGATTTATCTCAAGGGAAGGGTCCTGACGGACATATTTCGAGATATTTCTTCTTCTTGTTGTTCTTCTTCTGCACAGCTAAGCTGGAAGTGGCATTTGCAGCTCGCAATAGTGCAGAGTTACCTCAAAGAAAGGGGCCACGGTGTTTCTGTATCTCTATTATGTTGGTGCGGCTTCGGAACTTTTAAATATCTTGATATATCTCGAGAACTACGCATCTGATCCAAAAATATCATAGAACATAAATAGTAGGAAACTTAATTCTCTACAAAAAAGGTCTCTCAACATTTTGCCATAGCTCGCTTCGTTTCCGAGATATTTGCAGATTTATCTCAAGGGAAGGGGCCTAACGGACATATTTCCAGATATTTCTTCTTCTTGTTGTTCTTCTTCTGCACAGCTAAGCTGGAAGTGGCATTTGCGGCTCGCACTAGTGCAGAGTTATCTCAAAGAAAGGGGCCACGGTGTTTCTGTATCTCTATTATGTTGGTGCAGCTTGAGAACTTTTAAATAACTTGATGTATCTCGAGAACTACGCATCTGATCAAAAAATATCATGGAACATAAAAAGTAGAAAACTTAATTCTCTACAGAAAAGGTCTCTTAACATTTTGCCATAGCTCGCTTCGTTTCCGAGATATTTGCAGATTTATCTCAAGGGAAGGGGCCTGACGGACATATTTCGAGATATTTCTTCTTCTTGTTGTTCTTCTTCTGCACAGCTAAACTGGACGTGGCATTTCCAGCTCGCAATAGTGCAGAGTTATCTCAAAGAAAGGGGCCCCGGTGTTTCTGTATCTCTATTATGTTGGTGCGGCTTCTTAACTTTTAAATATCTTGATATATCTCGAGAACTACGCGTCTGATCAAAAAATATCATAGAACATAAAAAGTAGGAAACTTAATTCTCTACAAAAAAGTCTGTTAACATTTTGCCATAGCTCGCTTCGTTTCCGAGATATTTGCAGATTTATCTCAAGGGAAGGGGCCTAACGGACATATTTCGAGATATTTCTTCTTCTTGTTGTTCTTCTTCTGCACAGCTAAACTGGAAGTGGCATTTCCAGCTCGCAATAGTGCAGAGTTATCTCAAAGAGAGGGGCCACGGTGTTTCTGTATCTCTATTATGTTGGGGCGGCTTCGGAACTTTTAAATATCTTGATATATCTCGAGAACTACGCGTCTGATCAAAAAATATCATAGAACATAAAAAGTAGGAAACATAATTCTCTACAAAAAAGGTCTCTTAACATTTTGCCATAGCTCGCTTCGTTTCCGAGATATTTGCAGATTTATCTCAAGGGAAGGGGCCTAACGGACATATTTCGAAATATTTCTTATTCTTGTTGTTCTTCTTCTGCACAGCTAAGCTGGAAGTGGCATTTGCAGCTCGCTATAGTGCAGAGTTATCTCAAAGAAAGGGGCCACGGTGTTTCTGTACCTCTATTATGTTGGTGCAGCTTCGGAGCTTTTAAATATCTTGATATATCTCGAGAACTACGCATCTGATCAAAAAATATCATACAACATAAAAAGTAGGAAACTTAATTCTCTACAAAAAAGGTCTTTTAACGTTTTGCAATAGCTCGCTTCGTTTCCAAGATATTTGCAGATTTATCTCAAGGGAAGGGTCCTGACGGACATATTTCGAGATATTTCTTCTTCTTGTTGTTCTTCTTCTGCACAGCTAAGCTGGAAGTGGCATTTGCAGCTCGCAATAGTGCAGAGTTACCTCAAAGAAAGGGGCCACGGTGTTTCTGTATCTCTATTATGTTGGTGCGGCTTCGGAACTTTTAAATATCTTGATATATCTCGAGAACTACGCATCTGATCCAAAAATATCATAGAACATAAATAGTAGGAAACATAATTCTCTACAAAAAAGGTCTCTCAACATTTTGCCATAGCTCGCTTCGTTTCCGAGATATTTGCAGATTTATCTCAAGGGAAGGGGCCTAACGGACATATTTCCAGATATTTCTTCTTCTTGTTGTTCTTCTTCTGCACAGCTAAGCTGGAAGTGGCATTTGCGGCTCGCACTAGTGCAGAGTTATCTCAAAGAAAGGGGCCACGGTGTTTCTGTATCTCTATTATGTTGGTGCAGCTTCAGAACTTTTAAATATCTTGATGTATCTCGAGAACTACGCATCTGATCAAAAAATATCATGGAACATAAAAAGTAGAAAACTTAATTCTCTACAGAAAAGGTCTCTTAACATTTTGCCATAGCTCGCTTCGTTTCCGAGATATTTGCAGATTTATCTCAAGGGAAGGGGCCTGACGGACATATTTCGAGATATTTCTTCTTCTTGTTGTTCTTCTTCTGCACAGCTAAACTGGACGTGGCATTTCCAGCTCGCATTAGTGCAGAGTTATCTCAAAGAAAGGGGCCACGGTGTTTCTGTATCTCTATTATGTTGGTGCGGCTTCTTAACTTTTAAATATCTTGATATATCTCGAGAACTACGCGTCTGATCAAAAAATATCATAGAACATAAAAAGTAGGAAACTTAATTCTCTACAAAAAAGTCTGTTAACATTTTGCCATAGCTCGCTTCGTTTCCGAGATATTTGCAGATTTATCTCAAGGGAAGGGGCCTAACGGACATATTTCGAGATATTTCTTCTTCTTGTTGTTCTTCTTCTGCACAGCTAAACTGGAAGTGGCATTTCCAGCTCGCAATAGTGCAGAGTTATCTCAAAGAGAGGGGCCACGGTGTTTCTGTATCTCTATTATGTTGGGGCGGCTTCGGAACTTTTAAATATCTTGATATATCTCGAGAACTACGCGTCTGATCAAAAAATATCATAGAACATAAAAAGTAGGAAACATAATTCTCTACAAAAAAGGTCTCTTAACATTTTGCCATAGCTCGCTTCGTTTCCGAGATATTTGCAGATTTATCTCAAGGGAAGGGGCCTAACGGACATATTTCGAGATATTTCTTCTTCTTGTTGTTCTTCTTCTGCACAGCTAAACTGGAAGTGGCATTTCCAGCTCGCAATAGTGCAGAGTTATCTCAAAGAAAGGAGCCACGGTGTTTCTGTATCTCTATTATGTTGGTGCGGCTTCGGAACTTTTAAATATCTTGATATATCTCGAGAACTACGCGTCTGATCAAAAAATATCATAGAACATAGAAAGTAGGAAACATAATTCTCTACAAAAAAGGTCTCTTAACATTTTGCCATAGCTCGCTTTGTTTCCGAGATATTTGCAGATTTATCTCAAGGGAAGGGGCCTGACGGACATATTTCGAGATATTTCTTCTTCTTGTTGTTCCTCTTCTGCACAGCTAAGCTGGAAGTGGCATTTGCAGCTCGCAATTGTGCAGAGTTATCTCAAAGAGAGGGGCCACGGTGTTTCTGTATCTCTATTATGTTGGTGCGGCTTCGGAACTTTTAAATATCTTGATATATCTCGAGAACTACGCATCTGATCAGAAAATATCATAGAAGATAAAAAGTAGGAAACTTAATTCTCTACAAAAAAGGTCTCTTAACATTTTGCCATAGCTCGCTTCGTTTCCGAGATATTTGCAGATTTATCTCAAGGTAAGGGGCCTGACGGACATATTTCGAGATATTTCTTCTTCTTGTTGTTCTTCTTCTGCACAGCTAAGCTGGAAGTGGCATTTGCAGCTCGCAATAGTGCATAGCTATCTGAAAGAAAGGGGCCACGGTGTTTCTGTATCTCTATTGTGTTGGTGCGGCTTCGGAACTTTTAAATATCTTGATATATCTCGAGAACTACGCATCTGATCCAAAAATATCATAGAACATAAATAGTAGGAAACTTAATTCTCTACAAAAAAGGTCTCTCAACATTTTGCCATAGCTCGCTTCGTTTCCGAGATATTTGCAGATTTATCTCAAGGGAAGGGGCCTAACGGACATATTTCCAGATATTTCTTCTTCTTGTTGTTCTTCTTCTGCACAGCTAAGCTGGAAGTGGCATTTGCGGCTCGCACTAGTGCAGAGTTATCTCAAAGAAAGGGGCCACGGTGTTTCTGTATCTCTATTATGTTGGTGCAGCTTCAGAACTTTTAAATATCTTGATGTATCTCGAGAACTACGCATCTGATCAAAAAATATCATGGAACATAAAAAGTAGAAAACTTAATTCTCTACAGAAAAGGTCTCTTAACATTTTGCCATAGCTCGCTTCGTTTCCGAGATATTTGCAGATTTATCTCAAGGGAAGGGGCCTAACGGACATATTTCGAGATATTTCTTCTTCTTGTTGTTCTTCTTCTGCACAGCTAAACTGGAAGTGGCATTTCCAGCTCGCAATAGTGCAGAGTTATCTCAAAGAGAGGGGCCACGGTGTTTCTGTATCTCTATTATGTTGGGGCGGCTTCAGAACTTTTAAATATCTTGATGTATCTCGAGAACTACGCATCTGATCAAAAAATATCATGGAACATAAAAAGTAGAAAACTTAATTCTCTACAGAAAAGGTCTCTCAACATTTTGCCATAGCTCGCTTCGTTTCCGAGATATTTGCAGATTTATCTCAAGGGAAGGGGCCTAACGGACATATTTCGAGATATTTCTTCTTCTTGTTGTTCTTCTTCTGCACAGCTAAACTGGAAGTGGCATTTCCAGCTCGCAATAGTGCAGAGTTATCTCAAAGAGAGGGGCCACGGTGTTGCTGTATCTCTATTATGTTGGGGCGGCTTCGGAACTTTTAAATATCTTGATATATCTCGAGAACTACGCGTCTGATCAAAAAATATCATAGAACATAAAAAGTAGGAAACATAATTCTCTACAAAAAAGGTCTCTTAACATTTTGCCATAGCTCGCTTCGTTTCCGAGATATTTGCAGATTTATCTCAAGGGAAGGGGCCTAACGGACATATTTCGAGATATTTCTTCTTCTTGTTGTTCTTCTTCTGCACAGCTAAGCTGGAAGTGGCATTTGCAGCTCGCAATAGTGCAGAGTTATCGCAAAGAAAGGGGCCACGGTGTTTCTGTATCTCTATTATGTTGGTGCGGCTTCGGAACTTTTAAATATCTTGATATATCTCGAGAACTACGCATCTGATCAAAAAATATCATAGAACATAAAAAGTAGGAAACCGAATTCTCTACAAAAAAGGTCTCTTAACATTTTGCCATAGCTCGCTTCGTTTCCGAGATATTTGCAGATTTATCTCAAGGGAAGGGGCCTGACGGACATATTTCGAGATATTTCTTCTTCTTGTTGTTCTTCTTCTGCACAGCTAAGCTGGAAGTGGCATTTGCAGCGCGCAATAGTGCAGAGTTATCTCAAAGAAAGGGGCCACGGTGTTTCTGTACCTCTATTATGTTGGTGGAGCTTCGGAGCTTTTAAATATCTTGATATATCTCGAGAACTACGCATCTGATCAAAAAATATCATAGAACATAAAAAGTAGGAAACCTAATTTTCTACAAAAAAGGTCTGTTAACATTTTGCCGTAGCTCGCTTCGTTTCCGAGATATTTGCAGATTTATCTCAAGGGAAGGGGCCTGACGGACATATTTCGAGATATTTCTTCTTCTTGTTGTTCTTCTTCTGCACAGCTAAGCTGGAAGTGGCATTTGCAGCGCGCAATAGTGCAGAGTTATCTCAAAGAAACGGGCCACGGTGTTTCTGTATCTCTATTATGTTGGTGCGGCTTCGGAACTTTTAAATATCTTGATATATCTCGAGAACTACGCATCTGATCAGAAAATATCATAGAACATTAAAAGTAGGAAACTTAATTCTCTACAAAAAAGGTCTCTTAACATTTTCCCATAACTGGCATCGTTTCCGAGATATTTGCAGATATATCTCAAGGGAAGGGGCCTGACGGACATATTTCGAGATATTTCTTCTTCTTGTTGTTCTTCTTCTGCACAGCTAAGCTGGAAGTGGCATTTGCAGCTCGCAATAGTGCAGAGTTATCGCAAAGAAAGGGGCCACGGTGTTTCTGTATCTCTATTATGTTGGTGCGGCTTCGGAACCTTTAAATATCTTGATATATCTCGAGAACTACGCATCTGATCAAAAAATATCATAGAGCATAAAAAGTAGGAAACCTAATTTTCTACAAAAAAGGTCTCTTAACATTTTGCCGTAGCTCGCTTCGTTTCCGAGATATTTGCAGATTTATCTCAAGGGAAGGGGCCTGACGGACATATTTCGAAATATTTCTTATTCTTGTTGTTCTTCTTCTGCACAGCTAAGCTGGAAGTGGCATTTGCAGCTCGCTATAGTGCAGAGTTATCTCAAAGAAAGGGGCCACGGTGTTTCTGTACCTCTATTATGTTGGTGCAGCTTCGGAGCTTTTAAATATCTTGATATATCTCGAGAACTACGCATCTGATCAAAAAATATCATAGAACATAAAAAGTAGGAAACTTAATTCTCTACAAAAAAGGTCTTTTAACGTTTTGCAATAGCTCGCTTCGTTTCCAAGATATTTGCAGATTTATCTCAAGGGAAGGGTCCTGACGGACATATTTCGAGATGTTTCTTCTTCTTGTTGTTCTTCTTCTGCACAGCTAAGCTGGAAGTGGCATTTGCAGCTCGCAATAGTGCAGAGTTACCTCAAAGAAAGGGGCCACGGTGTTTCTGTATCTCTATTATGTTGGTGCGGCTTCGGAACTTTTAAATATCTTGATATATCTCGAGAACTACGCATCTGATCCAAAAATATCATAGAACATAAATAGTAGGAAACTTAATTCTCTACAAAAAAGGTCTCTCAACATTTTGCCATAGCTCGCTTCGTTTCCGAGATATTTGCAGATTTATCTCAAGGGAAGGGGCCTAACGGACATATTTCCAGATATTTCTTCTTCTTGTTGTTCTTCTTCTGCACAGCTAAGCTGGAAGTGGCATTTGCGGCTCGCACTAGTGCAGAGTTATCTCAAAGAAAGGGGCCACGGTGTTTCTGTATCTCTATTATGTTGGTGCAGCTTCAGAACTTTTAAATATCTTGATGTATCTCGAGAACTACGCATCTGATCAAAAAATATCATGGAACATAAAAAGTAGAAAACTTAATTCTCTACAGAAAAGGTCTCTTAACATTTTGCCATAGCTCGCTTCGTTTCCGAGATATTTGCAGATTTATCTCAAGGGAAGGGGCCTGACGGACATATTTCGAGATATTTCTTCTTCTTGTTGTTCTTCTTCTGCACAGCTAAACTGGACGTGGCATTTCCAGCTCGCAATAGTGCAGAGTTATCTCAAAGAAAGGGGCCACGGTGTTTCTGTATCTCTATTATGTTGGTGCGGCTTCTTAACTTTTAAATATCTTGATATATCTCGAGAACTACGCGTCTGATCAAAAAATATCATAGAACATAAAAAGTAGGAAACTTAATTCTCTACAAAAAAGTCTGTTAACATTTTGCAATAGCTCGCTTCGTTTCCGAGATATTTGCAGATTTATCTCAAGGGAAGGGGCCTAACGGACATATTTCGAGATATTTCTTCTTCTTGTTGTTCTTCTTCTGCACAGCTAAACTGGAAGTGGCATTTCCAGCTCGCAATAGTGCAGAGTTATCTCAAAGAGAGGGGCCACGGTGTTTCTGTATCTCTATTATGTTGGGGCGGCTTCGGAACTTTTAAATATCTTGATATATCTCGAGAACTACGCGTCTGATCAAAAAATATCATAGAACATAAAAAGTAGGAAACATAATTCTCTACAAAAAAGGTCTCTTAACATTTTGCCATAGCTCGCTTCGTTTCCGAGATATTTGCAGATTTATCTCAAGGGAAGGGGCCTAACGGACATATTTCGAGATATTTCTTCTTCTTGTTGTTCTTCTTCTGCACAGCTAAACTGGAAGTGGCATTTCCAGCTCGCAATAGTGCAGAGTTATCTCAAAGAAAGGAGCCACGGTGTTTCTGTATCTCTATTATGTTGGTGCGGCTTCGGAACTTTTAAATATCTTGATATATCTCGAGAACTACGCGTCTGATCAAAAAATATCATAGAACATAAAAAGTAGGAAACATAATTCTCTACAAAAAAGGTCTCTTAACATTTTGCCATAGCTCGCTTCGTTTCCGAGATATTTGCAGATTTATCTCAAGGGAAGGGGCCTGACGGACATATTTCGAGATATTTCTTCTTCTTGTTGTTCCTCTTCTGCACAGCTAAGCTGGAAGTGGCATTTGCAGCTCGCAATTGTGCAGAGTTATCTCAAAGAGAGGGGCCACGGTGTTTCTGTATCTCTATTATGTTGGTGCGGCTTCGGAACTTTTAAATATCTTGATATATCTCGAGAACTACGCATCTGATCAGAAAATATCATAGAAGATAAAAAGTAGGAAACTTAATTCTCTACAAAAAAGGTCTCTTAACATTTTGCCATAGCTCGCTTCGTTTCCGAGATATTTGCAGATTTATCTCAAGGTAAGGGGCCTGACGGACATATTTCGAGATATTTCTTCTTCTTGTTGTTCTTCTTCTGCACAGCTAAGCTGGAAGTGGCATTTGCAGCTCGCAATAGTGCATAGCTATCTGAAAGAAAGGGGCCACGGTGTTTCTGTATCTCTATTGTGTTGGTGCGGCTTCGGAACTTTTAAATATCTTGATATATCTCGAGAACTACGCATCTGATCCAAAAATATCATAGAACATAAATAGTAGGAAACTTAATTCTCTACAAAAAAGGTCTCTCAACATTTTGCCATAGCTCGCTTCGTTTCCGAGATATTTGCAGATTTATCTCAAGGGAAGGGGCCTAACGGACATATTTCCAGATATTTCTTCTTCTTGTTGTTCTTCTTCTGCACAGCTAAACTGGAAGTGGCATTTCCAGCTCGCAATAGTGCAGAGTTATCTCAAAGAGAGGGGCCACGGTGTTTCTGTATCTCTATTATGTTGGTGCGGCTTCGGAACTTTTAAATATCTTGATATATCTCGAGAACTACGCTTCTGATCAAAAAATATCATAGAACATAAAAAGTAGGAAACATAATTCTCTACAAAAAAGGTCTCTTAACATTTTGCCACAGCTCGCTTCGTTTCCGAGATATTTGCAGATTTATCTCAAGGGAAGGGGCCTAACGGACATATTTCGAGATATTTCTTCTTCTTGTTGTTCTTCTTCTGCACAGCTAAACTGGAAGTGGCATTTCCAGCTCGCAATAGTGCAGAGTTATCTCAAAGAAAGGAGCCACGGTGTTTCTGTATCTCTATTATGTTGGTGCGGCTTCGGAACTTTTAAATATCTTGATATATCTCGAGAACTACGCGTCTGATCAAAAAATATCATAGAACATAGAAAGTAGGAAACATAATTCTCTACAAAAAAGGTCTCTTAACATTTTGCCATAGCTCGCTTCGTTTCCGAGATATTTGCAGATTTATCTCAAGGGAAGGGGCCTGACGGACATATTTCGAGATATTTCTTCTTCTTGTTGTTCCTCTTCTGCACAGCTAAGCTGGAAGTGGCATTTGCAGCTCGCAATTGTGCAGAGTTATCTCAAAGAGAGGGGCCACGGTGTTTCTGTATCTCTATTATGTTGGTGCGGCTTCGGAACTTTTAAATATCTTGATATATCTCGAGAACTACGCATCTGATCAGAAAATATCATAGAAGATAAAAAGTAGGAAACTTAATTCTCTACAAAAAAGGTCTCTTAACATTTTGCCATAGCTCGCTTCGTTTCCGAGATATTTGCAGATTTATCTCAAGGTAAGGGGCCTGACGGACATATTTCGAGATATTTCTTCTTCTTGTTGTTCTTCTTCTGCACAGCTAAGCTGGAAGTGGCATTTGCAGCTCGCAATAGTGCATAGCTATCTGAAAGAAAGGGGCCACGGTGTTTCTGTATCTCTATTGTGTTGGTGCGGCTTCGGAACTTTTAAATATCTTGATATATCTCGAGAACTACGCATCTGATCCAAAAATATCATAGAACATAAATAGTAGGAAACTTAATTCTCTACAAAAAAGGTCTCTCAACATTTTGCCATAGCTCGCTTCGTTTCCGAGATATTTGCAGATTTATCTCAAGGGAAGGGGCCTAACGGACATATTTCCAGATATTTCTTCTTCTTGTTGTTCTTCTTCTGCACAGCTAAGCTGGAAGTGGCATTTGCGGCTCGCACTAGTGCAGAGTTATCTCAAAGAAAGGGGCCACGGTGTTTCTGTATCTCTATTATGTTGGTGCAGCTTCAGAACTTTTAAATATCTTGATGTATCTCGAGAACTACGCATCTGATCAAAAAATATCATGGAACATAAAAAGTAGAAAACTTAATTCTCTACAGAAAAGGTCTCTTAACATTTTGCCATAGCTCGCTTCGTTTCCGAGATATTTGCAGATTTATCTCAAGGGAAGGGGCCTAACGGACATATTTCGAGATATTTCTTCTTCTTGTTGTTCTTCTTCTGCACAGCTAAACTGGAAGTGGCATTTCCAGCTCGCAATAGTGCAGAGTTATCTCAAAGAGAGGGGCCACGGTGTTTCTGTATCTCTATTATGTTGGGGCGGCTTCAGAACTTTTAAATATCTTGATGTATCTCGAGAACTACGCATCTGATCAAAAAATATCATGGAACATAAAAAGTAGAAAACTTAATTCTCTACAGAAAAGGTCTCTTAACATTTTGCCATAGCTCGCTTCGTTTCCGAGATATTTGCAGATTTATCTCAAGGGAAGGGGCCTAACGGACATATTTCGAGATATTTCTTCTTCTTGTTGTTCTTCTTCTGCACAGCTAAACTGGAAGTGGCATTTCCAGCTCGCAATAGTGCAGAGTTATCTCAAAGAGAGGGGCCACGGTGTTGCTGTATCTCTATTATGTTGGGGCGGCTTCGGAACTTTTAAATATCTTGATATATCTCGAGAACTACGCGTCTGATCAAAAAATATCATAGAACATAAAAAGTAGGAAACATAATTCTCTACAAAAAAGGTCTCTTAACATTTTGCCATAGCTCGCTTCGTTTCCGAGATATTTGCAGATTTATCTCAAGGGAAGGGGCCTAACGGACATATTTCGAGATATTTCTTCTTCTTGTTGTTCTTCTTCTGCACAGCTAAGCTGGAAGTGGCATTTGCAGCTCGCAATAGTGCAGAGTTATCGCAAAGAAAGGGGCCACGGTGTTTCTGTATCTCTATTATGTTGGTGCGGCTTCGGAACTTTTAAATATCTTGATATATCTCGAGAACTACGCATCTGATCAAAAAATATCATAGAACATAAAAAGTAGGAAACCGAATTCTCTACAAAAAAGGTCTCTTAACATTTTGCCATAGCTCGCTTCGTTTCCGAGATATTTGCAGATTTATCTCAAGGGAAGGGGCCTGACGGACATATTTCGAGATATTTCTTCTTCTTGTTGTTCTTCTTCTGCACAGCTAAGCTGGAAGTGGCATTTGCAGCGCGCAATAGTGCAGAGTTATCTCAAAGAAAGGGGCCACGGTGTTTCTGTACCTCTATTATGTTGGTGGAGCTTCGGAGCTTTTAAATATCTTGATATATCTCGAGAACTACGCATCTGATCAAAAAATATCATAGAACATAAAAAGTAGGAAACCTAATTTTCTACAAAAAAGGTCTGTTAACATTTTGCCGTAGCTCGCTTCGTTTCCGAGATATTTGCAGATTTATCTCAAGGGAAGGGGCCTGACGGACATATTTCGAGATATTTCTTCTTCTTGTTGTTCTTCTTCTGCACAGCTAAGCTGGAAGTGGCATTTGCAGCGCGCAATAGTGCAGAGTTATCTCAAAGAAACGGGCCACGGTGTTTCTGTATCTCTATTATGTTGGTGCGGCTTCGGAACTTTTAAATATCTTGATATATCTCGAGAACTACGCATCTGATCAGAAAATATCATAGAACATAAAAAGTAGGAAACTTAATTCTCTACAAAAAAGGTCTCTTAACATTTTCCCATAACTGGCATCGTTTCCGAGATATTTGCAGATATATCTCAAGGGAAGGGGCCTGACGGACATATTTCGAGATATTTCTTCTTCTTGTTGTTCTTCTTCTGCACAGCTAAGCTGGAAGTGGCATTTGCAGCTCGCAATAGTGCAGAGTTATCGCAAAGAAAGGGGCCACGGTGTTTCTGTATCTCTATTATGTTGGTGCGGCTTCGGAACCTTTAAATATCTTGATATATCTCGAGAACTACGCATCTGATCAAAAAATATCATAGAGCATAAAAAGTAGGAAACCTAATTTTCTACAAAAAAGGTCTCTTAACATTTTGCCGTAGCTCGCTTCGTTTCCGAGATATTTGCAGATTTATCTCAAGGGAAGGGGCCTGACGGACATATTTCGAAATATTTCTTATTCTTGTTGTTCTTCTTCTGCACAGCTAAGCTGGAAGTGGCATTTGCAGCTCGCTATAGTGCAGAGTTATCTCAAAGAAAGGGGCCACGGTGTTTCTGTACCTCTATTATGTTGGTGCAGCTTCGGAGCTTTTAAATATCTTGATATATCTCGAGAACTACGCATCTGATCAAAAAATATCATAGAACATAAAAAGTAGGAAACTTAATTCTCTACAAAAAAGGTCTTTTAACGTTTTGCAATAGCTCGCTTCGTTTCCAAGATATTTGCAGATTTATCTCAAGGGAAGGGTCCTGACGGACATATTTCGAGATATTTCTTCTTCTTGTTGTTCTTCTTCTGCACAGCTAAGCTGGAAGTGGCATTTGCAGCTCGCAATAGTGCAGAGTTACCTCAAAGAAAGGGGCCACGGTGTTTCTGTATCTCTATTATGTTGGTGCGGCTTCGGAACTTTTAAATATCTTGATATATCTCGAGAACTACGCATCTGATCCAAAAATATCATAGAACATAAATAGTAGGAAACTTAATTCTCTACAAAAAAGGTCTCTCAACATTTTGCCATAGCTCGCTTCGTTTCCGAGATATTTGCAGATTTATCTCAAGGGAAGGGGCCTAACGGACATATTTCCAGATATTTCTTCTTCTTGTTGTTCTTCTTCTGCACAGCTAAGCTGGAAGTGGCATTTGCGGCTCGCACTAGGGCAGAGTTATCTCAAAGAAAGGGGCCACGGTGTTTCTGTATCTCTATTATGTTGGTGCAGCTTCAGAACTTTTAAATATCTTGATGTATCTCGAGAACTACGCATCTGATCAAAAAATATCATGGAACATAAAAAGTAGAAAACTTAATTCTCTACAGAAAAGGTCTCTTAACATTTTGCCATAGCTCGCTTCGTTTCCGAGATATTTGCAGATTTATCTCAAGGGAAGGGGCCTGACGGACATATTTCGAGATATTTCTTCTTCTTGTTGTTCTTCTTCTGCACAGCTAAACTGGACGTGGCATTTCCAGCTCGCAATAGTGCAGAGTTATCTCAAAGAAAGGGGCCACGGTGTTTCTGTATCTCTATTATGTTGGTGCGGCTTCTTAACTTTTAAATATCTTGATATATCTCGAGAACTACGCGTCTGATCAAAAAATATCATAGAACATAAAAAGTAGGAAACTTAATTCTCTACAAAAAAGTCTGTTAACATTTTGCAATAGCTCGCTTCGTTTCCGAGATATTTGCAGATTTATCTCAAGGGAAGGGGCCTAACGGACATATTTCGAGATATTTCTTCTTCTTGTTGTTCTTCTTCTGCACAGCTAAACTGGAAGTGGCATTTCCAGCTCGCAATAGTGCAGAGTTATCTCAAAGAGAGGGGCCACGGTGTTTCTGTATCTCTATTATGTTGGGGCGGCTTCGGAACTTTTAAATATCTTGATATATCTCGAGAACTACGCGTCTGATCAAAAAATATCATAGAACATAAAAAGTAGGAAACATAATTCTCTACAAAAAAGGTCTCTTAACATTTTGCCATAGCTCGCTTCGTTTCCGAGATATTTGCAGATTTATCTCAAGGGAAGGGGCCTAACGGACATATTTCGAGATATTTCTTCTTCTTGTTGTTCTTCTTCTGCACAGCTAAACTGGAAGTGGCATTTCCAGCTCGCAATAGTGCAGAGTTATCTCAAAGAAAGGAGCCACGGTGTTTCTGTTTCTCTATTATGTTGGTGCGGCTTCGGAACTTTTAAATATCTTGATATATCTCGAGAACTACGCGTCTGATCAAAAAATATCATAGAACATAAAAAGTAGGAAACATAATTCTCTACAAAAAAGGTCTCTTAACATTTTGCCATAGCTCGCTTCGTTTCCGAGATATTTGCAGATTTATCTCAAGGGAAGGGGCCTGACGGACATATTTCGAGATATTTCTTCTTCTTGTTGTTCCTCTTCTGCACAGCTAAGCTGGAAGTGGCATTTGCAGCTCGCAATTGTGCAGAGTTATCTCAAAGAGAGGGGCCACGGTGTTTCTGTATCTCTATTATGTTGGTGCGGCTTCGGAACTTTTAAATATCTTGATATATCTCGAGAACTACGCATCTGATCAGAAAATATCATAGAAGATAAAAAGTAGGAAACTTAATTCTCTACAAAAAAGGTCTCTTAACATTTTGCCATAGCTCGCTTCGTTTCCGAGATATTTGCAGATTTATCTCAAGGTAAGGGGCCTGACGGACATATTTCGAGATATTTCTTCTTCTTGTTGTTCTTCTTCTGCACAGCTAAGCTGGAAGTGGCATTTGCAGCTCGCAATAGTGCATAGCTATCTGAAAGAAAGGGGCCACGGTGTTTCTGTATCTCTATTGTGTTGGTGCGGCTTCGGAACTTTTAAATATCTTGATATATCTCGAGAACTACGCATCTGATCCAAAAATATCATAGAACATAAATAGTAGGAAACTTAATTCTCTACAAAAAAGGTCTCTCAACATTTTGCCATAGCTCGCTTCGTTTCCGAGATATTTGCAGATTTATCTCAAGGGAAGGGGCCTAACGGACATATTTCCAGATATTTCTTCTTCTTGTTGTTCTTCTTCTGCACAGCTAAGCTGGAAGTGGCATTTGCGGCTCGCACTAGTGCAGAGTTATCTCAAAGAAAGGGGCCACGGTGTTTCTGTATCTCTATTATGTTGGTGCAGCTTCAGAACTTTTAAATATCTTGATGTATCTCGAGAACTACGCATCTGATCAAAAAATATCATGGAACATAAAAAGTAGAAAACTTAGTTCTCTACAGAAAAGGTCTCTTAACATTTTGCCATAGCTCGCTTCGTTTCCGAGATATTTGCAGATTTATCTCAAGGGAAGGGGCCTAACGGACATATTTCGAGATATTTCTTCTTCTTGTTGTTCTTCTTCTGCACAGCTAAACTGGAAGTGGCATTTCCAGCTCGCAATAGTGCAGAGTTATCTCAAAGAGAGGGGCCACGGTGTTTCTGTATCTCTATTATGTTGGGGCGGCTTCGGAACTTTTAAATATCTTGATATATCTCGAGAACTACGCTTCTGATCAAAAAATATCATAGAACATAAAAAGTAGGAAACATAATTCTCTACAAAAAAGGTCTCTTAACATTTTGCCATAGCTCGCTTCGTTTCCGAGATATTTGCAGATTTATCTCAAGGGAAGGGGCCTAACGGACATATTTCGAGATATTTCTTCTTCTTGTTGTTCTTCTTCTGCACAGCTAAACTGGAAGTGGCATTTCCAGCTCGCAATAGTGCAGAGTTATCTCAAAGAAAGGAGCCACGGTGTTTCTGTATCTCTATTATGTTGGTGCGGCTTCGGAACTTTTAAATATCTTGATATATCTCGAGAACTACGCGTCTGATCAAAAAATATCATAGAACATAAAAAGTAGGAAACATAATTCTCTACAAAAAAGGTCTCTTAACATTTTGCCATAGCTCGCTTCGTTTCCGAGATATTTGCAGATTTATCTCAAGGGAAGGGGCCTGACGGACATATTTCGAGATATTTCTTCTTCTTGTTGTTCCTCTTCTGCACAGCTAAGCTGGAAGTGGCATATGCAGCTCGCAATTGTGCAGAGTTATCTCAAAGAGAGGGGCCACGGTGTTTCTGTATCTCTATTATGTTGGTGCGGCTTCGGAACTTTTAAATATCTTGATATATCTCGAGAACTACGCATCTGATCAGAAAATATCATAGAAGATAAAAAGTAGGAAACTTAATTCTCTACAAAAAAGGTCTCTTAACATTTTGCCATAGCTCGCTTCGTTTCCGAGATATTCGCAGATTTATCTCAAGGTAAGGGGCCTGACGGACATATTTCGAGATATTTCTTCTTCTTGTTGTTCTTCTTCTGCACAGCTAAGCTGGAAGTGGCATTTGCAGCTCGCAATAGTGCATAGCTATCTGAAAGAAAGGGGCCACGGTGTTTCTGTATCTCTATTGTGTTGGTGCGGCTTCGGAACTTTTAAATATCTTGATATATCTCGAGAACTACGCATCTGATCCAAAAATATCATACAACATAAATAGTAGGAAACTTAATTCTCTACAAAAAAGGTCTCTCAACATTTTGCCATAGCTCGCTTCGTTTCCGAGATATTTGCAGATTTATCTCAAGGGAAGGGGCCTAACGGACATATTTCCAGATATTTCTTCTTCTTGTTGTTCTTCTTCTGCACAGCTAAGCTGGAAGTGGCATTTGCGGCTCGCACTAGTGCAGAGTTATCTCAAAGAAAGGGGCCACGGTGTTTCTGTATCTCTATTATGTTGGTGCAGCTTCAGAACTTTTAAATATCTTGATGTATCTCGAGAACTACGCATCTGATCAAAAAATATCATGGAACATAAAAAGTAGGAAACTTAATTCGCTACAAAAAAGGTCTCTTAACATTTTGCCATAGCTCGCTTCGTTTCCGAGATATTTGCAGATTTATCTCAAGGGAAGGGGCCTAACGGACATATTTCGAGATATTTCTTCTTCTTGTTGTTCTTCTTCTGCACAGCTAAGCTGGAAGTGGCATTTGCGGCTCGCACTAGTGCAGAGTTATCTCAAAGAAAGGGGCCACGGTGTTTCTGTATCTCTATTATGTTGGTGCGGCTTCGGAACTTTTAAATATCTCGATATATCTCGAAAACTACGCATCTGATCAAAAAATATCATAGAACATAAAAAGTAGGCAACTTAATTCTCTACAAAAAAGGTCTCTTATCATTTTGCCATAGCTCTCTTCGTTTCCGAGATATTTGCAGATTTATCTCAAGGGAAGGGGCCTGACGGACATATTTCGAGATATTTCTTCTTCTTGTTGTTCTTCTTCTGCACAGCTAAGCTGGAAGTGGCATTTGCAGCTCGCAATAGTGCAGAGTTATCTCAAAGAAAGGGGCCACGGTGTTTCTGTATCTCTATTATGTTGGTGCGGCTTCGGAACTTTTAAATATCTTGATATATCTCGAGAACTACGCATCTGATCAAAAAATATCATAGAACATAAATTGTAGGAAACATAATTGTCTACAAAAAAGGTCTCTTAACATTTTGCCATAGCTCGCTTCGTTTCCGAGATACTTGCCGATTTATCTCAAGGGAAGGGGCCTGACGGACATATTTCGAGATATTTCTTCTTCTTGTTGTTCTTCTTCTGCACAGCTAAGCTGGAAGTGGCATTTGCAGCTCGCAATTGTGCAGAGTTATCTCAAAGAGAGGGGCCACGGTGTTTCTGTATCTCTATTATGTTGGTGCGGCTTCGGAACCTTTAAGTATCTCGATATATCTCGAAAACTACGCTTCTGATCAAAAAATATCATAGAACATAAATTGTAGCAAACATAATTCTCTACAAAAAAGGTCTCTTAACATTTTGCCATAGCTCGCTTCGTTTCCGAGATATTTGCAGATATATCTCAAGGGAAGGGGCCTGACGGACATATTTCGAGATATTTCTTCTTCTTGTTGTTCTTCTTCTGCACAGCTATGCTGGAAGTGGCATTTACAGCTCGCAATAGTGCAGAGTTATCTCAAAGAAAGGGGCCACGGTGTTTCTGTATCTCTATTATGTTGGTGCGGCTTCGGAACTTTTAAATATCTTGATATATCTCGAGAACTACGCATCTCATCAAAAAATATCATAGAAGATAAAAAGTAGGAAACTTAATTCTCTACAAAAAATGTCTCTTAACATTTTCCCATAGCTGGCATCGTTTCCGAGATATTTGCAGATATATCTCAAGGGAAGGGGCCTGACGGACATATTCCGAGATATTTCTTCTTCTTGTTGTTCCTCTTCTGCACAGCTAAGCTGCAAGTGGCATTTGCAGCTCGCAATAGTGCAGAGTTATCTCAAAGAAAGAGGCCACGGTGTTTCTGCACCTCTATTATGTTGGTGCAGCTTCGGAACTTTTAAATATCTTGATATATCTCGAGAACTACGCATCTGATCAAAAAATATCATAGAACATAAAAAGTAGGAAACTTAATTCTCTACAAAAAAGGTCTCTTAACGTTTTGCAATAGCTCGCTTTGTTTCCGAGATATTTGCAGATTTATCTCAAGGGAAGGGTCCTGACGGACATATTTCGAGATATTTCTTCTTCTTGTTGTTCTTCTTCTGCACAGCTAAACTGGAAGTGGCATTTCCAGCTCGCAATAGTGCAGAGTTATCCCAAAGAAAGGGGCCACGGTGTTTCTGTATCTCTATTATGTTGGTGCGGCTTCGGAACTTTTAAATATCTCGATATATCTCCAAAACTACGCTTCTGATCAAAAAATATCATAGAACATAAATTGTAGAAAACATAATTCTCTACAAAAAAGGTCTCTTAACATTTTGCCATAGCTCGCTTCGTTTCCGAGATATTTGCAGATTTATCTCAAGGGAAGGGTCCTGATGGACATATTTGGAGATATTTCTTCTTCTTGTTGTTCCTCTTCTGCACAGCTAAGCTGGAAGTGGCATTTGCAGCTCGCAATTGTGCAGAGTTATCTCAAAGAGAGGGGCCACGGTGTTTCTGTATCTCTATTATGTTGGTGCGGCTTCGAAACTTTTAAATATCTTGATATATCTCGAGAACTACGCATCTGATCAGAAAATATCATAGAAGATAAAAAGTAGGAAACTTAATTCTCTACAAAAAAGGTCTCTTAACATTTTGCCATAGCTCGCTTCGTTTCCGAGATATTTGCAGATTTATCTCAAGGTAAGGGGCCTGACGGACATATTTCGAGATATTTCTTCTTCTTGTTGTTCTTCTTCTGCACAGCTAAGCTGGAAGTGGCATTTGCAGCTCGCAATAGTGCATAGCTATCTGAAAGAAAGGGGCCACGGTGTTTCTGTATCTCTATTGTGTTGGTGCGGCTTCGGAACTTTTAAATATCTTGATATATCTCGAGAACTACGCTTCTGATCCAAAAATATCATAGAACATAAATAGTAGGAAACTTAATTCTCTACAAAAAAGGTCTCTCAACATTTTGCCATAGCTCGCTTCGTTTCCGAGATATTTGCAGATTTATCTCAAGGGAAGGGGCCTAACGGACATATTTCCAGATATTTCTTCTTCTTGTTGTTCTTCTTCTGCACAGCTAAGCTGGAAGTGGCATTTGCGGCTCGCACTAGTGCAGAGTTATCTCAAAGAAAGGGGCCACGGTGTTTCTGTATCTCTATTATGTTGGTGCAGCTTCAGAACTTTTAAATATCTTGATGTATCTCGAGAACTACGCATCTGATCAAAAAATATCATGGAACATAAAAAGTAGAAAACTTAGTTCTCTACAGAAAAGGTCTCTTAACATTTTGCCATAGCTCGCTTCGTTTCCGAGATATTTGCAGATTTATCTCAAGGGAAGGGGCCTAACGGACATATTTCGAGATATTTCTTCTTCTTGTTGTTCTTCTTCTGCACAGCTAAACTGGAAGTGGCATTTCCAGCTCGCAATAGTGCAGAGTTATCTCAAAGAGAGGGGCCACGGTGTTTCTGTATCTCTATTATGTTGGGGCGGCTTCGGAACTTTTAAATATCTTGATATATCTCGAGAACTACGCTTCTGATCAAAAAATATCATAGAACATAAAAAGTAGGAAACATAATTCTCTACAAAAAAGGTCTCTCAACATTTTGCCATAGCTCGCTTCGTTTCCGAGATATTTGCAGATTTATCTCAAGGGAAGGGGCCTAACGGACATATTTCGAGATATTTCTTCTTCTTGTTGTTCTTCTTCTGCACAGCTAAACTGGAAGTGGCATTTCCAGCTCGCAATAGTGCAGAGTTATCTCAAAGAAAGGAGCCACGGTGTTTCTGTATCTCTATTATGTTGGTGCGGCTTCGGAACTTTTAAATATCTTGATATATCTCGAGAACTACGCGTCTGATCAAAAAATATCATAGAACATAAAAAGTAGGAAACATAATTCTCTACAAAAAAGGTCTCTTAACATTTTGCCATAGCTCGCTTCGTTTCCGAGATATTTGCAGATTTATCTCAAGGGAAGGGGCCTGACGGACATATTTCGAGATATTTCTTCTTCTTGTTGTTCCTCTTCTGCACAGCTAAGCTGGAAGTGGCATTTGCAGCTCGCAATTGTGCAGAGTTATCTCAAAGAGAGTGGCCACGGTGTTTCTGTATCTCTATTATGTTGGTGCGGCTTCGGAACTTTTAAATATCTTGATATATCTCGAGAACTACGCATCTGATCAGAAAATATCATAGAAGATAAAAAGTAGGAAACTTAATTCTCTACAAAAAAGGTCTCTTAACATTTTGCCATAGCTCGCTTCGTTTCCGAGATATTTGCAGATTTATCTCAAGGTAAGGGGCCTGACGGACATATTTCGAGATATTTCTTCTTCTTGTTGTTCTTCTTCTGCACAGCTAAGCTGGAAGTGGCATTTGCAGCTCGCAATAGTGCATAGCTATCTGAAAGAAAGGGGCCACGGTGTTTCTGTATCTCTATTGTGTTGGTGCGGCTTCGGAACTTTTAAATATCTTGATATATCTCGAGAACTACGCATCTGATCCAAAAATATCATAGAACATAAATAGTAGGAAACTTAATTCTCTACAAAAAAGGTCTCTCAACATTTTGCCATAGCTCGCTTCGTTTCCGAGATATTTGCAGATTTATCTCAAGGGAAGGGGCCTAACGGACATATTTCCAGATATTTCTTCTTCTTGTTGTTCTTCTTCTGCACAGCTAAGCTGGAAGTGGCATTTGCGGCTCGCACTAGTGCAGAGTTATCTCAAAGAAAGGGGCCACGGTGTTTCTGTATCTCTATTATGTTGGTGCGGCTTCGGAACTTTTAAATATCTTGATATATCTCGAGAACTACGCATCTCATCAAAAAATATCATAGAAGATAAAAAGTAGGAAACTTAATTCTCTACAAAAAATGTCTCTTAACATTTTCCCATAGCTGGCATCGTTTCCGAGATATTTGCAGATATATCTCAAGGGAAGGGGCCTGACGGACATATTCCGAGATATTTCTTCTTCTTGTTGTTCCTCTTCTGCACAGCTAAGCTGGAAGTGGCATTTGCAGCTCGCAATAGTGCAGAGTTATCTCAAAGAAAGAGGCCACGGTGTTTCTGCACCTCTATTATGTTGGTGCAGCTTCGGAACTTTTAAATATCTTGATATATCTCGAGAACTACGCATCTGATCAAAAAATATCATAGAACATAAAAAGTAGGGAACTTAATTCTCTACAAAAAAGGTCTCTTAACATTTTCCCATAGCTGGCATCGTTTCCGAGATATTTGCAGATTTATCTCAAGGGAAGGGGCCTGACGGACATATTCCGAGATATTTCTTCTTCTTGTTGTTCCTCTTCTGCACAGCTAAGCTGGAAGTGGCATTTGCAGCTCGCAATAGTGCAGAGTTATCTCAAAGAAAGGAGCCACGGTGTTTCTGTATCTCTATTATGTTGGTGCGGCTTCGGAACTTTTAAATATCTTGATATATCTCGAGAACTACGCGTCTGATCAAAAAATATCATAGAACATAAAAAGTAGGAAACATAATTCTCTACAAAAAAGGTCTCTTAACATTTTGCCATAGCTCGCTTCGTTTCCGAGATATTTGCAGATTTATCTCAAGGGAAGGGGCCTGACGGACATATTTCGAGATATTTCTTCTTCTTGTTGTTCCTCTTCTGCACAGCTAAGCTGGAAGCGGCATTTGCAGCTCGCAATTGTGCAGAGTTATCTCAAAGAGAGGGGCCACGGTGTTTCTGTATCTCTATTATGTTGGTGCGGCTTCGGAACTTTTAAATATCTTGATATATCTCGAGAACTACGCATCTGATCAGAAAATATCATAGAAGATAAAAAGTAGGAAACTTAATTCTCTACAAAAAAGTCTGTTAACATTTTGCCATAGCTCGCTTCGTTTCCGAGATATTTGCAGATTTATCTCAAGGGAAGGGGCCTAACGGACATATTTCGAGATATTTCTTCTTCTTGTTGTTCTTCTTCTGCACAGCTAAACTGGAAGTGGCATTTCCAGCTCGCAATAGTGCAGAGTTATCTCAAAGAGAGGGGCCACGGTGTTTCTGTATCTCTATTATGTTGGGGCGGCTTCGGAACTTTTAAATATCTTGATATATCTCGAGAACTACGCGTCTGATCAAAAAATATCATAGAACATAAAAAGTAGGAAACATAATTCTCTACAAAAAAGGTCTCTTAACATTTTGCCATAGCTCGCTTCGTTTCCGAGATATTTGCAGATTTATCTCAAGGGAAGGGGCCTAACGGACATATTTCGAGATATTTCTTCTTCTTGTTGTTCTTCTTCTGCACAGCTAAACTGGAAGTGGCATTTCCAGCTCGCAATAGTGCAGAGTTATCTCAAAGAAAGGAGCCACGGTGTTTCTGTATCTCTATTATGTTGGTGCGGCTTCGGAACTTTTAAATATCTTGATATATCTCGAGAACTACGCGTCTGATCAAAAAATATCATAGAACATAAAAAGTAGGAAACTTAATTCTCTACAAAAAAGGTCTCTTAACATTTTGCCATAGCTCGCTTCGTTTCCGAGATATTTGCAGATTTATCTCAAGGGAAGGGGCCTAACGGACATATTTCGAGATATTTCTTCTTCTTGTTGTTCTTCTTCTGCACAGCTAAACTGGAAGTGGCATTTCCAGCTCGCAATAGTGCAGAGTTATCTCAAAGAGAGGGGCCACGGTGTTTCTGTATCTCTATTATGTTGGGGCGGCTTCGGAACTTTTAAATATCTTGATATATCTCGAGAACTACGCGTCTGATCAAAAAATATCATAGAACATAAAAAGTAGGAAACATAATTCTCTACAAAAAAGGTCTCTTAACATTTTGCCATAGCTCGCTTCGTTTCCGAGATATTTGCAGATTTATCTCAAGGGAAGGGGCCTAACGGACATATTTCGAGATATTTCTTCTTCTTGTTGTTCTTCTTCTGCACAGCTAAACTGGAAGTGGCATTTCCAGCTCGCAATAGTGCAGAGTTATCTCAAAGAAAGGAGCCACGGTGTTTCTGTATCTCTATTATGTTGGTGCGGCTTCGGAACTTTTAAATATCTTGATATATCTCGAGAACTACGCGTCTGATCAAAAAATATCATAGAACATAAAAAGTAGGAAACATAATTCTCTACAAAAAAGGTCTCTTAACATTTTGCCATAGCTCGCTTCGTTTCCGAGATATTTGCAGATTTATCTCAAGGGAAGGGGCCTGACGGACATATTTCGAGATATTTCTTCTTCTTGTT
Source organism: Osmia lignaria lignaria (assembly GCF_051020975.1). Taxonomy (NCBI): domain Eukaryota; kingdom Metazoa; phylum Arthropoda; class Insecta; order Hymenoptera; family Megachilidae; genus Osmia; species Osmia lignaria. Next base: position 2,161,368 of record NW_027478161.1, read on the forward strand.
GTTCCTCTTCTGCACAGCTAAGCTGGAAGTGGCATTTGCAGCTCGCAATTGTGCAGAGTTATCTCAAAGAGAGGGGCCACGGTGTTTCTGTATCTCTATTATGTTGGTGCGGCTTCGGAACTTTTAAATATCTTGATATATCTCGAGAACTACGCATCTGATCAGAAAATATCATAGAAGATAAAAAGTAGGAAACTTAATTCTCTACAAAAAAGGTCTCTTAACATTTTGCCATAGCTCGCTTCGTTTCCGAGATATTTGCAGATTTATCTCAAGGTAAGGGGCCTGACGGACATATTTCGAGATATTTCTTCTTCTTGTTGTTCTTCTTCTGCACAGCTAAGCTGGAAGTGGCATTTGCAGCTCGCAATAGTGCATAGCTATCTGAAAGAAAGGGGCCACGGTGTTTCTGTATCTCTATTGTGTTGGTGCGGCTTCGGAACTTTTAAATATCTTGATATATCTCGAGAACTACGCATCTGATCCAAAAATATCATAGAACATAAATAGTAGGAAACTTAATTCTCTACAAAAAAGGTCTCTCAACATTTTGCCATAGCTCGCTTCGTTTCCGAGATATTTGCAGATTTATCTCAAGGAAAGGGGCCTAACGGACATATTTCGTGATATTTCTTCTTCTTGTTGTTCTTCTTCTGCACAGCTAAGCTGGAAGTGGCATTTGCAGCTCGCAATAGTGCAGAGTTATCTCAAATAAAGGGGCCACGGTGTTTCTGTATCTCTATTATGTTGGTGCGGCTTCTTAACTTTTAAATATCATGATATATCTCGAGAACTACGCATCTGATCAAAAAATTTCATAGAACATAAAAAGTAGGAAACTCAATTCTCTACAAAAAAGGTCTCTTAACATTTTGCAATAGCTCGCTTCGTTTCCGAGATATTTGCAGATTTATCTCAAGGGAAGGGGCCTGACGGACATATTTCGAGATATTTCTTCTTCTTGTTGTTCTTCTTCTGCACAGCTAAGCTGGAAGTGGCATTTGCGGCTCGCACTAGTGCAGAGTTATCTCAAAGAAAGGGGCCACGGTGTTTCTGTATCTCTATTATGTTGGTGCGGCTTCGGAACTTTTAAATATCTCGATATATCTCGAAAACTACGCATCTGATCAAAAAATATCATAGAACATAAAAAGTAGGCAACTTAATTCTCTACAAAAAAGGTCTCTTATCATTTTGCCATAGCTCTCTTCGTTTCCGAGATATTTGCAGATTTATCTCAAGGGAAGGGGCCTGACGGACATATTTCGAGATAATTCTTCTTCTTGTTGTTCTTCTTCTGCACAGCTAAGCTGGAAGTGGCATTTGCAGCTCGCAATAGTGCAGAGTTATCTCAAAGAAAGGGGCCACGGTGTTTCTGCATCTCTATTATGTTGGTGCGGCTTCGGAACTTTTAAATATCTTGATATATCTCGAGAACTACGCATCTGATCAAAAAATATCATAGAACATAAATTGTAGGAAACCTAATTGTCTACAAAAAAGGTCTCTTAACATTTTGCCATAGCTCGCTTCGTTTCCGAGATACTTGCCGATTTATCTCAAGGGAAGGGGCCTGACGGACATATTTCGAGATATTTCTTCTTCTTGTTGTTCTTCTTCTGCACAGCTAAGCTGGAAGTGGCATTTGCAGCTCGCAATTGTGCAGAGTTATCTCAAAGAGAGGGGCCACGGTGTTTCTGTATCTCTATTATGTTGGTGCGGCTTCGGAACCTTTAAGTATCTCGATATATCTCGAAAACTACGCTTCTGATCAAAAAATATCATAGAACATAAATTGTAGCAAACATAATTCTCTACAAAAAAGGTCTCTTAACATTTTGCCATAGCTCGCTTCGTTTCCGAGATATTTGCAGATATATCTCAAGGGAAGGGGCCTGACGGACATATTTCGAGATATTTCTTCTTCTTGTTGTTCTTCTTCTGCACAGCTAAGCTGGAAGTGGCATTTACAGCTCGCAATAGTGCAGAGTTATCTCAAAGAAAGGGGCCACGGTGTTTCTGTATCTCTATTATGTTGGTGCGGCTTCGGAACTTTTAAATATCTTGATATATCTCGAGAACTACGCATCTCATCAAAAAATATCATAGAAGATAAATAGTAGGAAACTTAATTCTCTACAAAAAAGGTCTCTTAACGTTTTGCAATAGCTCGCTTTGTTTCCGAGATATTTGCAGATTTATCTCAAGGGAAGGGTCCTGACGGACATATTTCGAGATATTTCTTCTTCTTGTTGTTCTTCTTCTGCACAGCTAAACTGGAAGTGGCATTTCCAGCTCGCAATAGTGCAGAGTTATCCCAAAGAAAGGGGCCACGGTGTTTCTGTATCTCTATTATGTTGGTGCGGCTTCGGAACTTTTAAATATCTCGATATATCTCCAAAACTACGCTTCTGATCAAAAAATATCATAGAACATAAATTGTAGGAAACATAATTCTCTACAAAAAAGGTCTCTTAACATTTTGCCATAGCTCGCTTCGTTTCCGAGATATTTGCAGATTTATCTCAAGGGAAGGGTCCTGATGGACATATTTGGAGATATTTCTTCTTCTTGTTGTTCTTCTTCTGCACAGCTAAACTGGAAGTGGCATTTCCAGCTCGCAATAGTGCAGAGTTATCTCAAAGAGAGGGGCCACGGTGTTTCTGTATCTCTATTATGTTGGTGCCGCTTCGGAACTTTTAAATATCAGGATATATCTCGAGAACTACGCATCTGATCAAAAAATATCATAGAACATAAAAAGTAGGGAACTTAATTCTCTACAAAAAAGGTCTCTTAACATTTTCCCATAGCTGGCATCGTTTCCGAGATATTTGCAGATTTATCTCAAGGGAAGGGGCCTGACGGACATATTCCGAGATATTTCTTCTTCTTGTTGTTCCTCTTCTGCACAGCTAAGCTGGAAGTGGCATTTGCAGCTCGCAATAGTGCAGAGTTATCTCAAAGAAAGGAGCCACGGTGTTTCTGTATCTCTATTATGTTGGTGCGGCTTCGGAACTTTTAAATATCTTGATATATCTCGAGAACTACGCGTCTGATCAAAAAATATCATAGAACATAAAAAGTAGGAAACATAATTCTCTACAAAAAAGGTATCTTAACATTTTGCCATAGCTCGCTTCGTTTCCGAGATATTTGCAGATTTATCTCAAGGGAAGGGGCCTGACGGACATATTTCGAGATATTTCTTCTTCTTGTTGTTCCTCTTCTGCACAGCTAAGCTGGAAGTGGCATTTGCAGCTCGCAATTGTGCAGAGTTATCTCAAAGAGAGGGGCCACGGTGTTTCTGTATCTCTATTATGTTGGTGCGGCTTCGGAACTTTTAAATATCTTGATATATCTCGAGAACTACGCATCTGATCAGAAAATATCATAGAAGATAAAAAGTAGGAAACTTAATTCTCTACAAAAAAGGTCTCTTAACATTTTGCCATAGCTCGGTTCGTTTCCGAGATATTTGCAGATTTATCTCAAGGTAAGGGGCCTGACGGACATATTTCGAGATATTTCTTCTTCTTGTTGTTCTTCTTCTGCACAGCTAAGCTGGAAGTGGCATTTGCAGCTCGCAATAGTGCATAGCTATCTGAAAGAAAGGGGCCACGGTGTTTCTGTATCTCTATTGTGTTGGTGCGGCTTCGGAACTTTTAAATATCTTGATATATCTCGAGAACTACGCATCTGATCAAAAAATATCATAGAACATAAAAAGTAGGGAACTTAATTCTCTACAAAAAAGGTCTCTTAACATTTTCCCATAGCTGGCATCGTTTCCGAGATATTTGCAGATTTATCTCAAGGGAAGGGGCCTGACGGACATATTCCGAAATATTTCTTCTTCTTGTTGTTCCTCTTCTGCACAGCTAAGCTGGAAGTGGCATTTGCAGCTCGCAATAGTGCAGAGTTATCTCAAAGAAAGGAGCCACGGTGTTTCTGTATCTCTATTATGTTGGTGCGGCTTCGGAACTTTTAAATATCTTGATATATCTCGAGAACTACGCGTCTGATCAAAAAATATCATAGAACATAAAAAGTAGGAAACATAATTCTCTACAAAAAAGGTATCTTAACATTTTGCCATAGCTCGCTTCGTTTCCGAGATATTTGCAGATTTATCTCAAGGGAAGGGGCCTGACGGACATATTTCGAGATATTTCTTCTTCTTGTTGTTCCTCTTCTGCACAGCTAAGCTGGAAGTGGCATTTGCAGCTCGCAATTGTGCAGAGTTATCTCAAAGAGAGGGGCCACGGTGTTTCTGTATCTCTATTATGTTGGTGCGGCTTCGGAACTTTTAAATATCTTGATATATCTCGAGAACTACGCATCTGATCAGAAAATATCATAGAAGATAAAAAGTAGGAAACTTAATTCTCTACAAAAAAGGTCTCTTAACATTTTGCCATAGCTCGGTTCGTTTCCGAGATATTTGCAGATTTATCTCAAGGTAAGGGGCCTGACGGACATATTTCGAGATATTTCTTCTTCTTGTTGTTCTTCTTCTGCACAGCTAAGCTGGAAGTGGCATTTGCAGCTCGCAATAGTGCATAGCTATCTGAAAGAAAGGGGCCACGGTGTTTCTGTATCTCTATTGTGTTGGTGCGGCTTCGGAACTTTTAAATATCTTGATATATCTCGAGAACTACGCATCTGATCCAAAAATATCATAGAACATAAATAGTAGGAAACTTAATTCTCTACAAAAAAGGTCTCTCAACATTTTGCCATAGCTCGCTTCGTTTCCGAGATATTTGCAGATTTATCTCAAGGGAAGGGGCCTAACGGACATATTTCCAGATATTTCTTCTTCTTGTTGTTCTTCTTCTGCACAGCTAAGCTGGAAGTGGCATTTGCGGCTCGCACTAGTGCAGAGTTATCTCAAAGAAAGGTGCCACGGTGTTTCTGTATCTCTATTATGTTGGTGCAGCTTCAGAACTTTTAAATATCTTGATGTATCTCGAGAACTACGCATCTGATCAAAAAATATCATGGAACATAAAAAGTAGAAAACTTAATTCTCTACAGAAAAGGTCTCTTAACATTTTGCCATAGCTCGCTTCGTTTCCGAGATATTTGCAGATTTATCTCAAGGGAAGGGGCCTGACGGACATATTTCGAGATATTTCTTCTTCTTGTTGTTCTTCTTCTGCACAGCTAAACTGACCGTGGCATTTCCAGCTCGCAATAGTGCAGAGTTATCTCAAAGAAAGGGGCCACGGTGTTTCTGTATCTCTATTATGTTGGTGCGGCTTCTTAACTTTTAAATATCTTGATATATCTCGAGAACTACGCGTCTGATCAAAAAATATCATACAACATAAAAAGTAGGAAACTTAATTCTCTACAAAAAAGTCTGTTAACATTTTGCCATAGCTCGCTTCGTTTCCGAGATATTTGCAGATTTATCTCAAGGGAAGGGGCCTAACGGACATATTTCGAGATATTTCTTCTTCTTGTTGTTCTTCTTCTGCACAGCTAAACTGGATGTGGCATTTCCAGCTCGCAATAATGCAGAGTTATCTCAAAGAGAGGGGCCACGGTGTTTCTGTATCTCTATTATGTTGGGGCGGCTTCGGAACTTTTAAATATCTTGATATATCTCGAGAACTACGCGTCTGATCAAAAAATATCATAGAACATAAAAAGTAGGAAACATAATTCTCTACAAAAAAGGTCTCTTAACATTTTGCCATAGCTCGCTTCGTTTCCGAGATATTTGCAGATTTATCTCAAGGGAAGGGGCCTGACGGACATATTTCGAGATATTTCTTCTTCTTGTTGTTCTTCTTCTGCACAGCTAAGCTGGAAGTGGCATTTGCAGCTCGCAATAGTGCAGAGTTATCTCAAAGAAAGGGGCCACGGTGTTTCTGTATCTCTATTATGTTGGTGCGGCTTCGGAACTTTTAAATATCTTGATATATCTCGAGAACTACGCATCTGATCAAAAAATATCATAGAACATAAATTGTAGGAAACATAATTGTCTACAAAAAAGGTCTCTTAACATTTTGCCATAGCTCGCTTCGTTTCCGAGATACTTGCCGATTTATCTCAAGGGAAGGGGCCTGACGGACATATTTCGAGATATTTCTTCTTCTTGTTGTTCTTCTTCTGCACAGCTAAGCTGGAAGTGGCATTTGCAGCTCGCAATTGTGCAGAGTTATCTGAAAGAGAGGGGCCACGGTGTTTCTGTATCTCTATTATGTTGGTGCGGCTTCGGAACCTTTAAGTATCTCGATATATCTCCAAAACTACGCTTCTGATCAAAAAATATCATAGAACATAAATTGTAGGAAACATAATTCTCTACAAAAAAGGTCTCTTAACATTTTGCCATAGCTCGCTTCGTTTCCGAGATATTTGCAGATTTATCTCAAGGGAAGGGTCCTGATGGACATATTTGGAGATATTTCTTCTTCTTGTTGTTCTTCTTCTGCACAGCTAAACTGGAAGTGGCATTTCCAGCTCGCAATAGTGCAGAGTTATCTCAAAGAGAGGGGCCACGGTGTTTCTGTATCTCTATTATGTTGGTGCCGCTTCGGAACTTTTAAATATCAGGATATATCTCGAGAACTACGCATCTGATCAAAAAATATCATAGAACATAAAAAGTAGGGAACTTAATTCTCTACAAAAAAGGTCTCTTAACATTTTCCCATAGCTGGCATCGTTTCCGAGATATTTGCAGATTTATCTCAAGGGAAGGGGCCTGACGGACATATTCCGAGATATTTCTTCTTCTTGTTGTTCCTCTTCTGCACAGCTAAGCTGGAAGTGGCATTTGCAGCTCGCAATAGTGCAGAGTTATCTCAAAGAAAGGAGCCACGGTGTTTCTGTATCTCTATTATGTTGGTGCGGCTTCGGAACTTTTAAATATCTTGATATATCTCGAGAACTACGCGTCTGATCAAAAAATATCATAGAACATAAAAAGTAGGAAACATAATTCTCTACAAAAAAGGTCTCTTAACATTTTGCCATAGCTCGCTTCGTTTCCGAGATATTTGCAGATTTATCTCAAGGGAAGGGGCCTGACGGACATATTTCGAGATATTTCTTCTTCTTGTTGTTCCTCTTCTGCACAGCTAAGCTGGAAGTGGCATTTGCAGCTCGCAATTGTGCAGAGTTATCTCAAAGAGAGGGGCCACGGTGTTTCTGTATCTCTATTATGTTGGTGCGGCTTCGGAACTTTTAAATATCTTGATATATCTCGAGAACTACGCATCTGATCAGAAAATGTCATAGAAGATAAAAAGTAGGAAACTTAATTCTCTACAAAAAAGGTCTCTTAACATTTTGCCATAGCTCGGTTCGTTTCCGAGATATTTGCAGATTTATCTCAAGGTAAGGGGCCTGACGGACATATTTCGAGATATTTCTTCTTCTTGTTGTTCTTCTTCTGCACAGCTAAGCTGGAAGTGGCATTTGCAGCTCGCAATAGTGCATAGCTATCTGAAAGAAAGGGGCCACGGTGTTTCTGTATCTCTATTGTGTTGGTGCGGCTTCGGAACTTTTAAATATCTTGATATATCTCGAGAACTACGCATCTGATCCAAAAATATCATAGAACATAAATAGTAGGAAACTTAATTCTCTACAAAAAAGGTCTCTCAACATTTTGCCATAGCTCGCTTCGTTTCCGAGATATTTGCAGATTTATCTCAAGGGAAGGGGCCTAACGGACATATTTCCAGATATTTCTTCTTCTTGTTGTTCTTCTTCTGCACAGCTAAGCTGGAAGTGGCATTTGCGGCTCGCACTAGTGCAGAGTTATCTCAAAGAAAGGGGCCACGGTGTTTCTGTATCTCTATTATGTTGGTGCAGCTTCAGAACTTTTAAATATCTTGATGTATCTCGAGAACTACGCATCTGATCAAAAAATATCATGGAACATAAAAAGTAGAAAACTTAATTCTCTACAGAAAAGGTCTCTTAACATTTTGCCATAGCTCGCTTCGTTTCCGAGATATTTGCAGATTTATCTCAAGGGAAGGGGCCTGACGGACATATTTCGAGATATTTCTTCTTCTTGTTGTTCTTCTTCTGCACAGCTAAACTGACCGTGGCATTTCCAGCTCGCAATAGTGCAGAGTTATCTCAAAGAAAGGGGCCACGGTGTTTCTGTATCTCTATTATGTTGGTGCGGCTTCTTAACTTTTAAATATCTTGATATATCTCGAGAACTACGCGTCTGATCAAAAAATATCATAGAACATAAAAAGTAGGAAACTTAATTCTCTACAAAAAAGTCTGTTAACATTTTGCCATAGCTCGCTTCGTTTCCGAGATATTTGCAGATTTATCTCAAGGGAAGGGGCCTAACGGACATATTTCGAGATATTTCTTCTTCTTGTTGTTCTTCTTCTGCACAGCTAAACTGGAAGTGACATTTCCAGCTCGCAATAGTGCAGAGTTATCTCAAAGAGAGGGGCCACGGTGTTTCTGTATCTCTATTATGTTGGGGCGGCTTCGGAACTTTTAAATATCTTGATATATCTCGAGAACTACGCATCTGATCAGAAAATGTCATAGAAGATAAAAAGTAGGAAACTTAATTCTCTACAAAAAAGGTCTCTTAACATTTTGCCATAGCTCGGTTCGTTTCCGAGATATTTGCAGATTTATCTCAAGGTAAGGGGCCTGACGGACATATTTCGAGATATTTCTTCTTCTTGTTGTTCTTCTTCTGCACAGCTAAGCTGGAAGTGGCATTTGCAGCTCGCAATAGTGCATAGCTATCTGAAAGAAAGGGGCCACGGTGTTTCTGTATCTCTATTGTGTTGGTGCGGCTTCGGAACTTTTAAATATCTTGATATATCTCGAGAACTACGCATCTGATCCAAAAATATCATAGAACATAAATAGTAGGAAACTTAATTCTCTACAAAAAAGGTCTCTCAACATTTTGCCATAGCTCGCTTCGTTTCCGAGATATTTGCAGATTTATCTCAAGGGAAGGGGCCTAACGGACATATTTCCAGATATTTCTTCTTCTTGTTGTTCTTCTTCTGCACAGCTAAGCTGGAAGTGGCATTTGCGGCTCGCACTAGTGCAGAGTTATCTCAAAGAAAGGGGCCACGGTGTTTCTGTATCTCTATTATGTTGGTGCAGCTTCAGAACTTTTAAATATCTTGATGTATCTCGAGAACTACGCATCTGATCAAAAAATATCATGGAACATAAAAAGTAGAAAACTTAATTCTCTACAGAAAAGGTCTCTTAACATTTTGCCATAGCTCGCTTCGTTTCCGAGATATTTGCAGATTTATCTCAAGGGAAGGGGCCTGACGGACATATTTCGAGATATTTCTTCTTCTTGTTGTTCTTCTTCTGCACAGCTAAACTGACCGTGGCATTTCCAGCTCGCAATAGTGCAGAGTTATCTCAAAGAAAGGGGCCACGGTGTTTCTGTATCTCTATTATGTTGGTGCGGCTTCTTAACTTTTAAATATCTTGATATATCTCGAGAACTACGCGTCTGATCAAAAAATATCATAGAACATAAAAAGTAGGAAACTTAATTCTCTACAAAAAAGTCTGTTAACATTTTGCCATAGCTCGCTTCGTTTCCGAGATATTTGCAGATTTATCTCAAGGGAAGGGGCCTAACGGACATATTTCGAGATATTTCTTCTTCTTGTTGTTCTTCTTCTGCACAGCTAAACTGGAAGTGACATTTCCAGCTCGCAATAGTGCAGAGTTATCTCAAAGAGAGGGGCCACGGTGTTTCTGTATCTCTATTATGTTGGGGCGGCTTCGGAACTTTTAAATATCTTGATATATCTCGAGAACTACGCGTCTGATCAAAAAATATCATAGAACATAAAAAGTAGGAAACATAATTCTCTACAAAAAAGGTCTCTTAACATTTTGCCATAGCTCGCTTCGTTTCCGAGATATTTGCAGATTTATCTCAAGGGAAGGGGCCTAACGGACATATTTCGAGATATTTCTTCTTCTTGTTGTTCTTCTTCTGCACAGCTAAACTGGAAGTGGCATTTCCAGCTCGCAATAGTGCAGAGTTATCTCAAAGAAAGGAGCCACGGTGTTTCTGTATCTCTATTATGTTGGTGCGGCTTCGGAACTTTTAAATATCTTGATATATCTCGAGAACTACGCGTCTGATCAAAAAATATCATAGAACATAAAAAGTAGGAAACATAATTCTCTACAAAAAAGGTCTCTTAACATTTTGCCATAGCTCGCTTCGTTTCCGAGATATTTGCAGATTTATCTCAAGGGAAGGGGCCTGACGGACATATTTCGAGATATTTCTTCTTCTTGTTGTTCTTCTTCTGCACAGCTAAGCTGGAAGTGGCATTTGCGGCTCGCAATAGTGCAGAGTTATCTCAAAGAGAGGGGCCACGGTGTTTCTGTATCTCTATTATGTTGGTGCGGCTTCGGAACTTTTAAATATCTTGATATATCTCGAGAACTACGCATCTGATCAAAAAATATCATAGAAGATAAAAAGTAGGAAGCTTAATTCTCTACAAAAAAGGTCTCTTAACATTTTGCCATAGCTCGCTTCGTTTCCGAGATATTTGCAGATTTATCTCAAGGGAAGGGGCCTGACGGACATATTTCGAGATATTTCTTCTTCTTGTTGTTCTTCTTCTGCACAGCTAAGCTGGAAGTGGCATTTGCGGCGCGCAATAGTGCAGAGTTATCTCAAAGAAAGGGGCCACGGTGTTTCTGTATCCCTACTATGTTGGTGCGGCTTCGGAACTTTTAAATATCTCGATGTATCTCGAAAACTACGCTTCTGATCAAAAAATATCATAGAACATAAATTGTAGGAAACAGAATTCTCTACAAAAAAGGTCTCTTAACATTTTGCCATAGCTCGCTTCGTTTCCGAGATATTTGCAGATTTATCTCAAGGGAAGGGGCCTAACGGACATATTTCGAGATATTTCTTCTTCTTGTTGTTCTTCTTCTGCACAGCTAAACTGGAAGTGGCATTTCCAGCTCGCAATAGTGCAGAGTTATCTCAAAGAGAGGGGCCACGGTGTTTCTGTATCTCTATTATGTTGGTGCGGCTTCGGAACTTTTAAATATCTTGATATATCTCGAGAACTACGCATCTGATCAAAAAATATCATAGAAGATAAAAAGTAGGAAGCTTAATTCTCTAGAAAAAAGGTCTCTTAACATTTTGCCATAGCTCGCTTCGTTTCCGAGATATTTGCAGATTTATCTCAAGGGAAGGGGCCTGACGGACATATTTCGAGATATTTCTTCTTCTTGTTGTTCTTCTTCTGCACAGCTAAGCTGGAAGTGGCATTTGCGGCTCGCACTAGTGCAGAGTTTTCTCAAAGAAAGGGGCCACGGTGTTTCTGTATCTCTATTATGTTGGTGCGGCTTCGGAACTTTTAAATATCTCGATGTATCTCGAAAACTACGCTTCTGATCAAAAAATATCATAGGACATAAATTGTAGGAAACATAATTCTCTACAAAAAATGTCTCTTAACATTTTGCCATAGCTCGCTTCGTTTCCGAGATATTTGCAGATTCAGCTCAAAGGAACTGGCCTGACGGACGTATTTCGAGATATTTCTTCTTCTTGTTGTTCTTCCTCTGCACAGCTAAGCTGGAAGTGGCATTTGCAGCTCGCAATAGTGCAGAGTTATCTCAAAGAAAGGGGCCACGGTGTTTCTGTATCTCTATTATGTTGGTGCGGCTTCGGAACTTTTAAATATCTTGATATATCTCGAGAACTACGCATCTGATCAAAAAATATCATAGAACATAAAAAGTAGGAAACTTAATTCTCTACAAAAAAGGTCTCTTAACATTTTGCCATAGCTCGCTTCGTTTCCGAGATATTTGCAGATTTATCTCAAGGGAAGGGGCCTGACGGACATATTTCGAGATATTTCTTCTTCTTGTTGTTCTTCTTCTGCACAGCTAAGCTGGAAGTGGCATTTGCGGCTCGCACTAGTGCAGAGTTATCTCAAAGAAAGGGGCCACGGTGTTTCTGTATCTATTATGTTGGTGCGGCTTCGGAACTTTTAAATATCTCGATGTATCTCGAAAACCACGCTTCTGATCAAAAAATATCATAGAACATAAATTGTAGGAAACATAATTCTCTACAAAAAAGGTCTCTTAATATTTTGCCATAGCTCGCTTCGTTTCCGAGATATTTGCAGATATATCTCAAGGGAAGGGGCCTGACGGACATATTTCGAGATATTTCTTCTTCTTGTTGTTCTTCTTCTGCACAGCTAAGCTGGAAGTGGCATTTACAGCTCGCAATAGTGCAGAGTTATCTCAAAGAAAGGGGCCACGGTGTTTCTGTATCTCTATTATGTTGGTGCGGCTTCGGAACTTTTAAATATCTTGATATATCTCGAGAACTACGCATCTGATCAAAAAATATCATAGAAGATAAAAAGTAGGAAGCTTAATTCTCTACAAAAAAGGTCTCTTAACATTTTGCCATAGCTCGCTTCGTTTCCGAGATATTTGCAGATTTATCTCAAGGGAAGGGGCCTGACGGACATATTTCGAGATATTTCTCCTTCTTGTTGTTCTTCTTCTGCACAGCTAAGCTGGAAGTGGCATTTGCGGCTCGCACTAGTGCAGAGTTATCTCAAAGAAAGGGGCCACGGTGTTTCTGTATCCCTATTATGTTGGTGCGGCTTCGGAACTTTTAAATATCTCGATGTATCTCGAAAACTACGCTTCTGATCAAAAAATGTCATAGAGCATAAATTGTAGGAAACAGAATTCTCTACAGAAAAGGTCTCTTAACATTTCGCCATAGCTCGCTTCCTTTCCGAGATATTTGCAGATTTATCTCAAGGGAAGGGGCCTAACGGACATATTTCGAGATATTTCTTCTTCTTGTTGTTCTTCTTCTGCACAGCTAAACTGGAAGTGGCATTTCCAGCTCGCAATAGTGCAGAGTTATCTCAAAGAGAGGGGCCACGGTGTTTCTGTATCTCTATTATGTTGGTGCGGCTTCGGAACTTTTAAATATCTTGATATATCTCGAGAACTACGCATCTGATCAAAAAATATCATACAAGATAAAAAGTAGGAAACATAATTGTCTACAAAAAAGGTCTCTTAACATTTTGCCATAGCTCGCTTCGTTTCCGAGATACTTGCCGATTTATCTCAAGGGAAGGGGCCTGACGGACATATTTCGAGATATTTCTTCTTCTTGTTGTTCTTCTTCTGCACAGCTAAGCTGGAAGTGGCATTTGCAGCTCGCAATTGTGCAGAGTTATCTGAAAGAGAGGGGCCACGGTGTTTCTGTATCTCTATTATGTTGGTGCGGCTTCGGAACCTTTAAGTATCTCGATATATCTCCAAAACTACGCTTCTGATCAAAAAATATCATAGAACATAAATTGTAGGAAACATAATTCTCTACAAAAAAGGTCTCTTAACATTTTGCCATAGCTCGCTTCGTTTCCGAGATATTTGCAGATTTATCTCAAGGGAAGGGTCCTGATGGACATATTTGGAGATATTTCTTCTTCTTGTTGTTCTTCTTCTGCACAGCTAAACTGGAAGTGGCATTTCCAGCTCGCAATAGTGCAGAGTTATCTCAAAGAGAGGGGCCACGGTGTTTCTGTATCTCTATTATGTTGGTGCCGCTTCGGAACTTTTAAATATCAGGATATATCTCGAGAACTACGCATCTGATCAAAAAATATCATAGAACATAAAAAGTAGGGAACTTAATTCTCTACAAAAAAGGTCTCTTAACATTTTCCCATAGCTGGCATCGTTTCCGAGATATTTGCAGATTTATCTCAAGGGAAGGGGCCTGACGGACATATTCCGAGATATTTCTTCTTCTTGTTGTTCCTCTTCTGCACAGCTAAGCTGGAAGTGGCATTTGCAGCTCGCAATAGTGCAGAGTTATCTCAAAGAAAGGAGCCACGGTGTTTCTGTATCTCTATTATGTTGGTGCGGCTTCGGAACTTTTAAATATCTTGATATATCTCGAGAACTACGCGTCTGATCAAAAAATATCATAGAACATAAAAAGTAGGAAACATAATTCTCTACAAAAAAGGTCTCTTAACATTTTGCCATAGCTCGCTTCGTTTCCGAGATATTTGCAGATTTATCTCAAGGGAAGGGGCCTGACGGACATATTTCGAGATATTTCTTCTTCTTGTTGTTCCTCTTCTGCACAGCTAAGCTGGAAGTGGCATTTGCAGCTCGCAATTGTGCAGAGTTATCTCAAAGAGAGGGGCCACGGTGTTTCTGTATCTCTATTATGTTGGTGCGGCTTCGGAACTTTTAAATATCTTGATATATCTCGAGAACTACGCATCTGATCAGAAAATATCATAGAAGATAAAAAGTAGGAAACTTAATTCTCTACAAAAAAGGTCTCTTAACATTTTGCCATAGCTCGGTTCGTTTCCGAGATATTTGCAGATTTATCTCAAGGTAAGGGGCCTGACGGACATATTTCGAGATATTTCTTCTTCTTGTTGTTCTTCTTCTGCACAGCTAAGCTGGAAGTGGCATTTGCAGCTCGCAATAGTGCATAGCTATCTGAAAGAAAGGGGCCACGGTGTTTCTGTATCTCTATTGTGTTGGTGCGGCTTCGGAACTTTTAAATATCTTGATATATCTCGAGAACTACGCATCTGATCCAAAAATATCATAGAACATAAATAGTAGGAAACTTAATTCTCTACAAAAAAGGTCTCTCAACATTTTGCCATAGCTCTCTTCGTTTCCGAGATATTTGCAGATTTATCTCAAGGGAAGGGGCCTAACGGACATATTTCCAGATATTTCTTCTTCTTGTTGTTCTTCTTCTGCACAGCTAAGCTGGAAGTGGCATTTGCGGCTCGCACTAGTGCAGAGTTATCTCAAAGAAAGGGGCCACGGTGTTTCTGTATCTCTATTATGTTGGTGCAGCTTCAGAACTTTTAAATATCTTGATGTATCTCGAGAACTACGCATCTGATCAAAAAATATCATGGAACATAAAAAGTAGAAAACTTAATTCTCTACAGAAAAGGTCTCTTAACATTTTGCCATAGCTCGCTTCGTTTCCGAGATATTTGCAGATTTATCTCAAGGGAAGGGGCCTGACGGACATATTTCGAGATATTTCTTCTTCTTGTTGTTCTTCTTCTGCACAGCTAAACTGACCGTGGCATTTCCAGCTCGCAATAGTGCAGAGTTATCTCAAAGAAAGGGGCCACGGTGTTTCTGTATCTCTATTATGTTGGTGCGGCTTCTTAACTTTTAAATATCTTGATATATCTCGAGAACTACGCGTCTGATCAAAAAATATCATAGAACATAAAAAGTAGGAAACTTAATTCTCTACAAAAAAGTCTGTTAACATTTTGCCATAGCTCGCTTCGTTTCCGAGATATTTGCAGATTTATCTCAAGGGAAGGGGCCTAACGGACATATTTCGAGATATTTCTTCTTCTTGTTGTTCTTCTTCTGCACAGCTAAACTGGAAGTGACATTTCCAGCTCGCAATAGTGCAGAGTTATCTCAAAGAGAGGGGCCACGGTGTTTCTGTATCTCTATTATGTTGGGGCGGCTTCGGAACTTTTAAATATCTTGATATATCTCGAGAACTACGCGTCTGATCAAAAAATATCATAGAACATAGAAAGTAGGAAACATAATTCTCTACAAAAAAGGTCTCTTAACATTTTGCCATAGCTCGCTTCGTTTCCGAGATATTTGCAGATTTATCTCAAGGGAAGGGGCCTAACGGACATATTTCGAGATATTTCTTCTTCTTGTTGTTCTTCTTCTGCACAGCTAAACTGGAAGTGGCATTTCCAGCTCGCAATAGTGCAGAGTTATCTCAAAGAAAGGAGCCACGGTGTTTCTGTATCTCTATTATGTTGGTGCGGCTTCGGAACTTTTAAATATCTCGATGTATCTCGAAAACTACGCTTCTGATCAAAAAATATCATAGAGCATAAATTGTAGGAAACAGAATTCTCTACAAAAAAGGTCTCTTAACATTTTGCCATAGCTCGCTTCGTTTCCGAGATATTTGCAGATTTATCTCAAGGGAAGGGGCCTAACGGACATATTTCGAGATATTTCTTCTTCTTGTTGTTCTTCTTCTGCACAGCTAAACTGGAAGTGGCATTTCCAGCTCGCAATAGTGCAGAGTTATCTCAAAGAGAGGGGCCACGGTGTTTCTGTATCTCTATTATGTTGGTGCGGCTTCGGAACTTTTAAATATCTTGATATATCTCGAGAACTACGCATCTGATCAAAAAATATCATAGAAGATAAAAAGTAGGAAGCTTAATTCTCTAGAAAAAAGGTCTCTTAACATTTTGCCATAGCTCGCTTCGTTTCCGAGATATTTGCAGATTTATCTCAAGGGAAGGGGCCTGACGGACATATTTCGAGATATTTCTTCTTCTTGTTGTTCTTCTTCTGCACAGCTAAGCTGGAAGTGGCATTTGCGGCTCGCACTAGTGCAGAGTTTTCTCAAAGAAAGGGGCCACGGTGTTTCTGTATCTCTATTATGTTGGTGCGGCTTCGGAACTTTTAAATATCTCGATGTATCTCGAAAACTACGCTTCTGATCAAAAAATATCATAGGACATAAATTGTAGGAAACATAATTCTCTACAAAAAATGTCTCTTAACATTTTGCCATAGCTCGCTTCGTTTCCGAGATATTTGCAGATTCAGCTCAAAGGAACTGGCCTGACGGACGTATTTCGAGATATTTCTTCTTCTTGTTGTTCTTCCTCTGCACAGCTAAGCTGGAAGTGGCATTTGCAGCTCGCAATAGTGCAGAGTTATCTCAAAGAAAGGGGCCACGGTGTTTCTGTATCTCTATTATGTTGGTGCGGCTTCGGAACTTTTAAATATCTTGATATATCTCGAGAACTACGCATCTGATCAAAAAATATCATAGAACATAAAAAGTAGGAAACTTAATTCTCTACAAAAAAGGTCTCTTAACATTTTGCCATAGCTCGCTTCGTTTCCGAGATATTTGCAGATTTATCTCAAGGGAAGGGGCCTGACGGACATATTTCGAGATATTTCTTCTTCTTGTTGTTCTTCTTCTGCACAGCTAAGCTGGAAGTGGCATTTGCGGCTCGCACTAGTGCAGAGTTATCTCAAAGAAAGGGGCCACGGTGTTTCTGTATCTCTATTATGTTGGTGCGGCTTCGGAACTTTTAAATATCTTGATATATCTCGATAACTACGCATCTGATCAAAAAATATCATAGAAGATAAAAAGTAGGAAACTTAATTCTCTACAAAAAAGGTCTCTTAACATTTTGCCATAGCTCGCTTCGTTTCCGAGATATTTGCAGATTTATCTCAAGGGAAGGGGCCTGACGGACATATTTCGAGATATTTCTTCTTCTTGTTGTTCTTCTTCTGCACAGCTAAGCTGGAAGTGGCATTTGCGGCTCGCACTAGTGCAGAGTTATCTCAAAGAAAGGGGCCACGGTGTTTCTGTATCTATTATGTTGGTGCGGCTTCGGAACTTTTAAATATCTCGATGTATCTCGAAAACCACGCTTCTGATCAAAAAATATCATAGAACATAAATTGTAGGAAACATAATTCTCTACAAAAAAGGTCTCTTAATATTTTGCCATAGCTCGCTTCGTTTCCGAGATATTTGCAGATATATCTCAAGGGAAGGGGCCTGACGGACATATTTCGAGATATTTCTTCTTCTTGTTGTTCTTCTTCTGCACAGCTAAGCTGGAAGTGGCATTTACAGCTCGCAATAGTGCAGAGTTATCTCAAAGAGAGGGGCCACGGTGTTTCTGTATCTCTATTATGTTGGTGCGGCTTCGGAACTTTTAAATATCTTGATATATCTCGAGAACTACGCATCTGATCAAAAAATATCATAGAAGATAAAAAGTAGGAAGCTTAATTCTCTACAAAAAAGGTCTCTTAACATTTTGCCATAGCTCGCTTCGTTTCCGAGATATTTGCAGATTTATCTCAAGGGAAGGGGCCTGACGGACATATTTCGAGATATTTCTCCTTCTTGTTGTTCTTCTTCTGCACAGCTAAGCTGGAAGTGGCATTTGCGGCTCGCACTAGTGCAGAGTTATCTCAAAGAAAGGGGCCACGGTGTTTCTGTATCCCTATTATGTTGGTGCGGCTTCGGAACTTTTAAATATCTCGATGTATCTCGAAAACTACGCTTCTGATCAAAAAATGTCATAGAGCATAAATTGTAGGAAACAGAATTCTCTACAGAAAAGGTCTCTTAACATTTCGCCATAGCTCGCTTCCTTTCCGAGATATTTGCAGATTTATCTCAAGGGAAGGGGCCTAACGGACATATTTCGAGATATTTCTTCTTCTTGTTGTTCTTCTTCTGCACAGCTAAACTGGAAGTGGCATTTCCAGCTCGCAATAGTGCAGAGTTATCTCAAAGAGAGGGGCCACGGTGTTTCTGTATCTCTATTATGTTGGTGCGGCTTCGGAACTTTTAAATATCTTGATATATCTCGAGAACTACGCATCTGATCAAAAAATATCATACAAGATAAAAAGTAGGAAGCTTAATTCTCTACAAAAAAGGTCTCTTAACATTTTGCCATAGCTCGCTTCGTTTCCGAGATATTTGCAGATTTATCTCAAGGGAAGGGGCCTGACGGACATATTTCGAGATATTTCTTCTTCTTGTTGTTCTTCTTCTGCACAGCTAAGCTGGAAGTGGCATTTGCGGCTCGCACTAGTGCAGAGTTTTCTCAAAGAAAGGGGCCACGGTGTTTCTGTATCTCTATTATGTTGGTGCGGCTTCGGAACTTTTAAATATCTTGATATATCTCGAGAACTACGCATCTGATCAAAAAATATCATACAAGATAAAAAGTAGGAAGCTTAATTCTCTACAAAAAAGGTCTCTTAACATTTTGCCATAGCTCGCTTCGTTTCCGAGATATTTGCAGATTTATCTCAAGGGAAGGGGCCTGACGGACATATTTCGAGATATTTCTTCTTCTTGTTGTTCTTCTTCTGCACAGCTAAGCTGGAAGTGGCATTTGCGGCTCGCACTAGTGCAGAGTTTTCTCAAAGAAAGGGGCCACGGTGTTTCTGTATCTCTATTATGTTGGTGCGGCTTCGGAACTTTTAAATATCTCGATGTATCTCGAAAACTACGCTTCTGATCAAAAAATATCATAGAACATAAATTGTAGGAAACATAATTCTCTACAAAAAATGTCTCTTAACATTTTGCCATAGCTCGCTTCGTTTCCGAGATATTTGCAGATTCAGCTCAAAGGAACTGGCCTGACGGACGTATTTCGAGATGTTTCTTCTTCTTGTTGTTCTTCCTCTGCACAGCTAAGGTGGGAGTGGCATTTGCAGCTCGCAATAGTGCAGAGTTATCTCAAAGAAAGGGGCCACGGTGTTTCTGTATCTCTATTATGTTGGTGCGGCTTCGGAACTTTTAAATATCTTGATATATCTCGGGAACTACGCATCTGATCAAAAAATATCATAGAACATAAAAAGTAGGAAACTTAATTCTCTACAAAAAAGGTCTCTTAACATTTTGCCATAGCTCGCTTCGTTTCCGAGATATTTGCAGATTTATCTCAAGGGAAGGGGCCTGACGGACATATTTCGAGATATTTCTTCTTCTTGTTGTTCTTCTTCTGCACAGCTAAGCTGGAAGTGGCATTTGCGGCTCGCACTAGTGCAGAGTTATCTCAAAGAAAGGGGCCACGGTGTTTCTGTATCTCTATTATGTTGGTGCGGCTTCGGAACTTTTACATATCTCGATGTATCTCGAAAACTACGCTTCTGATCAAAAAATATCATAGAACATAAATTGTAGGAAACATAATTCTCTACAAAAAAGGTCTCTTAACATTTTGCCATAGCTCGCTTCGTTTCCGAGATATTTGCAGATATATCTCAAGGGAAGGGGCCTGACGGACATATTTCGAGATATTTCTTCTTCTTGTTGTTCTTCTTCTGCACAGCTAAGCTGGAAGTGGCATTTGCGGCTCGCACTAGTGCAGAGTTTTCTCAAAGAAAGGGGCCACGGTGTTTCTGTATCTCTATTATGTTGGTGCGGCTTCGGAACTTTTAAATATCTTGATATATCTCGATAACTACGCATCTGATCAAAAAATATCATAGAAGATAAAAAGTAGGAAACTTAATTCTCTACAAAAAAGGTCTCTTAACATTTTGCCATAGCTCGCTTCGTTTCTGAGATATTTGCAGATTTATCTCAAGGGAAGGGGCCTGACGGACATATTTCGAGATATTTCTTCTTCTTGTTGTTCTTCTTCTGCACAGCTAAGCTGGAAGTGGCATTTGCGGCTCGCACTAGTGCAGAGTTATCTCAAAGAAAGGGGCCACGGTGTTTCTGTATCTATTATGTTGGTGCGGCTTCGGAACTTTTAAATATCTCGATGTATCTCGAAAACCACGCTTCTGATCAAAAAATATCATAGAACATAAATTGTAGGAAACATAATTCTCTACAAAAAAGGTCTCTTAATATTTTGCCATAGCTCGCTTCGTTTCCGAGATATTTGCAGATATATCTCAAGGGAAGGGGCCTGACGGACATATTTCGAGATATTTCTTCTTCTTGTTGTTCTTCTTCTGCACAGCTAAGCTGGAAGTGGCATTTACAGCTCGCAATAGTGCAGAGTTATCTCAAAGAGAGGGGCCACGGTGTTTCTGTATCTCTATTATGTTGGTGCGGCTTCGGAACTTTTAAATATCTTGATATATCTCGAGAACTACGCATCTGATCAAAAAATATCATAGAACATAAAAAGTAGGAAACTTAATTCTCTACAAAAAAGGTCTCTTAACATTTTGCCATAGCTCGCTTCGTTTCCGAGATATTTGCAGATTTATCTCAAGGGAAGGGGCCTGACGGACATATTTCGAGGTATTTCTTCTTCTTGTTGTTCTTCTTCTGCACAGCTAAGCTGGAAGTGGCATTTGCGGCTCGCACTAGTGCGGAGTTATCTCAAAGAAAGGGGCCACGGTGTTTCTGTATCCCTATTATGTTGGTGCGGCTTCGGAACTTTTAAATATCTCGATATATCTCGAAAACTACGCTTCTGATCAAAAAATATCATAGAACATAAATTGTAGGAAACATAATTCTCTACAAAAAACGTCTCTTAACATTTTGCCACAGCTCGCTTCGTTTCCGAGATATTTGCAGATTCAGCTCAAAGGAACTGGCCTGACGGACATATTTCGAGATATTTCTTCTTCTTGTTGTTCTTCTTCTGCACAGCTAAGCTGGAAGTGGCATTTGCGGCTAGCACTAGTGCAGAGTTATCTCAAAGAAAGGGGCCACGGTGTTTCTGTATCTCTATTATGTTGGTGCGGCTTCTGAACTTTTAAATATCTCGATGTATCTCGAAAACTACGCTTCTCATCAAAAAATATCATAGAACATAAATTGTAGGAAACATAATTCTCTACAAAAAAGGTCTCTTAACATTTTGCCATAGCTCGCTTCGTTTCCGAGATATTTGCAGATATATCTCAAGGGACGGGGCCTGACGGACATATTTCGAGATATTTCTTCTTCTTGTTGTTCTTCTTCTGCACAGCTAAGCTGGAAGTGGCATTTACAGCTCGCAATAGTGCAGAGTTATCTCAAAGAAAGCGGCCATGGTGTTTCTGTATCCCTATTATGTTGGTGCGGCTTCGGAACTTTTAAATATCTCGATATATCTCGAAAACTACGCTTCTGCTCAAAAAATATCATAGAACATAAATTGTAGGAAACATAATTCTCTATAAAAAACGTCTCTTAACATTTTGCCATAGCTCGCTTCGTTTCCGAGATATTTGCAGATTCAGCTCATAGGAACTGGCCTGACGGACATATTTCGAGATATTTCTTCTTCTTGTTGTTCTTCCTCTGCACAGCTAAGCTGGAAGTGGCATTTGCAGCTCGCAATAGTGCAGAGTTATCTCAAAGAAAGGGGCCACGGTGTTTCAGTATCTCTATTATGTTGGTGCGGCTTCGGAACTTTTAAATATCTTGATATATCTCGAGAACTACGCATCTGATCAAAAAATATCATAGAACATAAAAAGTAGGAAACTTAATTCTCTACAAAAAAGGTCTCTTAACATTTTGCCATAGCTCGCTTCGTTTCCGAGATATTTGCAGATTTATCTCAAGGGAAGGGGCCTGACGGACATATTTCGAGATATTTCTTCTTCTTGTTGTTCTTCTTCTGCACAGCTAAACTGGAAGTGGCATTTCCAGCTCGCAATAGTGCAGAGTTATCTCAAAAAGAGGGGCCACGGTGTTACTGTATCTCTATTATGTTGGTGCGGCTTCGGAACTTTTAAATATCTTGATATATCTCGAGAACTACGCATCTGATCAAAAAATATCATAGATGATAAAAAGTAGGAAACTTAATTCTCTACAAAAAAGGTCTCTTAACATTTTGCCATAGCTCGCTTCGTTTCCGAGATATTTGCAGATTTATCTCAAGGGAAGGGGCCTGACGGACATATTTCGAGATATTTCTTCTTCTTGTTGTTCTTCTTCTGCACAGCTAAGCTGGAAGTGGCATTGGCGGCTCGCAATAGTGCAGAGTTATCTCAAAGAGAGGGGCCACGGTGTTTCTGTATCTCTATTATGTTGGTGCGGCTTCGGAACTTTTAAATATCTTGATATATCTCGAGAACTACGCATCTGATCAAAAAATATCATAGAAGATAAAAAGTAGGAAGCTTAATTCTCTACAAAAAAGGTCTCTTAACATTTTGCCATAGCTCGCTTCGTTTCCGAGATATTTGCAGATTTATCTCAAGGGAAGGGGCCTGACGGACATATTTCGAGATATTTCTTCTTCTTGTTGTTCTTCTTCTGCACAGCTAAGCTGGAAGTGGCATTTGTGGCGCGCAATAGTGCAGAGTTATCTCAAAGAAAGGGGCCACGGTGTTTCTGTATCCCTACTATGTTGGTGCGGCTTCGGAACTTTTAAATATCTCGATGTATCTCGAAAACTACGCTTCTGATCAAAAAATATCATAGAGCATAAATTGTAGGAAACAGAATTCTCTACAAAAAAGGTCTCTTAACATTTTGCCATAGCTCGCTTCGTTTCCGAGATATTTGCAGATTTATCTCAAGGGAAGGGGCCTAACGGACATATTTCGAGATATTTCTTCTTCTTGTTGTTCTTCTTCTGCACAGCTAAACTGGAAGTGGCATTTCCAGCTCGCAATAGTGCAGAGTTATCTCAAAGAGAGGGGCCACGGTGTTTCTGTATCTCTATTATGTTGGTGCGGCTTCGGAACTTTTAAATATCTCGATGTATCTCGAAAACTACGCTTCTGATCAAAAAATATCATAGAACATAAATTGTAGGAAACATAATTCTCTACAAAAAATGTCTCTTAACATTTTGCCATAGCTCGCTTCGTTTCCGAGATATTTGCAGATTCAGCTCAAAGGAACTGGCCTGACGGACGTATTTCGAGATGTTTCTTCTTCTTGTTGTTCTTCCTCTGCACAGCTAAGGTGGGAGTGGCATTTGCAGCTCGCAATAGTGCAGAGTTATCTCAAAGAAAGGGGCCACGGTGTTTCTGTATCTCTATTATGTTGGTGCGGCTTCGGAACTTTTAAATATCTTGATATATCTCGGGAACTACGCATCTGATCAAAAAATATCATAGAACATAAAAAGTAGGAAACTTAATTCTCTACAAAAAAGGTCTCTTAACATTTTGCCATAGCTCGCTTCGTTTCCGAGATATTTGCAGATTTATCTCAAGGGAAGGGGCCTAACGGACATATTTCGAGATATTTCTTCTTCTTGTTGTTCTTCTTCTGCACAGCTAAACTGGAAGTGGCATTTCCAGCTCGCAATAGTGCAGAGTTATCTCAAAGAGAGGGGCCACGGTGTTTCTGTATCTCTATTATGTTGGTGCGGCTTCGGAACTTTTAAATATCTTGATATATCTCGAGAACTACGCATCTGATCAAAAAATATCATACAAGATAAAAAGTAGGAAGCTTAATTCTCTACAAAAAAGGTCTCTTAACATTTTGCCATAGCTCGCTTCGTTTCCGAGATATTTGCAGATTCAGCTCAAAGGAACTGGCCTGACGGACGTATTTCGAGATGTTTCTTCTTCTTGTTGTTCTTCCTCTGCACAGCTAAGGTGGGAGTGGCATTTGCAGCTCGCAATAGTGCAGAGTTATCTCAAAGAAAGGGGCCACGGTGTTTCTGTATCTCTATTATGTTGGTGCGGCTTCGGAACTTTTAAATATCTTGATATATCTCGGGAACTACGCATCTGATCAAAAAATATCATAGAACATAAAAAGTAGGAAACTTAATTCTCTACAAAAAAGGTCTCTTAACATTTTGCCATAGCTCGCTTCGATTCCGAGATATTTGCAGATTTATCTCAAGGGAAGGGGCCTGACGGACATATTTCGAGATATTTCTTCTTCTTGTTGTTCTTCTTCTGCACAGCTAAGCTGGAAGTGGCATTTGCGGCTCGCACTAGTGCAGAGTTATCTCAAAGAAAGGGGCCACGGTGTTTCTGTATCTCTATTATGTTGGTGCGGCTTCGGAACTTTTAAATATCTCGATGTATCTCGAAAACTACGCTTCTGATCAAAAAATATCATAGAACATAAATTGTAGGAAACATAATTCTCTACAAAAAAGGTCTCTTAACATTTTGCCATAGCTCGCTTCGTTTCCGAGATATTTGCAGATATATCTCAAGGGAAGGGGCCTGACGGACATATTTCGAGATATTTCTTCTTCTTGTTGTTCTTCTTCTGCACAGCTAAGCTGGAAGTGGCATTTGCAGCTCGCAATAGTGCAGAGTTATCTCAAAGAAAGGGGCCACGGTGTTTCAGTATCTCTATTATGTTGGTGCGGCTTCGGAACTTTTAAATATCTTGATATATCTCGAGAACTACGCATCTGATCAAAAAATATCATAGAACATAAAAAGTAGGAAACTTAATTCTCTACAAAAAAGGTCTCTTAACATTTTGCCATAGCTCGCTTCGTTTCCGAGATATTTGCAGATTTATCTCAAGGGAAGGGGCCTGACGGACATATTTCGAGATATTTCTTCTTCTTGTTGTTCTTCTTCTGCACAGCTAAACTGGAAGTGGCATTTCCAGCTCGCAATAGTGCAGAGTTATCTCAAAAAGAGGGGCCACGGTGTTACTGTATCTCTATTATGTTGGTGCGGCTTCGGAACTTTTAAATATCTTGATATATCTCGAGAACTACGCATCTGATCAAAAAATATCATAGATGATAAAAAGTAGGAAACTTAATTCTCTACAAAAAAGGTCTCTTAACATTTTGCCATAGCTCGCTTCGTTTCCGAGATATTTGCAGATTTATCTCAAGGGAAGGGGCCTGACGGACATATTTCGAGATATTTCTTCTTCTTGTTGTTCTTCTTCTGCACAGCTAAGCTGGAAGTGGCATTGGCGGCTCGCAATAGTGCAGAGTTATCTCAAAGAGAGGGGCCACGGTGTTTCTGTATCTCTATTATGTTGGTGCGGCTTCGGAACTTTTAAATATCTTGATATATCTCGAGAACTACGCATCTGATCAAAAAATATCATAGAAGATAAAAAGTAGGAAGCTTAATTCTCTACAAAAAAGGTCTCTTAACATTTTGCCATAGCTCGCTTCGTTTCCGAGATATTTGCAGATTTATCTCAAGGGAAGGGGCCTGACGGACATATTTCGAGATATTTCTTCTTCTTGTTGTTCTTCTTCTGCACAGCTAAGCTGGAAGTGGCATTTGTGGCGCGCAATAGTGCAGAGTTATCTCAAAGAAAGGGGCCACGGTGTTTCTGTATCCCTACTATGTTGGTGCGGCTTCGGAACTTTTAAATATCTCGATGTATCTCGAAAACTACGCTTCTGATCAAAAAATATCATAGAGCATAAATTGTAGGAAACAGAATTCTCTACAAAAAAGGTCTCTTAACATTTTGCCATAGCTCGCTTCGTTTCCGAGATATTTGCAGATTTATCTCAAGGGAAGGGGCCTAACGGACATATTTCGAGATATTTCTTCTTCTTGTTGTTCTTCTTCTGCACAGCTAAACTGGAAGTGGCATTTCCAGCTCGCAATAGTGCAGAGTTATCTCAAAGAGAGGGGCCACGGTGTTTCTGTATCTCTATTATGTTGGTGCGGCTTCGGAACTTTTAAATATCTCGATGTATCTCGAAAACTACGCTTCTGATCAAAAAATATCATAGAACATAAATTGTAGGAAACATAATTCTCTACAAAAAATGTCTCTTAACATTTTGCCATAGCTCGCTTCGTTTCCGAGATATTTGCAGATTCAGCTCAAAGGAACTGGCCTGACGGACGTATTTCGAGATGTTTCTTCTTCTTGTTGTTCTTCCTCTGCACAGCTAAGGTGGGAGTGGCATTTGCAGCTCGCAATAGTGCAGAGTTATCTCAAAGAAAGGGGCCACGGTGTTTCTGTATCTCTATTATGTTGGTGCGGCTTCGGAACTTTTAAATATCTTGATATATCTCGGGAACTACGCATCTGATCAAAAAATATCATAGAACATAAAAAGTAGGAAACTTAATTCTCTACAAAAAAGGTCTCTTAACATTTTGCCATAGCTCGCTTCGTTTCCGAGATATTTGCAGATTTATCTCAAGGGAAGGGGCCTAACGGACATATTTCGAGATATTTCTTCTTCTTGTTGTTCTTCTTCTGCACAGCTAAACTGGAAGTGGCATTTCCAGCTCGCAATAGTGCAGAGTTATCTCAAAGAGAGGGGCCACGGTGTTTCTGTATCTCTATTATGTTGGTGCGGCTTCGGAACTTTTAAATATCTTGATATATCTCGAGAACTACGCATCTGATCAAAAAATATCATACAAGATAAAAAGTAGGAAGCTTAATTCTCTACAAAAAAGGTCTCTTAACATTTTGCCATAGCTCGCTTCGTTTCCGAGATATTTGCAGATTTATCTCAAGGGAAGGGACCTGACGGACATATTTCGAGATATTTCTTCTTCTTGTTGTTCTTCTTCTGCACAGCTAAGCTGGAAGTGGCATTTGCGGCTCGCACTAGTGCAGAGTTTTCTCAAAGAAAGGGGCCACGGTGTTTCTGTATCTCTATTATGTTGGTGCGGCTTCGGAACTTTTAAATATCTCGATGTATCTCGAAAACTACGCTTCTGATCAAAAAATATCATAGAACATAAATTGTAGGAAACATAATTCTCTACAAAAAATGTCTCTTAACATTTTGCCATAGCTCGCTTCGTTTCCGAGATATTTGCAGATTCAGCTCAAAGGAACTGGCCTGACGGACGTATTTCGAGATGTTTCTTCTTCTTGTTGTTCTTCCTCTGCACAGCTAAGGTGGGAGTGGCATTTGCAGCTCGCAATAGTGCAGAGTTATCTCAAAGAAAGGGGCCACGGTGTTTCTGTATCTCTATTATGTTGGTGCGGCTTCGGAACTTTTAAATATCTTGATATATCTCGGGAACTACGCATCTGATCAAAAAATATCATAGAACATAAAAAGTAGGAAACTTAATTCTCTACAAAAAAGGTCTCTTAACATTTTGCCATAGCTCGCTTCGTTTCCGAGATATTTGCAGATTTATCTCAAGGGAAGGGGCCTGACGGACATATTTCGAGATATTTCTTCTTCTTGTTGTTCTTCTTCTGCACAGCTAAGCTGGAAGTGGCATTTGCGGCTCGCACTAGTGCAGAGTTATCTCAAAGAAAGGGGCCACGGTGTTTCTGTATCTCTATTATGTTGGTGCGGCTTCGGAACTTTTAAATATCTCGATGTATCTCGAAAACTACGCTTCTGATCAAAAAATATCATAGAACATAAATTGTAGGAAACATAATTCTCTACAAAAAAGGTCTCTTAACATTTTGCCATAGCTCGCTTCGTTTCCGAGATATTTGCAGATATATCTCAAGGGAAGGGGCCTGACGGACATATTTCGAGATATTTCTTCTTCTTGTTGTTCTTCTTCTGCACAGCTAAGCTGGAAGTGGCATTTGCGGCTCGCACTAGTGCAGAGTTTTCTCAAAGAAAGGGGCCACGGTGTTTCTGTATCTCTATTATGTTGGTGCGGCTTCGGAACTTTTAAATATCTTGATATATCTCGATAACTACGCATCTGATCAAAAAATATCATAGAAGATAAAAAGTAGGAAACTTAATTCTCTACAAAAAAGGTCTCTTAACATTTTGCCATAGCTCGCTTCGTTTCCGAGATATTTGCAGATTTATCTCAAGGGAAGGGGCCTGACGGACATATTTCGAGATATTTCTTCTTTTTGTTGTTCTTCTTCTGCACAGCTAAGCTGGAAGTGGCATTTGCGGCTCGCACTAGTGCAGAGTTATCTCAAAGAAAGGGGCCACGGTGTTTCTGTATCTATTATGTTGGTGCGGCTTCGGAACTTTTAAATATCTCGATGTATCTCGAAAACCACGCTTCTGATCAAAAAATATCATAGAACATAAATTGTAGGAAACATAATTCTCTACAAAAAAGGTCTCTTAATATTTTGCCATAGCTCGCTTCGTTTCCGAGATATTTGCAGATATATCTCAAGGGAAGGGGCCTGACGGACATATTTCGAGATATTTCTTCTTCTTGTTGTTCTTCTTCTGCACAGCTAAGCTGGAAGTGGCATTTACAGCTCGCAATAGTGCAGAGTTATCTCAAAGAGAGGGGCCACGGTGTTTCTGTATCTCTATTATGTTGGTGCGGCTTCGGAACTTTTAAATATCTTGATATATCTCGAGAACTACGCATCTGATCAAAAAATATCATAGAAGATAAAAAGTAGGAAGCTTAATTCTCTACAAAAAAGGTCTCTTAACATTTTGCCATAGCTCGCTTCGTTTCCGAGATATTTGCAGATTTATCTCAAGGGAAGGGGCCTGACGGACATATTTCGAGATATTTCTCCTTCTTGTTGTTCTTCTTCTGCACAGCTAAGCTGGAAGTGGCATTTGCGGCTCGCACTAGTGCAGAGTTATCTCAAAGAAAGGGGCCACGGTGTTTCTGTATCCCTATTATGTTGGTGCGGCTTCGGAACTTTTAAATATCTCGATGTATCTCGAAAACTACGCTTCTGATCAAAAAATGTCATAGAGCATAAATTGTAGGAAACAGAATTCTCTACAGAAAAGGTCTCTTAACATTTCGCCATAGCTCGCTTCCTTTCCGAGATATTTGCAGATTTATCTCAAGGGAAGGGGCCTAACGGACATATTTCGAGATATTTCTTCTTCTTGTTGTTCTTCTTCTGCACAGCTAAACTGGAAGTGGCATTTCCAGCTCGCAATAGTGCAGAGTTATCTCAAAGAGAGGGGCCACGGTGTTTCTGTATCTCTATTATGTTGGTGCGGCTTCGGAACTTTTAGATATCTTGATATATCTCGAGAACTACGCATCTGATCAAAAAATATCATACAAGATAAAAAGTAGAAAGCTTAATTCTCTACAAAAAAGGTCTCTTAACATTTTGCCATAGCTCGCTTCGTTTCCGAGATATTTGCAGATTTATCTCAAGGGAAGGGGCCTGACGGACATATTTCGAGATATTTCTTCTTCTTGTTGTTCTTCTTCTGCACAGCTAAGCTGGAAGTGGCATTTGCGGCTCGCACTAGTGCAGAGTTTTCTCAAAGAAAGGGGCCACGGTGTTTCTGTATCTCTATTATGTTGGTGCGGCTTCGGAACTTTTAAATATCTCGATGTATCTCGAAAACTACGCTTCTGATCAAAAAATATCATAGAACATAAATTGTAGGAAACATAATTCTCTACAAAAAATGTCTCTTAACATTTTGCCATAGCTCGCTTCGTTTCCGAGATATTTGCAGATTCAGCTCAAAGGAACTGGCCTGACGGACGTATTTCGAGATGTTTCTTCTTCTTGTTGTTCTTCCTCTGCACAGCTAAGGTGGGAGTGGCATTTGCAGCTCGCAATAGTGCAGAGTTATCTCAAAGAAAGGGGCCACGGTGTTTCTGTATCTCTATTATGTTGGTGCGGCTTCGGAACTTTTAAATATCTTGATATATCTCGGGAACTACGCATCTGATCAAAAAATATCATAGAACATAAAAAGTAGGAAACTTAATTCTCTACAAAAAAGGTCTCTTAACATTTTGCCATAGCTCGCTTCGATTCCGAGATATTTGCAGATTTATCTCAAGGGAAGGGGCCTGACGGACATATTTCGAGATATTTCTTCTTCTTGTTGTTCTTCTTCTGCACAGCTAAGCTGGAAGTGGCATTTGCGGCTCGCACTAGTGCAGAGTTATCTCAAAGAAAGGGGCCACGGTGTTTCTGTATCTCTATTATGTTGGTGCGGCTTCGGAACTTTTAAATATCTCGATGTATCTCGAAAACTACGCTTCTGATCAAAAAATATCATAGAACATAAATTGTAGGAAACATAATTCTCTACAAAAAAGGTCTCTTAACATTTTGCCATAGCTCGCTTCGTTTCCTAGATATTTGCAGATTTATCTCAAGGGAAGGGGCCTGACGGACATATTTCGAGATATTTCTTCTTCTTGTTGTTCTTCTTCTGCACAGCTAAGCTGGAAGTGGCATTTGCGGCTCGCACTAGTGCAGAGTTATCTCAAAGAAAGGGGCCACGGTGTTTCTGTATCTCTATTATGTTGGTGCGGCTTCGGAACTTTTAAATATCTTGATATACCTCGAGAACTACGCATCTGATCAAAAAATATCATAGAAGATAAAAAGTAGGAAACTTAATTCTCTACAAAAAAGGTCTCTTAACATTTTGCCATAGATCGCTTCGTTTCCGAGATATTTGCAGATTTATCTCAAGGGAAGGGGCCTGACGGACATATTTCGAGATATTTCTTCTTCTTGTTGTTCTTCTTCTGCACAGCTAAGCTGGAAGTGGCATTTGCGGCTCGCACTAGTGCAGAGTTATCTCAAAGAAAGGGGCCACGGTGTTTCTGTATCTCTATTATGTTGGTGCGGCTTCGGAACTTTTAAATATCTCGATGTATCTCGAAAACTACGCTTCTGATCAAAAAATATCATAGAACATAAATTGTAGGAAACATAATTCTCTACAAAAAAGGTCTCTCAATATTTTGCCATAGCTCGCTTCGTTTCCGAGATATTTGCAGATATATCTCAAGGGAAGGGGCCTGACGGACATATTTCGAGATATTTCTTCTTCTTGTTGTTCTTCTTCTGCACAGCTAAGCTGGAAGTGGCATTTACAGCTCGCAATAGTGCAGAGTTATCTCAAAGAAAGGGGCCACGGTGTTTCTGTATCTCTATTATGTTGGTGCGGCTTCGGAACTTTTAAATATCTTGATATATCTCGAGAACTACGCATCTGATCAAAAAATATCATAGAAGATAAAAAGTAGGAAACTTAATTCTCTACAAAAAAGGTCTCTTAACATTTTGCCATAGCTCGCTTCGTTTCCGAGATATTTGCAGATTTATCTCAAGGGAAGGGGCCTGACGGACATATTTCGAGATATTTCTTCTTCTTGTTGTTCTTCTTCTGCACAGCTAAGCTGGAAGTGGCATTTGCGGCTCGCACTAGTGCAGAGTTATTTCAAAGAAAGGGGCCACGGTGTTTCTGTATCCCTATTATGTTGGTGCGGCTTCGGAACTTTTAAGTATCTCGATATATCTCGAAAACTACGCTTCTGATCAAAAAATATCATAGAGCATAAATTGTAGGAAACAGAATTCTCTACAAAAAAGGTCTCGTAACATTTTGCCATAGCTCGCTTCGTTTCCGAGATATTTGCAGATTTATCTCAAGGGAAGGGGCCTAACGGACATATTTCGAGATATTTCTTCTTCTTGTTGTTCTTCTTCTGCACAGCTAAACTGGAAGTGGCATTTCCAGCTCGCAATAGTGCAGAGTTATCTCAAAGAAAGGGGCCACGGTGTTTCTGTATCCCTATTATGTTGGTGCGGCTTCGGAACTTTTAAATATCTCGATGTATCTCGAAAACTACGCTTCTGATCAAAAAATATCATAGAACATAAATTGTAGGAAACATAATTCTCTACAAAAAAGGTCTCTTAACATTTTGCCATAGCTCGCTTCGTTTCCGAGATATTTGCAGATATATCTCAAGGGAAGGGGCCTGACGGACATATTTCGAGATATTTCTTCTTCTTGTTGTTCTTCTTCTGCACAGCTAAGCTGGAAGTGGCATTTGCGGCTCGCACTAGTGCAGAGTTTTCTCAAAGAAAGGGGCCACGGTGTTTCTGTATCTCTATTATGTTGGTGCGGCTTCGGAACTTTTAAATAACTCGATGTATCTCGAAAACTACGCTTCTGATCAAAAAATATCATAGAACATAAATTGTAGGAAACATAATTCTCTACAAAAAATGTCTCTTAACATTTTGCCATAGCTCGCTTCGTTTCCGAGATATTTGCAGATTCAGCTCAAAGGAACTGGCCTGACGGACGTATTTCGAGATATTTCTTCTTCTTGTTGTTCTTCTTCTGCACAGCTAAGCTGGAAGTGGCATTTGCTGCTCGCACTAGTGCAGAGTTATCTCAAAGAAAGGGGCCACGGTGTTTCTGTATCTCTATTATGTTGGTGCGGCTTCGGAACTTTTAAATATCTCGATATATCTCGAAAACTACGCTTCTGATCAAAAAATATCATACAACATAAATTGTAGGAAACATAATTCTCTCCAAAAAGGTCTCTTAACATTTTGCCATAGCTCGCTTCGTTTCCGAGATATTTGCAGATATATCTCAAGGGAAGGGGCCTGACGGACATATTTCGAGATATTTCTTCTTCTTGTTGTTCTTCTTCTGCACAGCTAAGCTGGAAGTGGCATTTGCGGCTCGCACTAGTGCAGAGTTATCTCAAAGAAAGGGGCCACGGTGTTTCTGTATCTCTATTATGTTGGTGCGGCTTCGGAACTTTTAAATATCTTGATATATCTCGAGAACTACGCATCTGATCAAAAAATATCATAGAAGATAAAAAGTAGCAAACTTAATTCTCTACAAAAAAGGTATCTTAACATTTTGCCATAGCTCGCTTCGTTTCCGAGATATTTGCAGATTTATCTCAAGGGAAGGGGCCTGACGGACATATTTCGAAATATTTCTTCTTCTTGTTGTTCTTCTTCTGCACAGCTAAGCTGGAAGTGGCATTTGCGGCTCGCACTAGTGCAGAGTTATCTCAAAGAAAGGGGCCACGGTGTTTCTGTATCTCTATTATGTTGGTGCGGCTTCGGAACTTTTAAATATCTCGATGTATCTCGAAAACTACGCTTCTGATCAAAAAATATCATAGAACATAAATTGTAGGAAACATAATTCTCTACAAAAAAGGTCTCTTAATATTTTGCCATAGCTCGCTTCGTTTCCGAGATATTTGCAGATATATCTCAAGGGAAGGGGCCTGACGGACATATTTCGAGATATTTCTTCTTCTTGTTGTTCTTCTTCTGCACAGCTAAGCTGGAAGTGGCATTTACAGCTCGCAATAGTGCAGAGTTATCTCAAAGAAAGGGGCCACGGTGTTTCTGTATCTCTATTATGTTGGTGCGGCTTCGGAACTTTTAAATATCTTGATATATCTCGAGAACTACGCATCTGATCAAAAAATATCATAGAAGATAAAAAGTAGGAAACTTAATTCTCTACAAAAAGGGTCTCTTAACATTTTGCCATAGCTCGCTTCGTTTCCGAGATATTTGCAGATTTATCTCAAGGGAAGGGGCCTGACGGACATATTTCGAGATATTTCTTCTTCTTGTTGTTCTTCTTCTGCACAGCTAAGCTGGAAGTGGCATTTGCGGCTCGCACTAGTGCAGAGTTATCTCAAAGAAAGGGGCCACGGTGTTTCTGTATCCCTATTATGTTGGTGCGGCTTCGGAACTTTTAAATATCTCGATATATCTCGAAAACTACGCTTCTGATCAAAAAATATCATACAACATAAATTGTAGGAAACATAATTCTCTCCAAAAAGGTCTCTTAACATTTTGCCATAGCTCGCTTCGTTTCCGAGATATTTGCAGATATATCTCAAGGGAAGGGGCCTGACGGACATATTTCGAGATATTTCTTCTTCTTGTTGTTCTTCTTCTGCACAGCTAAGCTGGAAGTGGCATTTGCGGCTCGCACTAGTGCAGAGTTATCTCAAAGAAAGGGGCCACGGTGTTTCTGTATCTCTATTATGTTGGTGCGGCTTCGGAACTTTTAAATATCTTGATATATCTCGAGAACTACGCATCTGATCAAAAAATATCATAGAAGATAAAAAGTAGCAAACTTAATTCTCTACAAAAAAGGTATCTTAACATTTTGCCATAGCTCGCTTCGTTTCCGAGATATTTGCAGATTTATCTCAAGGGAAGGGGCCTGACGGACATATTTCGAAATATTTCTTCTTCTTGTTGTTCTTCTTCTGCACAGCTAAGCTGGAAGTGGCATTTGCGGCTCGCACTAGTGCAGAGTTATCTCAAAGAAAGGGGCCACGGTGTTTCTGTATCTCTATTATGTTGGTGCGGCTTCGGAACTTTTAAATATCTCGATGTATCTCGAAAACTACGCTTCTGATCAAAAAATATCATAGAACATAAATTGTAGGAAACATAATTCTCTACAAAAAAGGTCTCTTAATATTTTGCCATAGCTCGCTTCGTTTCCGAGATATTTGCAGATATATCTCAAGGGAAGGGGCCTGACGGACATATTTCGAGATATTTCTTCTTCTTGTTGTTCTTCTTCTGCACAGCTAAGCTGGAAGTGGCATTTACAGCTCGCAATAGTGCAGAGTTATCTCAAAGAAAGGGGCCACGGTGTTTCTGTATCTCTATTATGTTGGTGCGGCTTCGGAACTTTTAAATATCTTGATATATCTCGAGAACTACGCATCTGATCAAAAAATATCATAGAAGATAAAAAGTAGGAAACTTAATTCTCTACAAAAAGGGTCTCTTAACATTTTGCCATAGCTCGCTTCGTTTCCGAGATATTTGCAGATTTATCTCAAGGGAAGGGGCCTGACGGACATATTTCGAGATATTTCTTCTTCTTGTTGTTCTTCTTCTGCACAGCTAAACTGGAAGTGGCATTTCCAGCTCGCAATAGTGCAGAGTTATCTCAAAGAGAGGGGCCACGGTGTTTCTGTATCTCTATTATGTTGGTGCGGCTTCGGAACTTTTAAATATCTTGATATATCTCGAGAACTACGCATCTGATCAAAAAATATCATAGAACATAAATTGTAGGAAACATAATTCTCTACAAAAAAGGTCTCTTAATATTTTGCCATAGCTCGCTTCGTTTCCGAGATATTTGCAGATATATCTCAAGGGAAGGGGCCTGACGGACATATTTCGAGATATTTCTTCTTCTTGTTGTTCTTCTTCTGCACAGCTAAGCTGGAAGTGGCATTTACAGCTCGCAATAGTGCAGAGTTATCTCAAAGAAAGGGGCCACGGTGTTTCTGTATCTCTATTATGTTGGTGCGGCTTCGGAACTTTTAAATATCTTGATATATCTCGAGAACTACGCATCTGATCAAAAAATATCATAGAAGATAAAAAGTAGGAAACTTAATTCTCTACAAAAAAGGTCTCTTAACATTTTGCCATAGCTCGCTTCGTTTCCGAGATATTTGCAGATTTATCTCAAGGGAAGGGGCCTGACGGACATATTTCGAGATATTTCTTCTTCTTGTTGTTCTTCTTCTGCACAGCTAAGCTGGAAGTGGCATTTGCGGCTCGCACTAGTGCAGAGTTATCTCAAAGAAAGGGGCCACGGTGTTTCTGTATCCCTATTATGTTGGTGCGGCTTCGGAACTTTTAAATATCTCGATATATCTCGAAAACTACGCTTCTGATCAAAAAATATCATACAACATAAATTGTAGGAAACATAATTCTCTACAAAAAAGGTCTCTTAACATTTTGTCATAGCTCGCTTCGTTTCCGAGATATTTGCAGATATATCTCAAGGGAAGGGGCCTGACGGACATATTTCGAGATATTTCTTCTTCTTGTTGTTCTTCTTCTGCACAGCTAAGCTGGAAGTGGCATTTACAGCTCGCAATAGTGCAGAGTTATCTCAAAGAAAGGGGCCACGGTGTTTCTGTATCTCTATTATGTCGGTGCGGCTTCGGAACTTTTAAATATCTTGATATATCTCGAGAACTACGCATCTGATCAAAAAATATCATAGAACATAAAAAGTAGGAAACTTAATTCTCTACAAAAGGGGTCTCTTAACATTTTGCCATAGATCGCTTCGTTTCCGAGATATTTGCAGATTTATCTCAAGGGAAGGGGCCTAACGGACATATTTCGAGATATTTCTTCTTCTTGTTGTTCTTCTTCTGCACAGCTAAACTGGAAGTGGCATTCCCAGCTCGCAATAGTGCAGAGTTATCTCAAAGAGAGGGGCCACGGTGTTTCTGTATCTCTATTATGTTGGTGCGGCTTCGGAACTTTTAAATATCTTGATATATCTCGAGAACTACGCATCTGATCAAAAAATATCATAGAAGATAAAAAGTAGGAAACCTAATTCTCTACAAAAAAGGTCTCTTAACATTTTGCCATAGCTCGCTTCGTTTCCGAGATATTTGCAGATTTATCTCAAGGGAAGGGGCCTGACGGACATATTTCGAGATATTTCTTCTTCTTGTTGTTCTTCTTCTGCACAGCTAAGCTGGAAGTGGCATTTGCGGCTCGCACTAGTGCAGTTATCTCAAAGAAAGGGGCCACGGTGTTTCTGTATCCCTATTATGTTGGTGCGGCTTCGGAACTTTTAAATATCTCGATATATCTCGAAAACTACGCTTCTGACCAAAAAATATCATAGAACATAAATTGTAGGAAACATAATTCTCTACAAAAAACGTCTCTTAACATTTTGCCATAGCTCGCTTCGTTTCCGAGATATTTGCCGATTCAGCTCAAAGGAACTGGCCTGACGGACATATTTCGAGATATTTCTTCTTCTTGTTGTTCTTCCTCTGCACAGCTAAGCTGGAAGTGGCATTTGCAGCTCGCAATAGTGCAGAGTTATCTCAAAGAAAGGGGCCACGGTGTTTCTGTATCTCTATTATGTTGGTGCGGCTTCGAAACTTTTAAATATCTTGATATATCTCGAGAACTACGCATCTGATCAAAAAATATCATAGAACATAAAAAGTAGGAAACTTAATTCTCTACAAAAAAGGTCTCTTAACATTTTGCCATAGCTCGCTTCGTTTCCGAGATATTTGCAGATTTATCTCAAGGGAAGGGGCCTGACGGACATATTTCGAGATATTTCTTCTTCTTGTTGTTCTTCTTCTGCACAGCTAAGCTGGAAGTGGCATTTGCGGCTCGCACTAGTGCAGAGTTATCTCAAAGAAAGGGGCCACGGTGTTTCTGTATCTCTATTATGTTGGTGCGGCTTCGGAACTTTTAAATATCTCGATATATCTCGAAAACTACGCTTCTGATCAAAAAATATCATAGAACATAAATTGTAGGAAACATAATTCTCTACAAAAAAGGTCTCTTAACATTTTGCCATAGCTCGCTTGGTTTCCGAGATATTTGCAGATATATCTCAAGGGAAGGGGCCTGACGGACATATTTCGAGATATTTCTTCTTCTTGTTGTTCTTCTTCTGCACAGCTAAGCTGGAAGTGGCATTTACAGCTCGCAATAGTGCAGAGTTATCTCAAAGAAAGGGGCCACGGTGTTTCTGTATCTCTATTATGTTGGTGCGGCTTCGGAACTTTTAAATATCTTGATATATCTCGAGAACTACGCATCTGATCAAAAAATATCATAAAACATAAAAAGTAGGAAACTTAATTGTCTACAAAAAAGGTCTCTTAACATTTTGCCATAGCTCTCTTCGTTTCCGAGATATTTGCAGATTTATCTCAAGGGAAGGGGCCTGACGGACATATTTCGAGATATTTCTTCTTCTTGTTGTTCTTCTTCTGCACAGCTAAGCTGGAAGTGGCATTTACAGCTCGCAATAGTGCAGAGTTATCTCAAAGAAAGGGGCCACGGTGTTTCTGTATCTCTATTATGTTGGTGCGGCTTCGGAACTTTTAAATATCTTGATATATCTCGAGAACTACGCATCTGATCAAAAAATATCATAGAACATAAAAAGTAGGAAACTTAATTCTCTACAAAAAAGGTCTCTTAACATTTTGCCATAGCTCTCTTCGTTTCCGAGATACTTGCAGATTTATCTCAAGGGAAGGGGCCTGACGGACATATTTCGAGATATTTCTTCTTCTTGTTGTTCTTCTTCTGCACAGCTAAGCTGGAAGTGGCATTTACAGTTCGCAATAGTGCAGAGTTATCTCAAAGAAAGGGGCCACGGTGTTTCTGTATCTCTATTATGTTGGTGCGGCTTCGGAGCTTTTAAATATCTTGATATATCTCGAGAACTACGCATCTGATCAAAAAATATCATAGAACATAAATTGTAGGAAACATAATTCTCTACAAAAAAGGTCTCTTAATATTTTGTCATAGCTCGCTTCGTTTCCGAGATATTTGCAGATTTATCTCAAGGGAAGTGGCCTGACGGACATATTTCGAGATATTTCTTCTTCTTGTTGTTCTTCTTCTGCACAGCTAAGCTGGAAGTGGCATTTGCGGCTCGCACTAGTGCAGAGTTATCTCAAAGAAAGGGGCCACGGTGTTTCTGTATCTCTATTATGTTGGTGCGGCTTCGGAACTTTTAAATATCTCGATATATCTCGAAAACTACGCTTCTGATCAAAAAATATCATAGAACATAAATTGTAGGAAACATAATTCTCTACAAAAAAGGTCTCTTAACAATTGGCCATAGCTCGCTTCGTTTCCGAGATATTTGCAGATATATCCCAAGGGAAGGGGCCTGACGGACATATTTCGAGATATTTCTTCTTCTTGTTGTTCTTCTTCTGCACAGCTAAGCTGGAAGTGGCATTTACAGCTCGCAATAGTGCAGAGTTATCTCAAAGAAAGGGGCCACGGTGTTTCTGTATCTCTATTATGTTGGTGCGGCTTCGGAACTTTTAAATATCTTGATATATCTCGAGAACTACGCATCAGATAAAAAAATATCATAGAACATAAAAAGTAGGAAACTTAATTCTCTACAAAAAAGGTCTCTTAACATTTTGCCATAGCCCTCTTCGTTTCCGAGATATTTGCAGATTTATCTCAAGGGAAGGGGCCTGACGGACATTAATCGAGATATTTCTTCTTCTTGATGTTCTTCTTCTGCACAGCTAAGCTGGAAGTGGCATTTGCAGCTCGCAATAGTGCAGAGTTATCTCAAAGAAAGGGGCCACGGTGTTTCTGTATCTCTATTATGTTGGTGCAGCTTCGGAACTTTTAAATATCTTGATATATCTCGAGAACTACGCATCTGATCAAAAAATATCATAGAACATAAAAAGTAGGAAACTTAATTCTCTACAAAAAAGGTGTCTTAACATTTTGCCATAGCTCGCTTCGTTTCCGAGATATTTGCAGATTTATCTCAAGGGAAGGGGCCTGACGGACATATTTCGAGATATTTCTTCTTCTTGTTGTTCTTCTTCTGCACAGCTAAGCTGGAAGTGGCATTTGCGGCTCGCACTAAACGCAGAGTTATCTCAAAGAAAGGGGCCACGGTGTTTCTGTATCTCTATTATGTTGGTGCGGCTTCGGAACTTTTAAATATCTCGATATATCTCGAAAACTACGCTTCTGATCAAAAAATATCATAGAACATAAATTGTAGGAAACATAATTCTCTACAAAAAAGGTCTCTTAACATTTTGCCATAGCTCGCTTCGTTTCCGAGATATTTGCAGATACATCTCAAGGGAAGGGGCCTGACGGACATATTTCGAGATATTTCTTCTTCTTGTTGTTCTTCTTCTGCACAGCTAAGCTGGAAGTGGCATTTGCGGCTCGCACTAGTGCAGAGTTATCTCAAAGAAAGGGGCCACGGTGTTTCTGTATCCCTATTATGTTGGTGCGGCTTCGGAACTTTTAAATATCTCGATATATCTCGAAAACTACGCTTCTGATCAAAAAATATCATACAACATAAATTGTAGGAAACATAATTCTCTCCAAAAAGGTCTCTTAACATTTTGTCATAGCTCGCTTCGTTTCCGAGATATTTGCAGATTTATCTCAAGGGAAGGGGCCTGACGGACATATTTCGAGATATTTCTTCTTCTTGTTGTTCTTCTTCTGCACAGCTAAGCTGGAAGTGGCATTTACAGCTCACAATAGTGCAGAGTTATCTCAAAGAAAGGGGCCACGGTGTTTCTGTATCTCTATTATGTTGGTGCGGCTTCGGAACTTTTAAATATCTTGATATATCTCGAGAACTACGCATCTGATCAAAAAATATCATAGAACATAAAAAGTAGGAAACTTAATTCTCTCCAAAAAGGTTTGTTAAGGTTTTGCCATAGCTCGCTTCGTTTCCGAGATATTTGCAGATTTATCTCAAGGGAAGGGGCCTGTCGGACAGATTTCGAGATATTTCTTCTTCTTGTTGTTCTTCTTCTGCACAGCTAAGCTGGAAGTGGCATTTACAGCTAACAATAGTGCAGAGTTATCTCAAAGAAAGGGGCCACGGTGTTTCTGTATCTCTATTATGTTGGTGCGGCTTCGGAACTTTTAAATATCTTGATATATCTCGAGAACTACGCATCTGATCAAAAAATATTATAGAACATAAAAAGTAGGAAACTTAATTCTCTACAAAAAAGGTCTGTTAACATTTTGCCATAGCTCGCTTCGTTTCCGAGATATTTGCAGATTTATCTCAAGGGAAGGGGCCTGACGGACATATTTCGAGATATTTCTTCTTCTTGTTGTTCTTCTTCTGCACAGCTAAACTGGAAGTGGCATTTCCAGCTCGCAATAGTGCAGAGTTATCTCAAAGAAAGGGGCCACGGTGTTTCTGTATCTCTATTATGTTGGTGCGGCTTCGGAACTTTTAAATATCTTGATATATCTCGAGAACTACGCATCTGATCAAAAAATATCATAGAACATAAAAAGTAGGAAACTTAATTCTCTCCAAAAAGGTTTCTTAAGGTTTTGCCATAGCTCGCTTCGTTTCCGAGATATTTGCAGATTTATCTCAAGGGAAGGGGCCTGTCGGACAGATTTCGAGATATTTCTTCTTCTTGTTGTTCTTCTTCTGCACAGCTAAGCTGGAAGTGGCATTTACAGCTAACAATAGTGCAGAGTTATCTCAAAGAAAGGGGCCACGGTGTTTCTGTATCTCTATTATGTTGGTGCGGCTTCGGAACTTTTAAATATCTTGATATATCTCGAGAACTACGCATCTGATCAAAAAATATTATAGAACATAAAAAGTAGAAAACTTAATTCTCTACAAAAAAGGTCTCTTAACATTTTGCCATAGCTCGCTTCGTTTCCGAGATATTTGCAGATTTATCTCAAGGGAAGGGGCCTGACGGACATATTTCGAGATATTTCTTCTTCTTGTTGTTCTTCTTCTGCACAGCTAAACTGGAAGTGGCATTTCCAGCTCGCAATAGTGCAGAGTTATCTCAAAGAAAGGGGCCACGGTGTTTCTGTATCTCTATTATGTTGGTGCGGCTTCGGAACTTTTAAATATCTTGATATATCTCGAGAACTACGCATCTGATCAAAAAATATCATAGAACATAAAAAGTAGGAAACTTAATTCTCTACAAAAAAGGTGTCTTAACATTTTGCCATAGCTCGCTTCGTTTCCGAGATATTTGCAGATTTATCTCAAGGGAAGGGGCCTGACGGACATATTTCGAGATATTTCTTCTTCTTGTTGTTCTTCTTCTGCACAGCTAAGCTGGAAGTGGCATTTGCGGCTCGCACTAAACGCAGAGTTATCTCAAAGAAAGGGGCCACGGTGTTTCTGTATCTCTATTATGTTGGTGCGGCTTCGGAACTTTTAAATATCTCGATATATCTCGAAAACTACGCTTCTGATCAAAAAATATCATAGAACATAAATTGTAGGAAACATAATTCTCTACAAAAAAGGTCTCTTAACATTTTGCCATAGCTAGCTTCGTTTCCGAGATATTTGCAGATATATCTCAAGGGAAGGGGCCTGACGGACATATTTCGAGATATTTCTTCTTCTTGTTGTTCTTCTTCTGCACAGCTAAGCTGGAAGTGGCATTTACAGCACGCAATAGTGCAGAGTTATCTCAAAGAAAGGGGCCACGGTGTTTCTGTATCTCTATTATGTTGGTGCGGCTTCGGAACTTTTAAATATCTTGATATATCTCGAGAACTACGCATCTGATCAAAAAATATCATAGAACATAAAAAGTAGGAAACTTAATTCTCTACAAAAAAGGTCTCTTAACAATTGGCCATAGCTCGCTTCGTTTCCGAGATATTTGCAGATATATCCCAAGGGAAGGGGCCTGACGGACATATTTCGAGATATTTCTTCTTCTTGTTGTTCTTCTTCTGCACAGCTAAGCTGGAAGTAGCATTTACAGCTCGCAATAGTGCAGAGTTATCTCAAAGAAAGGGGCCACGGTGTTTCTGTATCTCTATTATGTTGGTGCGGCTTCGGAACTTTTAAATATCTTGATATATCTCGAGAACTACGCATCAGATAAAAAAATATCATAGAACATAAAAAGTAGGAAACTTAATTCACTACAAAAAAGGTCTCTTAACATTTTGCCATAGCCCTCTTCGTTTCCGAGATATTTGCAGATTTATCTCAAGGGAAGGGGCCTGACGGA
The DNA here is from genome assembly GCF_051020975.1 of Osmia lignaria lignaria. NCBI lineage: Eukaryota > Metazoa > Arthropoda > Insecta > Hymenoptera > Megachilidae > Osmia > Osmia lignaria. The sequence goes on from NW_027478161.1 coordinate 2,204,148, forward strand.
CATTAATCGAGATATTTCTTCTTCTTGATGTTCTTCTTCTGCACAGCTAAGCTGGAAGTGGCATTTGCAGCTCGCAATAGTGCAGAGTTATCTCAAAGAAAGGGGCCACGGTGTTTCTGTATCTCTATTATGTTGGTGCGGCTTCGGAACTTTTAAATATCTTGATATATCTCGAGAACTACGCATCTGATCAAAAAATATCATAGAACATAAATTGTAGGAAACATAATTCTCTACAAAAAAGGTCTCTCAACATTTTGCCATAGCTCGCTTCGTTTCCGAGATATTTGCAGATTCAGCTCAAAGGAACTGGCCTGACGGACGTATTTCGAGATATTTCTTCTTCTTGTTGTTCTTCCTCTGCACAGCTAAGCTGGAAGTGGCATTTGCAGCTCGCAATAGTGCAGAGTTATCTCAAAGAAAGGGGCCACGGTGTTTCTGTATCTCTATTATGTTGGTGCGGCTTCGGAACTTTTAAATATCTTGATATATCTCGAGAACTACGCATCTGATCAAAAAATATCATAGAACATAAAAAGTAGGAAACTTAATTCTCTACAAAAAAGGTCTCTTAACATTTTGCCATAGCTCGCTTCGTTTCCGAGATATTTGCAGATTTATCTCAAGGGAAGGGGCCTGACGGACATATTTCGAGATATTTCTTCTTCTTGTTGTTCTTCTTCTGCACAGCTAAGCTGGAAGTGGCATTTGCGGCTCGCACTAGTGCAGAGTTATCTCAAAGAAAGGGGCCACGGTGTTTCTGTATCTCTATTATGTTGGTGCGGCTTCGGAACTTTTAAATATCTTGATATATCTCGATAACTACGCATCTGATCAAAAAATATCATAGAAGATAAAAAGTAGGAAACTTAATTCTCTACAAAAAAGGTCTCTTAACATTTTGCCATAGCTCGCTTCGTTTCCGAGATATTTGCAGATTTATCTCAAGGGAAGGGGCCTGACGGACATATTTCGAGATATTTCTTCTTCTTGTTGTTCTTCTTCTGCACAGCTAAGCTGGAAGTGGCATTTGCGGCTCGCACTAGTGCAGAGTTATCTCAAAGAAAGGGGCCACGGTGTTTCTGTATCTATTATGTTGGTGCGGCTTCGGAACTTTTAAATATCTCGATGTATCTCGAAAACCACGCTTCTGATCAAAAAATATCATAGAACATAAATTGTAGGAAACATAATTCTCTACAAAAAAGGTCTCTTAATATTTTGCCATAGCTCGCTTCGTTTCCGAGATATTTGCAGATATATCTCAAGGGAAGGGGCCTGACGGACATATTTCGAGATATTTCTTCTTCTTGTTGTTCTTCTTCTGCACAGCTAAGCTGTAAGTGGCATTTACAGCTCGCAATAGTGCAGAGTTATCTCAAAGAGAGGGGCCACGGTGTTTCTGTATCTCTATTATGTTGGTGCGGCTTCGGAACTTTTAAATATCTTGATATATCTCGAGAACTACGCATCTGATCAAAAAATATCATAGAAGATAAAAAGTAGGAAGCTTAATTCTCTACAAAAAAGGTCTCTTAACATTTTGCCATAGCTCGCTTCGTTTCCGAGATATTTGCAGATTTATCTCAAGGGAAGGGGCCTGACGGACATATTTCGAGATATTTCTCCTTCTTGTTGTTCTTCTTCTGCACAGCTAAGCTGGAAGTGGCATTTGCGGCTCGCACTAGTGCAGAGTTATCTCAAAGAAAGGGGCCACGGTGTTTCTGTATCCCTATTATGTTGGTGCGGCTTCGGAACTTTTAAATATCTCGATGTATCTCGAAAACTACGCTTCTGATCAAAAAATGTCATAGAGCATAAATTGTAGGAAACAGAATTCTCTACAGAAAAGGTCTCTTAACATTTCGCCATAGCTCGCTTCGTTTCCGAGATATTTGCAGATTTATCTCAAGGGAAGGGGCCTAACGGACATATTTCGAGATATTTCTTCTTCTTGTTGTTCTTCTTCTGCACAGCTAAACTGGAAGTGGCATTTCCAGCTCGCAATAGTGCAGAGTTATCTCAAAGAGAGGGGCCACGGTGTTTCTGTATCTCTATTATGTTGGTGCGGCTTCGGAACTTTTAAATATCTTGATATATCTCGAGAACTACGCATCAGATAAAAAAATATCATAGAACATAAAAAGTAGGAAACTTAATTCACTACAAAAAAGGTCTCTTAACATTTTGCCATAGCCCTCTTCGTTTCCGAGATATTTGCAGATTTATCTCAAGGGAAGGGGCCTGACGGACATTAATCGAGATATTTCTTCTTCTTGATGTTCTTCTTCTGCACAGCTAAGCTGGAAGTGGCATTTGCAGCTCGCAATAGTGCAGAGTTATCTCAAAGAAAGGGGCCACGGTGTTTCTGTATCTCTATTATGTTGGTGCGGCTTCGGAACTTTTAAATATCTTGATATATCTCGAGAACTACGCATCTGATCAAAAAATATCATAGAACATAAATTGTAGGAAACATAATTCTCTACAAAAAAGGTCTCTCAACATTTTGCCATAGCTCGCTTCGTTTCCGAGATATTTGCAGATTCAGCTCAAAGGAACTGGCCTGACGGACGTATTTCGAGATATTTCTTCTTCTTGTTGTTCTTCCTCTGCACAGCTAAGCTGGAAGTGGCATTTGCAGCTCGCAATAGTGCAGAGTTATCTCAAAGAAAGGGGCCACGGTGTTTCTGTATCTCTATTATGTTGGTGCGGCTTCGGAACTTTTAAATATCTTGATATATCTCGAGAACTACGCATCTGATCAAAAAATATCATAGAACATAAAAAGTAGGAAACTTAATTCTCTACAAAAAAGGTCTCTTAACATTTTGCCATAGCTCGCTTCGTTTCCGAGATATTTGCAGATTTATCTCAAGGGAAGGGGCCTGACGGACATATTTCGAGATATTTCTTCTTCTTGTTGTTCTTCTTCTGCACAGCTAAGCTGGAAGTGGCATTTGCGGCTCGCACTAGTGCAGAGTTATCTCAAAGAAAGGGGCCACGGTGTTTCTGTATCTCTATTATGTTGGTGCGGCTTCGGAACTTTTAAATATCTTGATATATCTCGATAACTACGCATCTGATCAAAAAATATCATAGAAGATAAAAAGTAGGAAACTTAATTCTCTACAAAAAAGGTCTCTTAACATTTTGCCATAGCTCGCTTCGTTTCCGAGATATTTGCAGATTTATCTCAAGGGAAGGGGCCTGACGGACATATTTCGAGATATTTCTTCTTCTTGTTGTTCTTCTTCTGCACAGCTAAGCTGGAAGTGGCATTTGCGGCTCGCACTAGTGCAGAGTTATCTCAAAGAAAGGGGCCACGGTGTTTCTGTATCTATTATGTTGGTGCGGCTTCGGAACTTTTAAATATCTCGATGTATCTCGAAAACCACGCTTCTGATCAAAAAATATCATAGAGCATAAATTGTAGGAAACAGAATTCTCTACAGAAAAGGTCTCTTAACATTTCGCCATAGCTCGCTTCGTTTCCGAGATATTTGCAGATTTATCTCAAGGGAAGGGGCCTAACGGACATATTTCGAGATATTTCTTCTTCTTGTTGTTCTTCTTCTGCACAGCTAAACTGGAAGTGGCATTTCCAGCTCGCAATAGTGCAGAGTTATCTCAAAGAGAGGGGCCACGGTGTTTCTGTATCTCTATTATGTTGGTGCGGCTTCGGAACTTTTAAATATCTTGATATATCTCGAGAACTACGCATCTGATCAAAAAATATCATACAAGATAAAAAGTAGGAAGCTTAATTCTCTACAAAAAAGGTCTCTTAACATTTTGCCATAGCTCGCTTCGTTTCCGAGATATTTGCAGATTTATCTCAAGGGAAGGGGCCTGACGGACATATTTCGAGATATTTCTTCTTCTTGTTGTTCTTCTTCTGCACAGCTAAGCTGGAAGTGGCATTTGCGGCTCGCACTAGTGCAGAGTTTTCTCAAAGAAAGGGGCCACGGTGTTTCTGTATCTCTATTATGTTGGTGCGGCTTCGGAACTTTTAAATATCTCGATGTATCTCGAAAACTACGCTTCTGATCAAAAAATATCATAGAACATAAATTGTAGGAAACATAATTCTCTACAAAAAATGTCTCTTAACATTTTGCCATAGCTCGCTTCGTTTCCGAGATATTTGCAGATTCAGCTCAAAGGAACTGGCCTGACGGACGTATTTCGAGATGTTTCTTCTTCTTGTTGTTCTTCCTCTGCACAGCTAAGGTGGGAGTGGCATTTGCAGCTCGCAATAGTGCAGAGTTATCTCAAAGAAAGGGGCCACGGTGTTTCTGTATCTCTATTATGTTGGTGCGGCTTCGGAACTTTTAAATATCTTGATATATCTCGGGAACTACGCATCTGATCAAAAAATATCATAGAACATAAAAAGTAGGAAACTTAATTCTCTACAAAAAAGGTCTCTTAACATTTTGCCATAGCTCGCTTCGTTTCCGAGATATTTGCAGATTTATCTCAAGGGAAGGGGCCTGACGGACATATTTCGAGATATTTCTTCTTCTTGTTGTTCTTCTTCTGCACAGCTAAGCTGGAAGTGGCATTTGCGGCTCGCACTAGTGCAGAGTTATCTCAAAGAAAGGGGCCACGGTGTTTCTGTATCTCTATTATGTTGGTGCGGCTTCGGAACTTTTAAATATCTCGATGTATCTCGAAAACTACGCTTCTGATCAAAAAATATCATAGAACATAAATTGTAGGAAACATAATTCTCTACAAAAAAGGTCTCTTAACATTTTGCCATAGCTCGCTTCGTTTCCGAGATATTTGCAGATATATCTCAAGGGAAGGGGCCTGACGGACATATTTCGAGATATTTCTTCTTCTTGTTGTTCTTCTTCTGCACAGCTAAGCTGGAAGTGGCATTTGCGGCTCGCACTAGTGCAGAGTTTTCTCAAAGAAAGGGGCCACGGTGTTTCTGTATCTCTATTATGTTGGTGCGGCTTCGGAACTTTTAAATATCTTGATATATCTCGATAACTACGCATCTGATCAAAAAATATCATAGAAGATAAAAAGTAGGAAACTTAATTCTCTACAAAAAAGGTCTCTTAACATTTTGCCATAGCTCGCTTCGTTTCCGAGATATTTGCAGATTTATCTCAAGGGAAGGGGCCTGACGGACATATTTCGAGATATTTCTTCTTCTTGTTGTTCTTCTTCTGCACAGCTAAGCTGGAAGTGGCATTTGCGGCTCGCACTAGTGCAGAGTTATCTCAAAGAAAGGGGCCACGGTGTTTCTGTATCTATTATGTTGGTGCGGCTTCGGAACTTTTAAATATCTCGATGTATCTCGAAAACCACGCTTCTGATCAAAAAATATCATAGAACATAAATTGTAGGAAACATAATTCTCTACAAAAAAGGTCTCTTAATATTTTGCCATAGCTCGCTTCGTTTCCGAGATATTTGCAGATATATCTCAAGGGAAGGGGCCTGACGGACATATTTCGAGATATTTCTTCTTCTTGTTGTTCTTCTTCTGCACAGCTAAGCTGGAAGTGGCATTTACAGCTCGCAATAGTGCAGAGTTATCTCAAAGAGAGGGGCCACGGTGTTTCTGTATCTCTATTATGTTGGTGCGGCTTCGGAACTTTTAAATATCTTGATATATCTCGAGAACTACGCATCTGATCAAAAAATATCATAGAAGATAAAAAGTAGGAAGCTTAATTCTCTACAAAAAAGGTCTCTTAACATTTTGCCATAGCTCGCTTCGTTTCCGAGATATTTGCAGATTTATCTCAAGGGAAGGGGCCTGACGGACATATTTCGAGATATTTCTCCTTCTTGTTGTTCTTCTTCTGCACAGCTAAGTTGGAAGTGGCATTTGCGGCTCGCACTAGTGCAGAGTTATCTCAAAGAAAGGGGCCACGGTGTTTCTGTATCCCTATTATGTTGGTGCGGCTTCGGAACTTTTAAATATCTCGATGTATCTCGAAAACTACGCTTCTGATCAAAAAATGTCATAGAGCATAAATTGTAGGAAACAGAATTCTCTACAGAAAAGGTCTCTTAACATTTCGCCATAGCTCGCTTCGTTTCCGAGATATTTGCAGATTTATCTCAAGGGAAGGGGCCTAACGGACATATTTCGAGATATTTCTTCTTCTTGTTGTTCTTCTTCTGCACAGCTAAACTGGAAGTGGCATTTCCAGCTCGCAATAGTGCAGAGTTATCTCAAAGAGAGGGGCCACGGTGTTTCTGTATCTCTATTATGTTGGTGCGGCTTCGGAACTTTTAAATATCTTGATATATCTCGAGAACTACGCATCTGATCAAAAAATATCATACAAGATAAAAAGTAGGAAGCTTAATTCTCTACAAAAAAGGTCTCTTAACATTTTGCCATAGCTCGCTTCGTTTCCGAGATATTTGCAGATTTATCTCAAGGGAAGGGGCCTGACGGACATATTTCGAGATATTTCTTCTTCTTGTTGTTCTTCTTCTGCACAGCTAAGCTGGAAGTGGCATTTGCGGCTCGCACTAGTGCAGAGTTTTCTCAAAGAAAGGGGCCACGGTGTTTCTGTATCTCTATTATGTTGGTGCGGCTTCGGAACTTTTAAATATCTCGATGTATCTCGAAAACTACGCTTCTGATCAAAAAATATCATAGAACATAAATTGTAGGAAACATAATTCTCTACAAAAAATGTCTCTTAACATTTTGCCATAGCTCGCTTCGTTTCCGAGATATTTGCAGATTCAGCTCAAAGGAACTGGCCTGACGGACGTATTTCGAGATGTTTCTTCTTCTTGTTGTTCTTCCTCTGCACAGCTAAGGTGGGAGTGGCATTTGCAGCTCGCAATAGTGCAGAGTTATCTCAAAGAAAGGGGCCACGGTGTTTCTGTATCTCTATTATGTTGGTGCGGCTTCGGAACTTTTAAATATCTTGATATATCTCGGGAACTACGCATCTGATCAAAAAATATCATAGAACATAAAAAGTAGGAAACTTAATTCTCTACAAAAAAGGTCTCTTAACATTTTGCCATAGCTCGCTTCGTTTCCGAGATATTTGCAGATTTATCTCAAGGGAAGGGGCCTGACGGACATATTTCGAGATATTTCTTCTTCTTGTTGTTCTTCTTCTGCACAGCTAAGCTGGAAGTGGCATTTGCGGCTCGCACTAGTGCAGAGTTATCTCAAAGAAAGGGGCCACGGTGTTTCTGTATCTCTATTATGTTGGTGCGGCTTCGGAACTTTTAAATATCTCGATGTATCTCGAAAACTACGCTTCTGATCAAAAAATATCATAGAACATAAATTGTAGGAAACATAATTCTCTACAAAAAAGGTCTCTTAACATTTTGCCATAGCTCGCTTCGTTTCCGAGATATTTGCAGATATATCTCAAGGGAAGGGGCCTGACGGACATATTTCGAGATATTTCTTCTTCTTGTTGTTCTTCTTCTGCACAGCTAAGCTGGAAGTGGCATTTGCGGCTCGCACTAGTGCAGAGTTTTCTCAAAGAAAGGGGCCACGGTGTTTCTGTATCTCTATTATGTTGGTGCGGCTTCGGAACTTTTAAATATCTCGATGTATCTCGAAAACTACGATTCTGATCAAAAAATATCATAGAACATAAATTGTAGGAAACATAATTCTCTACAAAAAATGTCTCTTAACATTTTGCCATAGCTCGCTTCGTTTCCGAGATATTTGCAGATTCAGCTCAAAGGAACTGGCCTGACGGACGTATTTGGAGATATTTCTTCTTCTTGTTGTTCTTCCTCTGCACAGCTAAGCTGGAAGTGGCATTTGCAGCTCGCAATAGTGCAGAGCTATCTCAAAGAAAGGGGCCACGGTGTTTCTGTATCTCTATTATGTTGGTGCGGCTTCGGAACTTTTAAATATCTTGATATATCTCGAGAACTACGCATCTGATCAAAAAATATCATAGAACATAAAAAGTAGGAAACTTAATTCTCTACAAAAAAGGTCTCTTAACATTTTGCCATAGCTCGCTTCGTTTCCGAGATATTTGCAGATTTATCTCAAGGGAAGGGGCCTGACGGACATATTTCGAGATATTTCTTCTTCTTGTTGTTCTTCTTCTGCACAGCTAAGCTGGAAGTGGCATTTGCGGCTCGCACTAGTGCAGAGTTATCTCAAAGAAAGAGGCCACGGTGTTTCTGTATCTCTATTATGTTGGTGCGGCTTCGGAACTTTTAAATATCTTGATATACCTCGAGAACTACGCATTTGATCAAAAAATATCATAGAAGATAAAAAGTAGGAAACTTAATTCTCTACAAAAAAGGTCTCTTAACATTTTGCCATAGATCGCTTCGTTTCCGAGATATTTGCAGATTTATCTCAAGGGAAGGGGCCTGACGGACATATTTCGAGATATTTCTTCTTCTTGTTGTTCTTCTTCTGCACAGCTAAGCTGGAAGTGGCATTTGCGGCTCGCACTAGTGCAGAGTTATCTCAAAGAAAGGGGCCACGGTGTTTCTGTATCTCTATTATGTTGGTGCGGCTTCGGAACTTTTAAATATCTCGATGTATCTCGAAAACTACGCTTCTGATCAAAAAATATCATAGAACATAAATTGTAGGAAACATAATTCTCTACAAAAAAGGTCTCTCAATATTTTGCCATAGCTCGCTTCGTTTCCGAGATATTTGCAGATATATCTCAAGGGAAGGGGCCTGACGGACATATTTCGAGATATTTCTTCTTCTTGTTGTTCTTCTTCTGCACAGCTAAGCTGGAAGTGGCATTTACAGCTCGCAATAGTGCAGAGTTATCTCAAAGAAAGGGGCCACGGTGTTTCTGTATCTCTATTATGTTGGTGCGGCTTCGGAACTTTTAAATATCTTGATATATCTCGAGAACTACGCATCTGATCAAAAAATATCATAGAAGATAAAAAGTAGGAAACTTAATTCTCTACAAAAAAGGTCTCTTAACATTTTGCCATAGCTCGCTTCGTTTCCGAGATATTTGCAGATTTATCTCAAGGGAAGGGGCCTGACGGACATATTTCGAGATATTTCTTCTTCTTGTTGTTCTTCTTCTGCACAGCTAAGCTGGAAGTGGCATTTGCGGCTCGCACTAGTGCAGAGTTATCTCAAAGAAAGGGGCCACGGTGTTTCTGTATCCCTATTATGTTGGTGCGGCTTCGGAACTTTTAAATATCTCGATATATCTCGAAAACTACGCTTCTGATCAAAAAATATCATAGAGCATAAATTGTAGGAAACAGAATTCTCTACAAAAAAGGTCTCGTAACATTTTGCCATAGCTCGCTTCGTTTCCGAGATATTTGCAGATTTATCTCAAGGGAAGGGGCCTAACGGACATATTTCGAGATATTTCTTCTTCTTGTTGTTCTTCTTCTGCACAGCTAAACTGGAAGTGGCATTTCCAGCTCGCAATAGTGCAGAGTTATCTCAAAGAAAGGGGCCACGGTGTTTCTGTATCCCTATTATGTTGGTGCGGCTTCGGAACTTTTAAATATCTCGATGTATCTCGAAAACTACGCTTCTGATCAAAAAATATCATAGAACATAAATTGTAGGAAACATAATTCTCTACAAAAAAGGTCTCTTAACATTTTGCCATAGCTCGCTTCGTTTCCGAGATATTTGCAGATATATCTCAAGGGAAGGGGCCTGACGGACATATTTCGAGATACTTCTTCTTCTTGTTGTTCTTCTTCTGCACAGCTAAGCTGGAAGTGGCATTTGCGGCTCGCACTAGTGCAGAGTTTTCTCAAAGAAAGGGGCCACGGTGTTTCTGTATCTCTATTATGTTGGTGCGGCTTCGGAACTTTTAAATAACTCGATGTATCTCGAAAACTACGCTTCTGATCAAAAAATATCATAGAACATAAATTGTAGGAAACATAATTCTCTACAAAAAATGTCTCTTAACATTTTGCCATAGCTCGCTTCGTTTCCGAGATATTTGCAGATTCAGCTCAAAGGAACTGGCCTGACGGACGTATTTCGAGATATTTCTTCTTCTTGTTGTTCTTCCTCTGCACAGCTAAGCTGGAAGTGGCATTTGCAGCTCGCAATAGTGCAGAGTTATCTCAAAGAAAGGGGCCACGGTGTTTCTGTATCTCTATTATGTTGGTGCGGCTTCGGAACTTTTAAATATCTTGATATATCTCGAGAACTACGCATCTGATCAAAAAATATCATAGAACATAAAACGTAGGAAACTTAATTCTCTACAAAAAAGGTCTCTTAACATTTTGCCATAGCTCGCTTCGTTTCCGAGATATTTGCAGATTTATCTCAAGGGAAGGGGCCTGACGGACATATTTCGAGATATTTCTTCTTCTTGTTGTTCTTCTTCTGCACAGCTAAGCTGGAAGTGGCATTTGCGGCTCGCACTAGTGCAGAGTTATCTCAAAGAAAGGGGCCACGGTGTTTCTGTATCTCTATTATGTTGGTGCGGCTTCGGAACTTTTAAATATCTCGATATATCTCGAAAACTACGCTTCTGATCAAAAAATATCATAGAGCATAAATTGTAGGAAACAGAATTCTCTACAAAAAAGGTCTCTTAACATTTTGCCATAGCTCGCTTCGTTTCCGAGATATTTGCAGATATATCTCAAGGGAAGGGGCCTGACGGACATATTTCGAGATATTTCTTCTTCTTGTTGTTCTTCTTCTGCACAGCTAAGCTGGAAGTGGCATTTGCGGCTCGCACTAGTGCAGAGTTATCTCAAAGAAAGGGGCCACGGTGTTTCTGTATCTCTATTATGTTGGTGCGGCTTCGGAACTTTTAAATATCTTGATATATCTCGAGAACTACGCATCTGATCAAAAAATATCATAGAAGATAAAAAGTAGCAAACTTAATTCTCTACAAAAAAGGTATCTTAACATTTTGCCATAGCTCGCTTCGTTTCCGAGATATTTGCAGATTTATCTCAAGGGAAGGGGCCTGACGGACATATTTCGAAATATTTCTTCTTCTTGTTGTTCTTCTTCTGCACAGCTAAGCTGGAAGTGGCATTTGCGGCTCGCACTAGTGCAGAGTTATCTCAAAGAAAGGGGCCACGGTGTTTCTGTATCTCTATTATGTTGGTGCGGCTTCGGAACTTTTAAATATCTCGATGTATCTCGAAAACTACGCTTCTGATCAAAAAATATCATAGAACATAAATTGTAGGAAACATAATTCTCTACAAAAAAGGTCTCTTAATATTTTGCCATAGCTCGCTTCGTTTCCGAGATATTTGCAGATATATCTCAAGGGAAGGGGCCTGACGGACATATTTCGAGATATTTCTTCTTCTTGTTGTTCTTCTTCTGCACAGCTAAGCTGGAAGTGGCATTTACAGCTCGCAATAGTGCAGAGTTATCTCAAAGAAAGGGGCCACGGTGTTTCTGTATCTCTATTATGTTGGTGCGGCTTCGGAACTTTTAAATATCTTGATATATCTCGAGAACTACGCATCTGATCAAAAAATATCATAGAAGATAAAAAGTAGGAAACTTAATTCTCTACAAAAAGGGTCTCTTAACATTTTGCCATAGCTCGCTTCGTTTCCGAGATATTTGCAGATTTATCTCAAGGGAAGGGGCCTGACGGACATATTTCGAGATATTTCTTCTTCTTGTTGTTCTTCTTCTGCACAGCTAAGCTGGAAGTGGCATTTGCGGCTCGCACTAGTGCAGAGTTATCTCAAAGAAAGGGGCCACGGTGTTTCTGTATCCCTATTATGTTGGTGCGGCTTCGGAACTTTTAAATATCTCGATATATCTCGAAAACTACGCTTCTGATCAAAAAATATCATACAACATAAATTGTAGGAAACATAATTCTCTCCAAAAAGGTCTCTTAACATTTTGTCATAGCTCGCTTCGTTTCCGAGATATTTGCAGATTTATCTCAAGGGAAGGGGCCTGACGGACATATTTCGAGATATTTCTTCTTCTTGTTGTTCTTCTGCACAGCTAAACTGGAAGTGGCATTTCCAGCTCGCAATAGTGCAGAGTTATCTCAAAGAGAGGGGCCACGGTGTTTCTGTATCTCTATTATGTTGGTGCGGCTTCGGAACTTTTAAATATCTTGATATATCTCGAGAACTTCGCATCTGATCAAAAAATATCATAGAACATAAATTGTAGGAAACATAATTCTCTACAAAAAAGGTCTCTTAATATTTTGCCATAGCTCGCTTCGTTTCCGAGATATTTGCAGATATATCTCAAGGGAAGGGGCCTGACGGACATATTTCGAGATATTTCTTCTTCTTGTTGTTCTTCTTCTGCACAGCTAAGCTGGAAGTGGCATTTACAGCTCGCAATAGTGCAGAGTTATCTCAAAGAAAGGGGCCACGGTGTTTCTGTATCTCTATTATGTTGGTGCGGCTTCGGAACTTTTAAATATCTTGATATATCTCGAGAACTACGCATCTGATCAAAAAATATCATAGAAGATAAAAAGTAGGAAACTTAATTCTCTACAAAAAACGTCTCTTAACATTTTGCCATAGCTCGCTTCGTTTCCGAGATATTTGCAGATTTATCTCAAGCGAAGGGGCCTGACGGACATATTTCGAGATATTTCTTCTTCTTGTTGTTCTTCTTCTGCACAGCTAAGCTGGAAGTGGCATTTGCGGCTCGCACTAGTGCAGAGTTATCTCAAAGAAAGGGGCCACGGTGTTTCTGTATCCCTATTATGTTGGTGCGGCTTCGGAACTTTTAAATATCTCGATATATCTCGAAAACTACGCTTCTGATCAAAAAATATCATACAACATAAATTGTAGGAAACATAATTCTCTCCAAAAAGGTCTGTTAACATTTTGTCATAGCTCGCTTCGTTTCCGAGATATTTGCAGATTTATCTCAAGGGAAGGGGCCTGACGGACATATTTCGAGATATTTCTTCTTCTTGTTGTTCTTCTTCTGCACAGCTAAACTGGAAGTGGCATTTCCAGCTCGCAATAGTGCAGAGTTATCTCAAAGAGAGGGGCCACGGTGTTTCTGTATCTCTATTATGTTGGTGCGGCTTCGGAACTTTTAAATATCTTGATATATCTCGAGAACTACGCATCTGATCAAAAAATATCATAGAACATAAATTGTAGGAAACATAATTCTCTACAAAAAAGGTCTCTTAATATTTTGCCATAGCTCGCTTCGTTTCCGAGATATTTGCAGATATATCTCAAGGGAAGGGGCCTGACGGACATATTTCGAGATATTTCTTCTTCTTGTTGTTCTTCTTCTGCACAGCTAAGCTGGAAGTGGCATTTACAGCTCGCAATAGTGCAGAGTTATCTCAAAGAAAGGGGCCACGGTGTTTCTGTATCTCTATTATGTTGGTGCGGCTTCGGAACTTTTAAATATCTTGATATATCTCGAGCACTACGCATCTGATCAAAAAATATCATAGAAGATAAAAAGTAGGAAACTTAATTCTCTACAAAAAAGGTCTCTTAACATTTTGCCATAGCTCGCTTCGTTTCCGAGATATTTGCAGATTTATCTCAAGGGAAGGGGCCTGACGGACATATTTCGAGATATTTCTTCTTCTTGTTGTTCTTCTTCTGCACAGCTAAGCTGGAAGTGGCATTTGCGGCTCGCACTAGTGCAGAGTTATCTCAAAGAAAGGGGCCACGGTGTTTCTGTATCCCTATTATGTTGGTGCGGCTTCGGAACTTTTAAATATCTCGATATATCTCGAAAACTACGCTTCTGATCAAAAAATATCATACAACATAAATTGTAGGAAACATAATTCTCTCCAAAAAGGTCTGTTAACATTTTGTCATAGCTCGCTTCGTTTCCGAGATATTTGCAGATTTATCTCAAGGGAAGGGGCCTGACGGACATATTTCGAGATATTTCTTCTTCTTGTTGTTCTTCTTCTGCACAGCTAAACTGGAAGTGGCATTTCCAGCTCGCAATAGTGCAGAGTTATCTCAAAGAGAGGGGCCACGGTGTTTCTGTATCTCTATTATGTTGGTGCGGCTTCGGAACTTTTAAATATCTTGATATATCTCGAGAACTACGCATCTGATCAAAAAATATCATAGAACATAAATTGTAGGAAACATAATTCTCTACAAAAAAGGTCTCTTAATATTTTGCCATAGCTCGCTTCGTTTCCGAGATATTTGCAGATATATCTCAAGGGAAGGGGCCTGACGGACATATTTCGAGATATTTCTTCTTCTTGTTGTTCTTCTTCTGCACAGCTAAGCTGGAAGTGGCATTTACAGCTCGCAATAGTGCAGAGTTATCTCAAAGAAAGGGGCCACGGTGTTTCTGTATCTCTATTATGTTGGTGCGGCTTCGGAACTTTTAAATATCTTGATATATCTCGAGAACTACGCATCTCATCAAAAAATATCATAGAAGATAAAAAGTAGGAAACTTAATTCTCTACAAAAAAGGTCTCTTAACATTTTGCCATAGCTCGCTTCGTTTCCGAGATATTTGCAGATTTATCTCAAGGGAAGGGGCCTGACGGACATATTTCGAGATATTTCTTCTTCTTGTTGTTCTTCTTCTGCACAGCTAAGCTGGAAGTGGCATTTGCGGCTCGCACTAGTGCAGAGTTATCTCAAAGAAAGGGGCCACGGTGTTTCTGTATCCCTATTATGTTGGTGCGGCTTCGGAACTTTTAAATATCTCGATATATCTCGAAAACTACGCTTCTGATCAAAAAATATCATACAACATAAATTGTAGGAAACATAATTCTCTACAAAAAAGGTCTCTTAACATTTTGTCATAGCTCGCTTCGTTTCCGAGATATTTGCAGATATATCTCAAGGGAAGGGGCCTGACGGACATATTTCGAGATATTTCTTCTTCTTGTTGTTCTTCTTCTGCACAGCTAAGCTGGAAGTGGCATTTACAGCTCGCAATAGTGCAGAGTTATCTCAAAGAAAGGGGCCACGGTGTTTCTGTATCTCTATTATGTTGGTGCGGCTTCGGAACTTTTAAATATCTTGATATATCTCGAGAACTACGCATCTGATCAAAAAATATCATAGAACATAAAAAGTAGGAAACTTAATTCTCTACAAAAGGGGTCTCTTAACATTTTGCCATAGATCGCTTCGTTTCCGAGATATTTGCAGATTTATCTCAAGGGAAGGGGCCTAACGGACATATTTCGAGATATTTCTTCTTCTTGTTGTTCTTCTTCTGCACAGCTAAACTGGAAGTGGCATTTCCAGCTCGCAATAGTGCAGAGTTATCTCAAAGAGAGGGGCCACGGTGTTTCTGTATCTCTATTATGTTGGTGCGGCTTCGGAACTTTTAAATATCTTGATATATCTCGAGAACTACGCATCTGATCAAAAAATATCATAGAAGATAAAAAGTAGGAATCCTAATTCTCTACAAAAAAGGTCTCTTAACATTTTGCCATAGCTCGCTTCGTTTCCGAGATATTTGCAGATTTATCTCAAGGGAAGGGGCCTGACGGACATATTTCGAGATATTTCTTCTTCTTGTTGTTCTTCTTCTGCACAGCTAAGCTGGAAGTGGCATTTGCGGCTCGCACTAGTGCAGTTATCTCAAAGAAAGGGGCCACGGTGTTTCTGTATCCCTATTATGTTGGTGCGGCTTCGGAACTTTTAAATATCTCGATATATCTCGAAAACTACGCTTCTGACCAAAAAATATCATAGAACATAAATTGTAGGAAACATAATTCTCTACAAAAAACGTCTCTTAACATTTTCCCATAGCTCGCTTCGTTTCCGAGATATTTGCCGATTCAGCTCAAAGGAACTGGCCTGACGGACATATTTCGAGATATTTCTTCTTCTTGTTGTTCTTCCTCTGCACAGCTAAGCTGGAAGTGGCATTTGCAGCTCGCAATAGTGCAGAGTTATCTCAAAGAAAGGGGCCACGGTGTTTCTGTATCTCTATTATGTTGGTGCGGCTTCGAAACTTTTAAATATCTTGATATATCTCGAGAACTACGCATCTGATCAAAAAATATCATAGAACATAAAAAGTAGGAAACTTAATTCTCTACAAAAAAGGTCTCTTAACATTTTGCCATAGCTCGCTTCGTTTCCGAGATATTTGCAGATTTATCTCAAGGGAAGGGGCCTGACGGACATATTTCGAGATATTTCTTCTTCTTGTTGTTCTTCCTCTGCACAGCTAAGCTGGAAGTGGCATTTGCAGCTCGCAATAGTGCAGAGTTATCTCAAAGAAAGGGGCCACGGTGTTTCTGTATCTCTATTATGTTGGTGCGGCTTCGAAACTTTTAAATATCTTGATATATCTCGAGAACTACGCATCTGATCAAAAAATATCATAGAACATAAAAAGTAGGAAACTTAATTCTCTACAAAAAAGGTCTCTTAACATTTTGCCATAGCTCGCTTCGTTTCCGAGATATTTGCAGATTTATCTCAAGGGAAGGGGCCTGACGGACATATTTCGAGATATTTCTTCTTCTTGTTGTTCTTCTTCTGCACAGCTAAGCTGGAAGTGGCATTTGCGGCTCGCACTAAACGCAGAGTTATCTCAAAGAAAGGGGCCACGGTGTTTCTGTATCTCTATTATGTTGGTGCGGCTTCGGAACTTTTAAATATCTCGATATATCTCGAAAACTACGCTTCTGATCAAAAAATATCATAGAACATAAATTGTAGGAAACATAATTCTCTACAAAAAAGGTCTCTTAACATTTTGCCATAGCTCGCTTCGTTTCCGAGATATTTGCAGATACATCTCAAGGGAAGGGGCCTGACGGACATATTTCGAGATATTTCTTCTTCTTGTTGTTCTTCTTCTGCACAGCTAAGCTGGAAGTGGCATTTGCGGCTCGCACTAGTGCAGAGTTATCTCAAAGAAAGGGGCCACGGTGTTTCTGTATCCCTATTATGTTGGTGCGGCTTCGGAACTTCTAAATATCTCGATATATCTCGAAAACTACGCTTCTGATCAAAAAATATCATACAACATAAATTGTAGGAAACATAATTCTCTCCAAAAAGGTCTCTTAACATTTTGTCATAGCTCGCTTCGTTTCCGAGATATTTGCAGATTTATCTCAAGGGAAGGGGCCTGACGGACATATTTCGAGATATTTCTTCTTCTTGTTGTTCTTCTTCTGCACAGCTAAGCTGGAAGTGGCATTTACAGCTCACAATAGTGCAGAGTTATCTCAAAGAAAGGGGCCACGGTGTTTCTGTATCTCTATTATGTTGGTGCGGCTTCGGAACTTTTAAATATCTTGATATATCTCGAGAACTACGCATCTGATCAAAAAATATCATAGAACATAAAAAGTAGGAAACTTAATTCTCTCCAAAAAGGTTTGTTAAGGTTTTGCCATAGCTCGCTTCGTTTCCGAGATATTTGCAGATTTATCTCAAGGGAAGGGGCCTGTCGGACAGATTTCGAGATATTTCTTCTTCTTGTTGTTCTTCTTCTGCACAGCTAAGCTGGAAGTGGCATTTACAGCTAACAATAGTGCAGAGTTATCTCAAAGAAAGGGGCCACGGTGTTTCTGTATCTCTATTATGTTGGTGCGGCTTCGGAACTTTTAAATATCTTGATATATCTCGAGAACTACGCATCTGATCAAAAAATATTATAGAACATAAAAAGTAGGAAACTTAATTCTCTACAAAAAAGGTCTGTTAACATTTTGCCATAGCTCGCTTCGTTTCCGAGATATTTGCAGATTTATCTCAAGGGAAGGGGCCTGACGGACATATTTCGAGATATTTCTTCTTCTTGTTGTTCTTCTTCTGCACAGCTAAACTGGAAGTGGCATTTCCAGCTCGCAATAGTGCAGAGTTATCTCAAAGAAAGGGGCCACGGTGTTTCTGTATCTCTATTATGTTGGTGCGGCTTCGGAACTTTTAAATATCTTGATATATCTCGAGAACTACGCATCTGATCAAAAAATATCATAGAACATAAAAAGTAGGAAACTTAATTCTCTCCAAAAAGGTTTCTTAAGGTTTTGCCATAGCTCGCTTCGTTTCCGAGATATTTGCAGATTTATCTCAAGGGAAGGGGCCTGTCGGACAGATTTCGAGATATTTCTTCTTCTTGTTGTTCTTCTTCTGCACAGCTAAGCTGGAAGTGGCATTTACAGCTAACAATAGTGCAGAGTTATCTCAAAGAAAGGGGCCACGGTGTTTCTGTATCTCTATTATGTTGGTGCGGCTTCGGAACTTTTAAATATCTTGATATATCTCGAGAACTACGCATCTGATCAAAAAATATTATAGAACATAAAAAGTAGAAAACTTAATTCTCTACAAAAAAGGTCTCTTAACATTTTGCCATAGCTCGCTTCGTTTCCGAGATATTTGCAGATTTATCTCAAGGGAAGGGGCCTGACGGACATATTTCGAGATATTTCTTCTTCTTGTTGTTCTTCTTCTGCACAGCTAAACTGGAAGTGGCATTTCCAGCTCGCAATAGTGCAGAGTTATCTCAAAGAAAGGGGCCACGGTGTTTCTGTATCTCTATTATGTTGGTGCGGCTTCGGAACTTTTAAATATCTTGATATATCTCGAGAACTACGCATCTGATCAAAAAATATCATAGAACATAAAAAGTAGGAAACTTAATTCTCTACAAAAAAGGTGTCTTAACATTTTGCCATAGCTCGCTTCGTTTCCGAGATATTTGCAGATTTATCTCAAGGGAAGGGGCCTGACGGACATATTTCGAGATATTTCTTCTTCTTGTTGTTCTTCTTCTGCACAGCTAAGCTGGAAGTGGCATTTGCGGCTCGCACTAAACGCAGAGTTATCTCAAAGAAAGGGGCCACGGTGTTTCTGTATCTCTATTATGTTGGTGCGGCTTCGGAACTTTTAAATATCTCGATATATCTCGAAAACTACGCTTCTGATCAAAAAATATCATAGAACATAAATTGTAGGAACCATAATTCTCTACAAAAAAGGTCTCTTAACATTTTGCCATAGCTAGCTTCGTTTCCGAGATATTTGCAGATATATCTCAAGGGAAGGGGCCTGACGGACATATTTCGAGATATTTCTTCTTCTTGTTGTTCTTCTTCTGCACAGCTAAGCTGGAAGTGGCATTTACAGCACGCAATAGTGCAGAGTTATCTCAAAGAAAGGGGCCACGGTGTTTCTGTATCTCTATTATGTTGGTGCGGCTTCGGAACTTTTAAATATCTTGATATATCTCGAGAACTACGCATCTGATCAAAAAATATCATAGAACATAAAAAGTAGGAAACTTAATTCTCTACAAAAAAGGTCTCTTAACAATTGGCCATAGCTCGCTTCGTTTCCGAGATATTTGCAGATATATCCCAAGGGAAGGGGCCTGACGGACATATTTCGAGATATTTCTTCTTCTTGTTGTTCTTCTTCTGCACAGCTAAGCTGGAAGTAGCATTTACAGCTCGCAATAGTGCAGAGTTATCTCAAAGAAAGGGGCCACGGTGTTTCTGTATCTCTATTATGTTGGTGCGGCTTCGGAACTTTTAAATATCTTGATATATCTCGAGAACTACGCATCAGATGAAAAAATATCATAGAACATAAAAAGTAGGAAACTTAATTCACTACAAAAAAGGTCTCTTAACATTTTGCCATAGCCCTCTTCGTTTCCGAGATATTTGCAGATTTATCTCAAGGGAAGGGGCCTGACGGACATTAATCGAGATATTTCTTCTTCTTGATGTTCTTCTTCTGCACAGCTAAGCTGGAAGTGGCATTTGCAGCTCGCAATAGTGCAGAGTTATCTCAAAGAAAGGGGCCACGGTGTTTCTGTATCTCTATTATGTTGGTGCGGCTTCGGAACTTTTAAATATCTTGATATATCTCGAGAACTACGCATCTGATCAAAAAATATCATAGAACATAAATTGTAGGAAACATAATTCTCTACAAAAAAGGTCTCTCAACATTTTGCCATAGCTCGCTTCGTTTCCGAGATATTTGCAGATATATCTCAAGGGAAGGGGCCTGACGGACATATTTCGAGATATTTCTTCTTCTTGTTGTTCTTCTTCTGCACAGCTATGCTGGAAGTGGCATTTACAGCTCGCAATAGTGCAGAGTTATCTCAAAGAAAGGGGCCACGGTGTTTCTGTATCTCTATTATGTTGGTGCGGCTTCGGAACTTTTAAATATCTTGATATATCTCGAGAACTACGCATCTGATCAAAAAATATCATAGAACATAAAAAGTAGGAAACTTAATTCTCTACAAAAAAGGTCTCTTAACATTTTGCCATAGCTCGCTTCGTTTCCGAGATATTTGTAGATTTATCTCAAGGGAAGGGGCCTAACGGACATGTTTCGAGATATTTCTTCTTCTTGTTGTTCTTCTTCTGCACAGCTAAACTGGAAGTGGCATTTCCAGCTAGCAATAGTGCAGAGTTATCTCAAAGAGAGGGGCCACGGTGTTTCTGTATCTCTATTATGTTGGTGCGGCTTCGGAACTTTTAAATATCTTGATATATCTCGAGAACTACGCATCTGATCAAAAAATATCATAGAAGATAAAAAGTAGGAAACTTAATTCTCTACAAAAAAGGTCTCTTAACATTTTGCCATAGCTCGCTTCGTTTCCGAGATATTTGCAGATTTATCTCAAGGGAAGGGGCCTGACGGACATATTTCGAGATATTTCTTCTTCTTGTTGTTCTTCTTCTGCACAGCTAAGCTGGAAGTGGCATTTGCGGCTCGCACTAGTGCAGAGTTATCTCAAAGAAAGGGGCCACGGTGTTTCTGTATCTCTATTATGTTGGTGCGGTTTCGGAACTTTTAAATATCTTGATATATCTCGAGAACTACGCATCTGATCAAAAAATATCATAGAACATAAAAAGTAAGAAACTTAATTCTCTACAAATAAGGTCTCTTAACATTTTGCCATAGCTCGCTTCGTTTCCGAAATATTTGCAGATTTATCTCAAGGGAAGGGGCCTGACGGACATATTTCGAGATATTTCTTCTTCTTGTTGTTCTTCTTCTGCGCAGCTAAGCTGGAAGTGGCATTTGCAGCTCGCAATAGTGCAGAGATATCTCAAAGAAAGGGGCCACGCTGTTTCTGTATCTCTATTATGTTGGTGCGCCTCGGAACTTTTAAATATCTTGATATATCTCGAGAGCTACGCGTCTGATCAAAAAATATCATACAACATAAAAAGTAGGAAACTTAATTCTCTACAAAAGAGGTCTCTTAACATTTTGCCATAGCTCGCTTCGTTTCCGAGATATTTGCAGATTTATCTCAAGGGAAGGGGCCTAACGGACATATTTCGAGATATTTCTTCTTCTTGTTGTTCTTCTGCACAGCTAAGCTGGTAGTGGCATTTGCAGCTCGCAATAGTGCATAGTTATCTGAAAGAAAGGGGCCACGGTGTTTCTGTATCTCTATTATGTTGGTGCGGCTTCGGATCTTTTAAATATCTCGATATATCTCGAAAACTACGCTTCTGATCAAAAAATATCATAGAACATAAATTGTAAGAAACATAATTCTCTACAAAAAAGGTCTCTTAACATTTTGCCATAGCTCGTTTCGTTTCCGAGATATTTGCAGATATATCTCAAGGGAAGGGGCCTGACGGACATATTTCGAGATATTTCCTCTTCTTGTTGTTCTTCTTCTGCACAGCTAAACTGGAAGTGGCATTTCCAGCTCGCAATAGCGCAGAGTTATCTCAAAGAAAGGGGCCACGGTGTTTCTGTATCTCTATTATGTTGGTGCGGCTTCGGAACTTTTAAATATCTTGATATATCTCGAGAACTACGCATCTGATCAAAAAATATCATAGAACATAAAAAGTAGGAAACTTAATTCTCTACAAAAAAGGTGTCTTAACATTTTGCCATAGCTCGCTTCGTTTCCGAGATATTTGCAGATTTATCTCAAGGGAAGGGGCCTGACGGACATATTTCGAGATATTTCTTCTTCTTGTTGTTCTTCTTCTGCACAGCTAAGCTGGAAGTGGCATTTGCGGCTCGCACTAAACGCAGAGTTATCTCAAAGAAAGGGGCCACGGTGTTTCTGTATCTCTATTATGTTGGTGCGGCTTCGGAACTTTTAAATATCTCGATATATCTCGAAAACTACGCTTCTGATCAAAAAATATCATAGAACATAAATTGTAGGAAACATAATTCTCTACAAAAAAGGTCTCTTAACATTTTGCCATAGCTCGCTTCGTTTCCGAGATATTTGCAGATACATCTCAAGGGAAGGGGCCTGACGGACATATTTCGAGATATTTCTTCTTCTTGTTGTTCTTCTTCTGCACAGCTAAGCTGGAAGTGGCATTTGCGGCTCGCACTAGTGCAGAGTTATCTCAAAGAAAGGGGCCACGGTGTTTCTGTATCTCTATTATGTTGGTGCGGCTTCGGAACTTTTAAATATCTTGATATATCTCGAGAACTACGCATCTGATCAAAAAATATCATAGAACATAAAAAGTAGGAAACTTAATTCTCTCCAAAAAGGTTTGTTAAGGTTTTGCCATAGCTCGCTTCGTTTCCGAGATATTTGCAGATTTATCTCAAGGGAAGGGGCCTGTCGGACAGATTTCGAGATATTTCTTCTTCTTGTTGTTCTTCTTCTGCACAGCTAAGCTGGAAGTGGCATTTACAGCTAACAATAGTGCAGAGTTATCTCAAAGAAAGGGGCCACGGTGTTTCTGTATCTCTATTATGTTGGTGCGGCTTCGGAACTTTTAAATATCTTGATATATCTCGAGAACTACGCATCTGATCAAAAAATATTATAGAACATAAAAAGTAGGAAACTTAATTCTCTACAAAAAAGGTCTGTTAACATTTTGCCATAGCTCGCTTCGTTTCCGAGATATTTGCAGATTTATCTCAAGGGAAGGGGCCTGACGGACATATTTCGAGATATTTCTTCTTCTTGTTGTTCTTCTTCTGCACAGCTAAACTGGAAGTGGCATTTCCAGCTCGCAATAGTGCAGAGTTATCTCAAAGAAAGGGGCCACGGTGTTTCTGTATCTATATTATGTTGGTGCGGCTTCGGAACTTTTAAATATCTTGATATATCTCGAGAACTACGCATCTGATCAAAAAATATCATAGAACATAAAAAGTAGGAAACTTAATTCTCTCCAAAAAGGTTTCTTAAGGTTTTGCCATAGCTCGCTTCGTTTCCGAGATATTTGCAGATTTATCTCAAGGGAAGGGGCCTGTCGGACAGATTTCGAGATATTTCTTCTTCTTGTTGTTCTTCTTCTGCACAGCTAAGCTGGAAGTGGCATTTACAGCTAACAATAGTGCAGAGTTATCTCAAAGAAAGGGGCCACGGTGTTTCTGTATCTCTATTATGTTGGTGCGGCTTCGGAACTTTTAAATATCTTGATATATCTCGAGAACTACGCATCTGATCAAAAAATATCATAGAACATAAAAAGTGGGAAACTTAATTCTCTACAAAAAAGGTGTCTTAACATTTTGCCATAGCTCGCTTCGTTTCCGAGATATTTGCAGATTTATCTCAAGGTAAGGGGCCTGACGGACATATTTCGAGATATTTCCTCTTCTTGTTGTTCTTCTTCTGCACAGCTAAACTGGAAGTGGCATTTCCAGCTCGCAATAGCGCAGAGTTATCTCAAAGAAAGGGGCCACGGTGTTTCTGTATCTCTATTATGTTGGTGCGGCTTCGGAACTTTTAAATATCTTGATATATCTCGAGAACTACGCATCTGATCAAAAAATATCATAGAACATAAAAAGTAGGAAACTTAATTCTCTACAAAAAAGGTGTCTTAACATTTTGCCATAGCTCGCTTCGTTTCCGAGATATTTGCAGATTTATCTCAAGGGAAGGGGCCTGACGGACATATTTCGAGATATTTCTTCTTCTTGTTGTTCTTCTTCTGCACAGCTAAGCTGGAAGTGGCATTTGCGGCTCGCACTAAACGCAGAGTTATCTCAAAGAAAGGGGCCACGGTGTTTCTGTATCTCTATTATGTTGGTGCGGCTTCGGAACTTTTAAATATCTCGATATATCTCGAAAACTACGCTTCTGATCAAAAAATATCATAGAACATAAATTGTAGGAAACATAATTCTCTACAAAAAAGGTCTCTTAACATTTTGCCATAGCTCGCTTCGTTTCCGAGATATTTGCAGATACATCTCAAGGGAAGGGGCCTGACGGACATATTTCGAGATATTTCTTCTTCTTGTTGTTCTTCTTCTGCACAGCTAAGCTGGAAGTGGCATTTGCGGCTCGCACTAGTGCAGAGTTATCTCAAAGAAAGGGGCCACGGTGTTTCTGTATCTCTATTATGTTGGTGCGGCTTCGGAACTTTTAAATATCTTGATATATCTCGAGAACTACGCATCTGATCAAAAAATATCATAGAACATAAAAAGTAGGAAACTTAATTCTCTCCAAAAAGGTTTGTTAAGGTTTTGCCATAGCTCGCTTCGTTTCCGAGATATTTGCAGATTTATCTCAAGGGAAGGGGCCTGTCGGACAGATTTCGAGATATTTCTTCTTCTTGTTGTTCTTCTTCTGCACAGCTAAGCTGGAAGTGGCATTTACAGCTAACAATAGTGCAGAGTTATCTCAAAGAAAGGGGCCACGGTGTTTCTGTATCTCTATTATGTTGGTGCGGCTTCGGAACTTTTAAATATCTTGATATATCTCGAGAACTACGCATCTGATCAAAAAATATTATAGAACATAAAAAGTAGAAAACTTAATTCTCTACAAAAAAGGTCTCTTAACATTTTGCCATAGCTCGCTTCGTTTCCGAGATATTTGCAGATTTATCTCAAGGGAAGGGGCCTGACGGACATATTTCGAGATATTTCTTCTTCTTGTTGTTCTTCTTCTGCACAGCTAAACTGGAAGTGGCATTTCCAGCTCGCAATAGTGCAGAGTTATCTCAAAGAAAGGGGCCACGGTGTTTCTGTATCTCTATTATGTTGGTGCGGCTTCGGAACTTTTAAATATCTTGATATATCTCGAGAACTACGCATCTGATCAAAAAATATCATAGAACATAAAAAGTAGGAAACTTAATTCTCTACAAAAAAGGTGTCTTAACATTTTGCCATAGCTCGCTTCGTTTCCGAGATATTTGCAGATTTATCTCAAGGGAAGGGGCCTGACGGACATATTTCGAGATATTTCTTCTTCTTGTTGTTCTTCTTCTGCACAGCTAAGCTGGAAGTGGCATTTGCGGCTCGCACTAAACGCAGAGTTATCTCAAAGAAAGGGGCCACGGTGTTTCTGTATCTCTATTATGTTGGTGCGGCTTCGGAACTTTTAAATATCTCGATATATCTCGAAAACTACGCTTCTGATCAAAAAATATCATAGAACATAAATTGTAGGAAACATAATTCTCTACAAAAAAGGTCTCTTAACATTTTGCCATAGCTAGCTTCGTTTCCGAGATATTTGCAGATATATCTCAAGGGAAGGGGCCTGACGGACATATTTCGAGATATTTCTTCTTCTTGTTGTTCTTCTTCTGCACAGCTAAGCTGGAAGTGGCATTTACAGCACGCAATAGTGCAGAGTTATCTCAAAGAAAGGGGCCACGGTGTTTCTGTATCTCTATTATGTTGGTGCGGCTTCGGAACTTTTAAATATCTTGATATATCTCGAGAACTACGCATCTGATCAAAAAATATCATAGAACATAAAAAGTAGGAAACTTAATTCTCTACAAAAAAGGTCTCTTAACAATTGGCCATAGCTCGCTTCGTTTCCGAGATATTTGCAGATATATCCCAAGGGAAGGGGCCTGACGGACATATTTCGAGATATTTCTTCTTCTTGTTGTTCTTCTTCTGCACAGCTAAGCTGGAAGTAGCATTTACAGCTCGCAATAGTGCAGAGTTATCTCAAAGAAAGGGGCCACGGTGTTTCTGTATCTCTATTATGTTGGTGCGGCTTCGGAACTTTTAAATATCTTGATATATCTCGAGAACTACGCATCAGATAAAAAAATATCATAGAACATAAAAAGTAGGAAACTTAATTCACTACAAAAAAGGTCTCTTAACATTTTGCCATAGCCCTCTTCGTTTCCGAGATATTTGCAGATTTATCTCAAGGGAAGGGGCCTGACGGACATTAATCGAGATATTTCTTCTTCTTGATGTTCTTCTTCTGCACAGCTAAGCTGGAAGTGGCATTTGCAGCTCGCAATAGTGCAGAGTTATCTCAAAGAAAGGGGCCACGGTGTTTCTGTATCTCTATTATGTTGGTGCGGCTTCGGAACTTTTAAATATCTTGATATATCTCGAGAACTACGCATCTGATCAAAAAATATCATAGAACATAAATTGTAGGAAACATAATTCTCTACAAAAAAGGTCTCTCAACATTTTGCCATAGCTCGCTTCGTTTCCGAGATATTTGCAGATATATCTCAAGGGAAGGGGCCTGACGGACATATTTCGAGATATTTCTTCTTCTTGTTGTTCTTCTTCTGCACAGCTATGCTGGAAGTGGCATTTACAGCTCGCAATAGTGCAGAGTTATCTCAAAGAAAGGGGCCACGGTGTTTCTGTATCTCTATTATGTTGGTGCGGCTTCGGATCTTTTAAATATCTCGATATATCTCGAAAACTACGCTTCTGATCAAAAAATATCATAGAACATAAATTGTAAGAAACATAATTCTCTACAAAAAAGGTCTCTTAACATTTTGCCATAGCTCGTTTCGTTTCCGAGATATTTGCAGATATATCTCAAGGGAAGGGGCCTGACGGACATATTTCGAGATATTTCCTCTTCTTGTTGTTCTTCTTCTGCACAGCTAAACTGGAAGTGGCATTTCCAGCTCGCAATAGCGCAGAGTTATCTCAAAGAAAGGGGCCACGGTGTTTCTGTATCTCTATTATGTTGGTGCGGCTTCGGAACTTTTAAATATCTTGATATATCTCGAGAACTACGCATCTGATCAAAAAATATCATAGAACATAAAAAGTAGGAAACTTAATTCCCTACAAATAAGGTCTCTTAACATTTTGCTATAGCTCGCTTCGTTTCCGAGATATTTGCAGATTTATCTCAAGGGAAGTGGCCTGACGGACATATTTCGAGATATTTCCTCTTCTTGTTGTTCTTCTTCTGCACAGCTAAACTGGAAGTGGCATTTCCAGCTCGCAATAGCGCAGAGTTATCTCAAAGAAAGGGGCCACGGTGTTTCTGTATCTCTATTATGTTGGTGCGGCTTCGGAACTTTTAAATATCTTGATATATCTCGAGAACTACGCATCTGATCAAAAAATATCATAGAACATAAAAAGTAGGAAACTTAATTCTCTACAAAAAAGGTCTCTTAACATTTTGCCATAGCTCGCTTCGTTTCCGAGATATTTGCAGATTTATCTCAAGGTAAGGGGCCTGACGGACATATTTCGAGATATTTCTTCTTCTTGTTGTTCTTCTTCTGCACAGCTAAGCTGGAAGTGGCATTTGCAGCTCGCAATAGTGCATAGTTATGTGAAAGAAAGGGGCCACGGTGTTTCTGTATCTCTATTATGTTGGTGCGGCTTCGGAACTTTTAAATATCTTGATATATCTCGAGAACTACGCATCTGATCAAAAAATATCATAGAACATAAAAAGTAGGAAACTTAATTCTCTACAAAAAAGGTCTCTTAACATTTTGCCATAGCTCGCTTCGTTTCCGAGATATTTGCAGATTTATCTCAAGGGAAGGGGCCTGACGGACATATTTCGAGATATTTCTTCTTCTTGTTGTTCTTCTTCTGCACAGCTAAGCTGGAAGTGGCATTTGCGGCTCGCACTAAACGCAGAGTTATCTCAAAGAAAGGGGCCACGGTGTTTCTGTATCTCTATTATGTTGGTGGGGCTTCGGAACTTTTAAATATCTTGATATATCTCGAGAACTACGCATCTGATCAAAAAATATTATGAAACATAAAAAGTAGGAAACTTAATTCTCTACAAAAAAGGTCTCTTAACATTTTGCCATAGCTCGCTTCGTTTCCGAGATATTTGCAGATACATCTCAAGGGAAGGGGCCTGACGGACATATTTCGAGATATTTCTTCTTCTTGTTGTTCTTCTTCTGCACAGCTAAGCTGGAAGTGGCATTTGCAGCTCGGAATAGTGCAGAGTTATCTCAAAGAAAGGGGCCACGGTGTTTCTGTATCTCTATTATGTTGGTGCGGCTTCGGAACTTTTAGATATCTTGATATATCTCGAGAACTACGCTTCTGATCAAAAAATATCATAGAACATAAATTGTAGGAAACATAATTCTCTACAAAAAAGGTCTCTTAAGATTTTGCCATAGCTCGTTTCGTTTCCGAGATATTTGCAGATATATCTCAAGGGAAGGGGCCTGACGGACATATTTCGAGATATTTCTTCTTCTTGTTGTTCTTCTTCTGCACAGCTAAACTGGAAGTGGCATTTCCAGCTCGCAATAGTGCAGAGTTATCGCAAAGAAAGGGGCCACGGTGTTTCTGTATCTCTATTATGTTGGTGCGGCTTCGGAACTTTTAAATATCTTGATATATCTCGGGAACTACGCATCTGATCAAAAAATATCATAGAACATAAAAAGTAGGAAACTTAATTCTCTACAAATAAGGTCTCTTAACATTTTGCCATAGCTCGCTTCGTTTCCGAGATATTTGCAGATTTATCTCAAGGGAAGGGGCCTGACGGACATATTTCGAGATATTTCTTCTTCTTGTTGTTCTTCCTCTGCACAGCTAAGCTGGAAGTGGCATTTGCAGCTCGCAATAGTGCAGAGTTATCTCAAAGAATGGGGCCACGGTGTTTCTGTATCTGTATTATGTTGGTGCGGCTTCGGAACTTTTAAATATCTCGATATATCTCGAAAACTACGCCTCTGATCAAAAAATATCATAGAACATAAATTGTAGGAAACATAATTCCCTACAAAAAAGGTCTCTTAACGTTTTGCCATAGCTCGCTTCGTTTCCGAGATATTTGCAGATTTATCTCAAGGGAAGGGTCCTGACGGACATATTTCGAGATATTTCTTCTTCTTGTTGTTCTTCTTCTGCACAGCTAAGCTGGAAGTGGCATTTGTAGCTCGCAATAGTGCAGAGTTATCTCAAAGAATGGGGCCACGGTGTTTCTGTATCTCTATTATGTTGGTGCGGCTTCGGAACTTTTAAATATCTTGATATATCTCGAGAACTACGCTTCTGATCAAAAAATATCATAGAACATAAATTGTAGGAAACATAATTCTCTACAAAAAACGTCTCTTAACATTTTGCCATAGCTCGCTTCGTTTCCGAGATATTTGCAGATTCAGCTCAAAGGAACTGGCCTGACGGACATATTTCCAGATATTTCTTCTTCTTGTTGTTCTTCCTCTGCACAGCTAAGCTGGAAGTGGCATCTGCAGCTCGCAATAGTGCAGAGTTATCTCAAAGAAAGGGGCCACGGTGTTTCTGTATCTCTATTATGTTGGTGCAGCTTCGGAACTTTTAAATATCTTGATATATCTCGAGAACTACGCATCTGATCAAAAAATATCATAGAACATAAAAAGTAGGTAACTTAATTCTCTACAAAAAAGGTCTCTTAACATTTTGCCATAGCTCGCTTCGTTTCCGAGATATGCGCAGATTTATCTCAAGGGAAGGGGCCTGACGGACATATTTCGAGATATTTCTTCTTCTTGTTGTTCTTCTTCTGCACAGCTAAGCTGGAAGTGGCATTTGCAGCTCGCAATAGTGCAGAGTTACCTCAAAGAAAGGGGCCACGGTGTTTCTGTATCTCTATTATGTTGGTGCGGCTTCGGAGCTTTTAAATATCTCGATATATCTCGAAAACTACGCTTCTGATCAAAAAATATCATAGAACATAAATTGTAGGAAACATAATTCTCTACAAAAAAGGTCTCTTAACATTTTTCCATAGCTCGCTTCGTTTCCGAGATATATGCAGATTTATCTCAAGGGAAGGGGCCTGACGAACATATTTCGAGATATTTCTTCTTCTTGTTGTTCTTCTTCTGCACAGCTAAGCTGGAAGTGGCATTTGCAGCTCGCAATAGTGCAGAGTTATCTCAAAGAAAGGGGCCACGGTGTTTCTGTATCTCTATTATGTTGGTGCGGCTTCGGAACTTTTAAATATCTTGATATATCTCGAGAACTACGCATCTGATCAAATAATATCATAGAACATAAATTGTAGGAAACATAATTCTCTACAAAAAAGGTCTCTTAACATTTTGCCATAGCTCGCTTCGTTTCCGAGATATATGCATATATATCTCAAGGGAAGGGGCCTGACGGACATATTTCGAGATATTTCTTCTTCTTGTTGTTCTTCTTCTGCACAGCTAAACTGGAAGTGGCATTTCCAGCTCGCAATAGTGCAGAGTTATCTGAAAGAAAGGGGCCACGGTGTTTCTGTATCTCTATTATGTTGGTGCGGCTTCGGAACTTTTAAATATCTTGATATATCTCGAGAACTACGCTTCTGATCAAAAAATATCATAGAACATAAATTGTAGGAAACATAATTCTCTACAAAAAAGGTCTCTTAACATTTTGCCATAGCTCGCTTCGTTTCCGAGATATATGCAGATATATCTCAAGGGAAGGGGCCTGACGGACATATTTCGAGATATTTCTTCTACTTGTTGTTCTTCTTCTGCACAGCTAAACTGGAAGTGGCATTTGCAGCTCGCAATAGTGCAGAGTTATCTCAAAGAATGGGGCCACGGTGTTTCTGTATCTCTATTATGTTGGTGCGGCTTCGGAACTTTTAAATATCTTGATATATCTCGAGAACTACGCTTCTGATCAAAAAATATCATAGAACATAAATTGTAGGAAACATAATTCTCTACAAAAAAGGTCTCTTAACATTTTGCCATAGCTCGCTTCGTTTCCGAGATATATGCAGATATATCTCAAGGGAAGGGGCCTGACGGACATATTTCGAGATATTTCTTCTTCTTGTTGTTCTTCTTCTGCACAGCTAAGCTGGAAGTGGCATTTGCAGCTCGCAATAGTGCAGAGTTACCTCAAAGAAAGGGGCCACGGTGTTTCTGTATCTCTATTATGTTGGTGCGGCTTCGGAGCTTTTAAATATCTCGATATATCTCGAAAACTACGCTTCTGATCAAAAAATATCATAGAACATAAATTGTAGGAAACATAATTCTCTACAAAAAAGGTCTCTTAACGTTTTGCCATAGCTCGCTTGGTTTCCGAGATATTTGCAGATTTATCTCAAGGGAAGGGTCCTGAGTGACATATTTCGAGATATTTCTTCTTCTTGTTGTTCTTCTTCTGCACAGCTAAGCTGGAAGTGGCATTTGCAGCTCGCAATAGTGCAGAGTTATCTCAAAGAATGGGGCCACGGTGTTTCTGTATCTCTATTATGTTGGTGCGGCTTCGGAACTTTTAAATATCTTGATATATCTCGAGAACTACGCTTCTGATCAAAAAATATCATAGAACATGAATTGTAGGAAACATAATTCTCTACAAAAAACGTCTCTTAACATTTTGCCATAGCTCGCTTCGTTTCCGAGATATTTGCAGATTCAGCTCAAAGGAACTTGCCTGACGGACATATTTCGAGATATTTCTTCTTCTTGTTGTTCTTCCTCTGCACAGCTAAGCTGGAAGTGGCATTTGCAGCTCGCAATAGTGCAGAGTTATCTCAAAGAATGGGGCCACGGTGTTTCTGTATCTCTATTATGTTGGTGCGGCTTCGGAAGTTTTAAATATCTTGATATATCTCGAGAACTACGCTTCTGATCAAAAAATATCATAGAACATAAATTGTAGGAAACATAATTCTCCACAAAAAAGGTCTCTTAAGATTTTGCCATAGCTCGTTTCGTTTCCGAGATATTTGCAGATATATCTCAAGGGAAGGGGCCTAACGGACATATGTCGAGATATTTCTTCTTCTTGTTGTTCTTCCTCTGCACTGCTAAGCTGGAAGTGGCATTTGCAGCTCGCAATAGTGCAGAGTTATCTCAAAGAAATGGGCCACGGTGTTTCTGTATCTCTATTATGTTGGTGCGGCTTCGGAGCTTTTAAATATCTCGATATATCTCGAAAACTACGCTTCTGATCAAAAAATATCATAGAACATAAATTGTAGGAAACATAATTCTCTACAAAAAAGGTCTCTTAACATTTTGCCATATCTCGCTTCGTTTCCGAGATATATGCAGATTTATCTCAAGGGAAGGGGCCTGACGGACATATTTCGAGATATTTCTTCTTCTTGTTGTTCTTCTTCTGCACAGCTAAACTGGAAGTGGCATTTGCAGCTCGCAATAGTGCAGAGTTATCTCAAAGAAAGGGGCCACGGTGTTTCTGTATCTCTATTATGTTGGTGCGGCTTCGGAGCTTTTAAATATCTCGATATATCTCGAAAACTACGCTTCTGATCAAAAAATATCATAGAACATAAATTGTAGGAAACATAATTCTCTACAAAAAAGGTCTCTTAACGTTTTGCCATAGCTCGCTTCGTTTCCGAGATATTTGCAGATTTATCTCAAGGGAAGGGTCCAGACGGACATATTTCGAGATATTTCTTCTTCTTGTTGTTCTTCTTCTGCACAGCTAAGCTGGAAGTGGCATTTGCAGCTCGCAATAGTGCAGAGTTATCTCAAAGAATGGGGCCACGGTGTTTCTGTATCTCTATTATGTTGGTGCGGCTTCGGAACTTTTAAATATCTTGATATATCTCGAGAACTACGCATCTGATCAAAAAATATCATACAACATAAAAAGTAGCAAACTTAATTCTCCACAAAAAAGGTCTCTTAACATTTTGCCATAGCTCGCTTCGTTTCCGAGATATTTGCAGATTTATCTCAAGGGAAGGGGCCTGACGGACATGTTTCGAGATATTTCTTCTTCTTGTTGTTCTTCTTCTGCACAGCTAAACTAGAAGTGGAATTTCCAGCTCGCAGTAGTGCAGTGTTATCACAAAGAAAGGGGCCACGGTGTTTCTGTATCTCTATTATGTTGGTGCGGCTTCGGAACTTTTAAATATCTCGATATATCTCGAAAACTACGCTTCTGATCAAAAAATATCATAGAACATAAAAAGTAGGAAACTTAATTCTCTATAAAAAAGGTCTCTTAATACTTTGCCATAGCTCGCTTCGTTTCCGAGATATTTGCAGATTTATCTCAGGGGAAGGGGCCTGACGGACATATTTCGAGATATTTCTTCTTCTTGTTGTTCTTCCTCTGCACTGCTAAGCTGGAAGTGGCATTTGCAGCTCGCAATAGTGCAGAGTTATCTCAAAGAAATGGGCCACGGTGTTTCTGTATCTCTATTATGTTGGTGCGGCTTCGGAGCTTTTAAATATCTCGATATATCTCGAAAACTACGCTTCTGATCAAAAAATATCATAGAACGTAAATTGTAGGAAACATAATTCTCTACAAAAAAGGTCTCTTAACATTTTGCCATATCTCGCTTCGTTTCCGAGATATATGCAGATTTATCTCAAGGGAAGGGGCCTGACGGACATATTTCGAGATATTTCTTCTTCTTGTTGTTCTTCTTCTGCACAGCGAAGCTGGAAGTGGCATTTGCAGCTCGCAATAGTGCAGAGTTATCTCAAAGAAAGGGGCCACGGTGTTTCTGTATCTCTATTATGTTGGTGCGGCTTCGGAGCTTTTAAATATCTCGATATATCTCGAAAACTACGCTTCTGATCAAAAAATATCATAGAACATAAATTGTAGGAAACATAATTCTCTACAAAAAAGGTCCCTTAACATTTTGCCATAGCTCGCTTCGTTTCCGAGATATATGCAGATTTATCTCAAGGGAAGGGGCCTGACGGACATATTTCGAGATATTTCTTCTTCTTGTTGTTCTTCTTCTGCACAGCTAAGCTGGAAGTGGCATTTGCAGCTCGCAATAGTGCAGAGTTACCTCAAAGAAAGGGGCCACGGTGTTTCTGTATCTCTATTATGTTGGTGCCGCTTCGGAACTTTTAAATATCTTGATATATCTCGAAAACTACGGTTCTGATCAAAAAATATCATAGAACATAAATTGTAGGAAACATAATTCTCTACAAAAAAGGTCTGTGAACATTTTGCCATAGCTCTCTTCGTTTCCGAGATATTTGCAGATTTATCTCAAGGGAAGGGGCCTGACGGACATATTTCGAGATATTTCTTCTTCTTGTTGTTCTTCTTCTGCACAGCTAAGCTGGAAGTGGCATTTGCGGCTCGCAATAGTGCAGAGTTATCTCAAAGAGAGGGGCCACGGTGTTTCTGTATCTCTATTATGTTGGTGCGGCTTCGGAACTTTTAAATATCTTGATATATCTCGAGAACTACGCATCTGATCAAAAAATATCATGGAACATAAAAAGTAGAAAACTTAATTCTCTACAAAAAAGGTCTTTTAACATTTTGCCATAGCTCGCTTCGTTTCCGAGATATTTGCAGATTTATCTCAAGGGAAGGGGCCTCACGGACATATTTCGAGATATTTCTTCTTCTTGTTGTTCTTCTTCTGCACAGGTAAGCTGGAAGTGGCATTTGCGGCTCGCACTAGTGCAGAGTTATCTCAAAGAAAGGGGCCACGGTGTTTCTGTATCTCTATTATGTTGGTGCGGCTTCGGAGCTTTTAAATATCTCGATATATCTCGAAAACTACGCTTCTGATCAAAAAATATCATAGAACATAAATTGTAGGAAACATAATTCTCTACAAAAAAGGTCTCTTAACGTTTTGCCATAGCTCGCTTTGTTTCCGAGATATTTGCAGATTTATCTCAAGGGAAGGGTCCAGACGGACATATTTCGAGATATTTCTTCTTCTTGTTGTTCTTCTTCTGCACAGCTAAGCTGGAAGTGGCATTTGCAGCTCGCAATAGTGCAGAGTTATCTCAAAGAATGGGGCCACGGTGTTTCTGTATCTCTATTATGTTGGTGCGGCTTCGGAACTTTTAAATATCTTGATATATCTCGAGAACTACGCATCTGATCAAAAAATATCATACAACATAAAAAGTAGCAAACTTAATTCTCCACAAAAAAGGTCTCTTAACATTTTGCCATAGCTCGCTTCGTTTCCGAGATATTTGCAGATTTATCTCAAGGGAAGGGGCCTGACGGACATGTTTCGAGATATTTCTTCTTCTTGTTGTTCTTCTTCTGCACAGCTAAACTAGAAGTGGAATTTCCAGCTCGCAGTAGTGCAGTGTTATCACAAAGAAAGGGGCCACGGTGTTTCTGTATCTCTATTATGTTGGTGCGGCTTCGGAACTTTTAAATATCTCGATATATCTCGAAAACTACGCTTCTGATCAAAAAATATCATAGAACATAAAAAGTAGGAAACTTAATTCTCTATAAAAAAGGTCTCTTAATACTTTGCCATAGCTCGCTTCGTTTCCGAGATATTTGCAGATTTATCTCAGGGGAAGGGGCCTGACGGACATATTTCGAGATATTTCTTCTTCTTGTTGTTCTTCCTCTGCACTGCTAAGCTGGAAGTGGCATTTGCAGCTCGCAATAGTGCAGAGTTATCTCAAAGAAATGGGCCACGGTGTTTCTGTATCTCTATTATGTTGGTGCGGCTTCGGAGCTTTTAAATATCTCGATATATCTCGAAAACTACGCTTCTGATCAAAAAATATCATAGAACGTAAATTGTAGGAAACATAATTCTCTACAAAAAAGGTCTCTTAACATTTTGCCATATCTCGCTTCGTTTCCGAGATATATGCAGATTTATCTCAAGGGAAGGGGCCTGACGGACATATTTCGAGATATTTCTTCTTCTTGTTGTTCTTCTTCTGCACAGCGAAGCTGGAAGTGGCATTTGCAGCTCGCAATAGTGCAGAGTTATCTCAAAGAAAGGGGCCACGGTGTTTCTGTATCTCTATTATGTTGGTGCGGCTTCGGAGCTTTTAAATATCTCGATATATCTCGAAAACTACGCTTCTGATCAAAAAATATCATAGAACATAAATTGTAGGAAACATAATTCTCTACAAAAAAGGTCCCTTAACATTTTGCCATAGCTCGCTTCGTTTCCGAGATATATGCAGATTTATCTCAAGGGAAGGGGCCTGACGGACATATTTCGAGATATTTCTTCTTCTTGTTGTTCTTCTTCTGCACAGCTAAGCTGGAAGTGGCATTTGCAGCTCGCAATAGTGCAGAGTTACCTCAAAGAAAGGGGCCACGGTGTTTCTGTATCTCTATTATGTTGGTGCCGCTTCGGAACTTTTAAATATCTTGATATATCTCGAAAACTACGGTTCTGATCAAAAAATATCATAGAACATAAATTGTAGGAAACATAATTCTCTACAAAAAAGGTCTGTGAACATTTTGCCATAGCTCTCTTCGTTTCCGAGATATTTGCAGATTTATCTCAAGGGAAGGGGCCTGACGGACATATTTCGAGATATTTCTTCTTCTTGTTGTTCTTCTTCTGCACAGCTAAGCTGGAAGTGGCATTTGCGGCTCGCAATAGTGCAGAGTTATCTCAAAGAGAGGGGCCACGGTGTTTCTGTATCTCTATTATGTTGGTGCGGCTTCGGAACTTTTAAATATCTTGATATATCTCGAGAACTACGCATCTGATCAAAAAATATCATGGAACATAAAAAGTAGAAAACTTAATTCTCTACAAAAAAGGTCTTTTAACATTTTGCCATAGCTCGCTTCGTTTCCGAGATATTTGCAGATTTATCTCAAGGGAAGGGGCCTGACGGACATATTTCGAGATATTTCTTCTTCTTGTTGTTCTTCTTCTGCACAGGTAAGCTGGAAGTGGCATTTGCGGCTCGCACTAGTGCAGAGTTATCTCAAAGAAAGGGGCCACGGTGTTTCTGTATCTCTATTATGTTGGTGCGGCTTCGGAACTTTTAAATATCTTGATATATCTCGAGATCTACGCAACTGATCAAAAAATATCATACTACATAAAAAGTAGGAAACTTAATTCTCTACAAGAAAGGTCTCTAAACATTTTGCCATAGCTCGCTTCGTTTCCGAGATATTTGCAGATTTATCTCAAGGGAAGGGGCCTGACGGACATATTTCGAGATATTTCTTCTTCTTGTTGTTCTTCTTCTGCACAGCTAAGCTGGAAGTGGCATTTGCGGCTCGCAATAGTGCAGAGTTATCTCAAAGAGAGGGGCCACGGTGTTTCTGTATCTCTATTATGTTGGTGCGGCTTCGGAACTTTTAAATATCTTGATATATCTCGAGAACTACGCATCTGATAAAAAAATATCATACTACATAAAAAGTAGGAAACTTAATTCTCTACAAGAAAGGTCTCTAAACATTTTGCGATAGCTCGCTTCGTTTCCGAGATATTTGCAGATTTATCTCAAGGGAAGGGGCCTGACGGACATATTTCTAGATATTTCTTCTTCTTGTTGTTCTTCTTCTGCACAGCTAAGCTGGAAGTGACATTTGCAGCTCGCAATAGTGCAGAGTTATCTCAAAGAGAGGGGCCACGGTGTTTCTGTATCTCTATTATGTTGGTGCGGCTTCGGAACTTTTAAATATCTTGATATATCTCGAGAACTACGCATCTGATAAAAAAATATCATACTACATAAAAAGTAGGAAACTTAATTCTCTACAAGAAAGGTCTCTAAACATTTTGCGATAGCTCGCTTCGTTTCCGAGATATTTGCAGATTTATCTCAAGGGAAGGGGCCTGACGGACATATTTCTAGATATTTCTTCTTCTTGTTGTTCTTCTTCTGCACAGCTAAGCTGGAAGTGACATTTGCAGCTCGCAATAGTGCAGAGTTATCTCAAAGAGAGGGGCCACGGTGTTTCTGTATCTCTATTATGTTGGTGCCGCTTCGGAACTTTTAAATATCTTGATATATCTCGAAAACTACGGTTCTGATCAAAAAATATCATAGAACATAAATTGTAGGAAACATAATTCTCTACAAAAAAGGTCTGTGAACATTTTGCCATAGCTCTCTTCGTTTCCGAGATATTTGCAGATTTATCTCAAGGGAAGGGGCCTGACGGACATATTTCGAGATATTTCTTCTTCTTGTTGTTCTTCTTCTGCACAGCTAAGCTGGAAGTGGCATTTGCGGCTCGCAATAGTGCAGAGTTATCTCAAAGAGAGGGGCCACGGTGTTTCTGTATCTCTATTATGTTGGTGCGGCTTCGGAACTTTTAAATATCTTGATATATCTCGAGAACTACGCATCTGATCAAAAAATATCATGGAACATAAAAAGTAGAAAACTTAATTCTCTACAAAAAAGGTCTTTTAACATTTTGCCATAGCTCGCTTCGTTTCCGAGATATTTGCAGATTTATCTCAAGGGAAGGGGCCTGACGGACATATTTCGAGATATTTCTTCTTCTTGTTGTTCTTCTTCTGCACAGGTAAGCTGGAAGTGGCATTTGCGGCTCGCACTAGTGCAGAGTTATCTCAAAGAAAGGGGCCACGGTGTTTCTGTATCTCTATTATGTTGGTGCGGCTTCGGAACTTTTAAATATCTTGATATATCTCGAGATCTACGCAACTGATCAAAAAATATCATACTACATAAAAAGTAGGAAACTTAATTCTCTACAAGAAAGGTCTCTAAACATTTTGCCATAGCTCGCTTCGTTTCCGAGATATTTGCAGATTTATCTCAAGGGAAGGGGCCTGACGGACATATTTCGAGATATTTCTTCTTCTTGTTGTTCTTCTTCTGCACAGCTAAGCTGGAAGTGGCATTTGCGGCTCGCAATAGTGCAGAGTTATCTCAAAGAGAGGGGCCACGGTGTTTCTGTATCTCTATTATGTTGGTGCGGCTTCGGAACTTTTAAATATCTTGATATATCTCGAGAACTACGCATCTGATAAAAAAATATCATACTACATAAAAAGTAGGAAACTTAATTCTCTACAAGAAAGGTCTCTAAACATTTTGCGATAGCTCGCTTCGTTTCCGAGATATTTGCAGATTTATCTCAAGGGAAGGGGCCTGACGGACATATTTCTAGATATTTCTTCTTCTTGTTGTTCTTCTTCTGCACAGCTAAGCTGGAAGTGACATTTGCAGCTCGCAATAGTGCAGAGTTATCTCAAAGAGAGGGGCCACGGTGTTTCTGTATCTCTATTATGTTGGTGCGGCTTCGGAACTTTTAAATATCTTGATATATCTCGAGAACTACGCATCTGATAAAAAAATATCATACTACATAAAAAGTAGGAAACTTAATTCTCTACAAGAAAGGTCTCTAAACATTTTGCGATAGCTCGCTTCGTTTCCGAGATATTTGCAGATTTATCTCAAGGGAAGGGGCCTGACGGACATATTTCTAGATATTTCTTCTTCTTGTTGTTCTTCTTCTGCACAGCTAAGCTGGAAGTGACATTTGCAGCTCGCAATAGTGCAGAGTTATCTCAAAGAGAGGGGCCACGGTGTTTCTGTATCTCTATTATGTTGGTGCGGCTTCGGAACTTTTAAATATCTTGATATATCTCGAGAACTACGCATCTGATCAAAAAATATCATACAACATAAAAAGTAGGAAACTTAATTCTCTACAAAAAAGGTCTCTTAACATTTTGCCATCGCTCGCTTCGTTTCCGAGATATTTGCAGATTTATCTCAAGGGAAGGGGCCTGACGGACATATTTCGAGATATTTCTTCTTCTTGTTGTTCTTCTTCTGCACAGCTAAGCTGGAAGTGGCACTTGCAGCTCGCAATAGTGCAGAGTTATCTCAAAGAAAGGGGCCACGGTGTTTCTGTATCTCTATTATGTTGGTGCGGCTTCGGAGCTTTTAAATATCTCGATATATCTCGAAAACTACGCTTCTGATCAAAAAATATCATAGAACATAAATTGTAGGAAACATAATTCTCTACAAAAAAGGTCCCTTAACATTTTGCCATAGCTCGCTTCGTTTCCGAGATATATGCAGATTTATCTCAAGGGAAGGGGCCTGACGGACATATTTCGAGATATTTCTTCTTCTTGTTGTTCTTCTTCTGCACAGCGAAGCTGGAAGTGGCATTTGCAGCTCGCAATAGTGCAGAGTTATCTCAAAGAAAGGGGCCACGGTGTTTCTGTATCTCTATTATGTTGGTGCGGCTTCGGAGCTTTTAAATATCTCGATATATCTCGAAAACTACGCTTCTGATCAAAAAATATCATAGAACATAAATTGTAGGAAACATAATTCTCTACAAAAAAGGTCCCTTAACATTTTGCCATAGCTCGCTTCGTTTCCGAGATATATGCAGATTTATCTCAAGGGAAGGGGCCTGACGGACATATTTCTAGATATTTCTTCTTCTTGTTGTTCTTCTTCTGCACAGCTAAGCTGGAAGTGACATTTGCAGCTCGCAATAGTGCAGAGTTATCTCAAAGAGAGGGGCCACGGTGTTTCTGTATCTCTATTATGTTGGTGCGGCTTCGGAACTTTTAAATATCTTGATATATCTCGAGAACTACGCATCTGATAAAAAAATATCATACTACATAAAAAGTAGGAAACTTAATTCTCTACAAGAAAGGTCTCTAAACATTTTGCGATAGCTCGCTTCGTTTCCGAGATATTTGCAGATTTATCTCAAGGGAAGGGGCCTGACGGACATATTTCTAGATATTTCTTCTTCTTGTTGTTCTTCTTCTGCACAGCTAAGCTGGAAGTGACATTTGCAGCTCGCAATAGTGCAGAGTTATCTCAAAGAGAGGGGCCACGGTGTTTCTGTATCTCTATTATGTTGGTGCCGCTTCGGAACTTTTAAATATCTTGAT
The DNA here is from genome assembly GCF_051020975.1 of Osmia lignaria lignaria. Classification (NCBI taxonomy): domain Eukaryota; kingdom Metazoa; phylum Arthropoda; class Insecta; order Hymenoptera; family Megachilidae; genus Osmia; species Osmia lignaria. Next base: position 2,244,868 of record NW_027478161.1, read on the forward strand.
ATATCTCGAAAACTACGGTTCTGATCAAAAAATATCATAGAACATAAATTGTAGGAAACATAATTCTCTACAAAAAAGGTCTGTGAACATTTTGCCATAGCTCTCTTCGTTTCCGAGATATTTGCAGATTTATCTCAAGGGAAGGGGCCTGACGGACATATTTCGAGATATTTCTTCTTCTTGTTGTTCTTCTTCTGCACAGCTAAGCTGGAAGTGGCATTTGCGGCTCGCAATAGTGCAGAGTTATCTCAAAGAGAGGGGCCACGGTGTTTCTGTATCTCTATTATGTTGGTGCGGCTTCGGAACTTTTAAATATCTTGATATATCTCGAGAACTACGCATCTGATCAAAAAATATCATGGAACATAAAAAGTAGAAAACTTAATTCTCTACAAAAAAGGTCTTTTAACATTTTGCCATAGCTCGCTTCGTTTCCGAGATATTTGCAGATTTATCTCAAGGGAAGGGGCCTGACGGACATATTTCGAGATATTTCTTCTTCTTGTTGTTCTTCTTCTGCACAGGTAAGCTGGAAGTGGCATTTGCGGCTCGCACTAGTGCAGAGTTATCTCAAAGAAAGGGGCCACGGTGTTTCTGTATCTCTATTATGTTGGTGCGGCTTCGGAACTTTTAAATATCTTGATATATCTCGAGATCTACGCAACTGATCAAAAAATATCATACTACATAAAAAGTAGGAAACTTAATTCTCTACAAGAAAGGTCTCTAAACATTTTGCCATAGCTCGCTTCGTTTCCGAGATATTTGCAGATTTATCTCAAGGGAAGGGGCCTGACGGACATATTTCGAGATATTTCTTCTTCTTGTTGTTCTTCTTCTGCACAGCTAAGCTGGAAGTGGCATTTGCGGCTCGCAATAGTGCAGAGTTATCTCAAAGAGAGGGGCCACGGTGTTTCTGTATCTCTATTATGTTGGTGCGGCTTCGGAACTTTTAAATATCTTGATATATCTCGAGAACTACGCATCTGATAAAAAAATATCATACTACATAAAAAGTAGGAAACTTAATTCTCTACAAGAAAGGTCTCTAAACATTTTGCGATAGCTCGCTTCGTTTCCGAGATATTTGCAGATTTATCTCAAGGGAAGGGGCCTGACGGACATATTTCTAGATATTTCTTCTTCTTGTTGTTCTTCTTCTGCACAGCTAAGCTGGAAGTGACATTTGCAGCTCGCAATAGTGCAGAGTTATCTCAAAGAGAGGGGCCACGGTGTTTCTGTATCTCTATTATGTTGGTGCGGCTTCGGAACTTTTAAATATCTTGATATATCTCGAGAACTACGCATCTGATAAAAAAATATCATACTACATAAAAAGTAGGAAACTTAATTCTCTACAAGAAAGGTCTCTAAACATTTTGCGATAGCTCGCTTCGTTTCCGAGATATTTGCAGATTTATCTCAAGGGAAGGGGCCTGACGGACATATTTCTAGATATTTCTTCTTCTTGTTGTTCTTCTTCTGCACAGCTAAGCTGGAAGTGACATTTGCAGCTCGCAATAGTGCAGAGTTATCTCAAAGAGAGGGGCCACGGTGTTTCTGTATCTCTATTATGTTGGTGCGGCTTCGGAACTTTTAAATATCTTGATATATCTCGAGAACTACGCATCTGATCAAAAAATATCATACAACATAAAAAGTAGGAAACTTAATTCTCTACAAAAAAGGTCTCTTAACATTTTGCCATCGCTCGCTTCGTTTCCGAGATATTTGCAGATTTATCTCAAGGGAAGGGGCCTGACGGACATATTTCGAGATATTTCTTCTTCTTGTTGTTCTTCTTCTGCACAGCTAAGCTGGAAGTGGCACTTGCAGCTCGCAATAGTGCAGAGTTATCTCAAAGAAAGGGGCCACGGTGTTTCTGTATCTCTATTATGTTTGTGCGGCTTCGGAACTTTTAAATATCTCGATATATCTCGAGAACTACGCATCTGAGCAAAAAATATCATAGAACATAAAAAGTATGAAACTTAATTCTCTACAAATAAGGTCTCTTAACATTTTGCCATAGCTCGCTTCGTTTCCGAGATATTTGCAGAGTTATCTCAAGGGAAGGGGCCTGACGCACATATTTCGAGATATTTCTTCTTCTTGTTGTTCTTCTTCTGCACAGCTAAGCTGGAAGTGGCATTTGCAGCGCGCAATAGTGCAGAGTTATCTCAAAGAAAGGAGCCACGGTGTTTCTGTATCTCTATTATGTTACTGCGGCTTCGGAACTTTTAAATATCTCGATATATCTCGAAAACTACGCTTCTGATCAAGAAATATCATAGAAGGTAAATTGTAGGAAACATAATTCTCTAGAAAAAAGGTCTCTTAACATTTTGCCATAGCTCGCTTCGTTTCCGAGATATTTGCAGATTTATCTCAAGGGAAGGGGTCTGACGGACATATTTCGAGATATTTCTTCTTCTTGTTGTTCTTCTTCTGCACAGCTAAGCTGGAAGTGGCATTTGCAGCTCGCAATAGTGCAGAGTTATCTCAAAGAAAGGGGCCACGGTGTTTCTGTATCTCTATTATGTTGGTGCGGCTTCGGAACTTTTAAATATCTTGATATATCTCGAGAACTACGCATCTGATCAAAAAATATCATAGAACATAAAAAGTAGGAAACTTAATTCTCTACAAAAAAGGTCTCTTAACATTTTGCCATAGCTCGCTTCGTTTCCGAGATATTTGCAGATTTATCTCAAGGGAAGGGGCCTAACGGACATATTTCGAGATATTTCTTCTTCTTGTTGTTCTTCTTCTGCACAGCTAAACTGGAAGTGGCATTTCCAGCTCGCAATAGTGCAGAGTTATCTCAAAGAAAGGGGCCACGGTGTTTCTGTATCTCTATTATGTTTGTGCGGCTTCGGAACTTTTAAATATCTCGATATATCTCGAGAACTGCGCATCTGAGCAAAAAATATCATAGAACATAAAAAGTAGGAAACTTAATTCTCTACAAATAAGGTCTCTTAACATTTTGCCATAGCTCGCTTCGTTTCCGAGATATTTGCAGAGTTATCTCAAGGGAAGGGGCCTGACGGACATATTTCGAGATATTTCTTCTTCTTGTTGTTCTTCTTCTGCACAGCTAAGCTGGAAGTGGCATTTGCAGCTCGCAATAGTGCAGAGTTACCTCAAAGAAAGGGGCCACGGTGTTTCTGTATCTCTATTATGTTGGTGCCGCTTCGGAACTTTTAAATATCTTGATATATCTCGAAAACTACGGTTCTGATCAAAAAATATCATAGAACATAAATTGTAGGAAACATAATTCTCTACAAAAAAGGTCTGTGAACATTTTGCCATAGCTCTCTTCGTTTCCGAGATATTTGCAGATATATCTCAAGGGAAGGGGCCTGACGGACATATTTCGAGATATTTCTTCTTCTTGTTGTTCTTCTTCTGCACAGCTAAGCTGGAAGTGGCATTTGCGGCTCGCAATAGTGCAGAGTTATCTCAAAGAGAGGGGCCACGGTGTTTCTGTATCTCTATTATGTTGGTGCGGCTTCGGAACTTTTAAATATCTTGATATATCTCGAGAACTACGCATCTGATCAAAAAATATCATGGAACATAAAAAGTAGAAAACTTAATTCTCTACAAAAAAGGTCTTTTAACATTTTGCCATAGCTCGCTTCGTTTCCGAGATATTTGCAGATTTATCTCAAGGGAAGGGGCCTGACGGACATATTTCGAGATATTTCTTCTTCTTGTTGTTCTTCTTCTGCACAGGTAAGCTGGAAGTGGCATTTGCGGCTCGCACTAGTGCAGAGTTATCTCAAAGAAAGGGGCCACGGTGTTTCTGTATCTCTATTATGTTGGTGCGGCTTCGGAACTTTTAAATATCTTGATATATCTCGAGATCTACGCAACTGATCAAAAAATATCATACTACATAAAAAGTAGGAAACTTAATTCTCTACAAGAAAGGTCTCTAAACATTTTGCCATAGCTCGCTTCGTTTCCGAGATATTTGCAGATTTATCTCAAGGGAAGGGGCCTGACGGACATATTTCGAGATATTTCTTCTTCTTGTTGTTCTTCTTCTGCACAGCTAAGCTGGAAGTGGCATTTGCGGCTCGCAATAGTGCAGAGTTATCTCAAAGAGAGGGGCCACGGTGTTTCTGTATCTCTATTATGTTGGTGCGGCTTCGGAACTTTTAAATATCTTGATATATCTCGAGAACTACGCATCTGATAAAAAAATATCATACTACATAAAAAGTAGGAAACTTAATTCTCTACAAGAAAGGTCTCTAAACATTTTGCGATAGCTCGCTTCGTTTCCGAGATATTTGCAGATTTATCTCAAGGGAAGGGGCCTGACGGACATATTTCTAGATATTTCTTCTTCTTGCTGTTCTTCTTCTGCACAGCTAAGCTGGAAGTGACATTTGCAGCTCGCAATAGTGCAGAGTTATCTCAAAGAGAGGGGCCACGGTGTTTCTGTATCTCTATTATGTTGGTGCGGCTTCGGAACTTTTAAATATCTTGATATATCTCGAGAACTACGCATCTGATCAAAAAATATCATACAACATAAAAAGTAGGAAACTTTATTCTCTACAAAAAAGGTCTCTTAACATTTTGCCATCGCTCGCTTCGTTTCCGAGATATTTGCAGATTTATCTCAAGGGAAGGGGCCTGACGGACATATTTCGAGATATTTCTTCTTCTTGTTGTTCTTCTTCTGCACAGCTAAGCTGGAAGTGGCACTTGCAGCTCGCAATAGTGCAGAGTTATCTCAAAGAAAGGGGCCACGGTGTTTCTGTATCTCTATTATGTTTGTGCGGCTTCGGAACTTTTAAATATCTCGATATATCTCGAAAACTACGCTTCTGATCAAGAAATATCATAGAAGGTAAATTGTAGGAAACATAATTCTCTAGAAAAAAGGTCTCTTAACATTTTGCCATAGCTCGCTTCGTTTCCGAGATATTTGCAGATTTATCTCAAGGGAAGGGGTCTGACGGACATATTTCGAGATATTTCTTCTTCTTGTTGTTCTTCTTCTGCACAGCTAAGCTGGAAGTGGCATTTGCAGCTCGCAATAGTGCAGAGTTATCTCAAAGAAAGGGGCCACCGTGTTTCTGTATCTCTATTATGTTGGTGCGGCTTCGGAATTTTTAAATATCTCGATATATCTCGAAAACTACGCTTCTGATCAAAAACTATCATAGAACATAAATTGTAGGAAATATAATTCTCTACAAAAAAGGTCTCTTAACATTTTGCCATAGCTCGCTTCGTTTCCGAGATATTTGCAGATTTATCTCAAGGGAAGGGGCCTGACGGACATATTTCGAGATATTTCTTCTTCTTGTTGTTCTTCTTCTGCACAGCTAAGCTGGAAGTGGCATTTGCGGCTCGCAATAGTGCAGAGTTATCTCAAAGAGAGGGGCCACGGTGTTTCTGTATCTCTATTATGTTGGTGCGGCTTCGGAACTTTTAAATATCTTGATATATCTCGAGAACTACGCATCTGATAAAAAAATATCATACTACATAAAAAGTAGGAAACTTAATTCTCTACAAGAAAGGTCTCTAAACATTTTGCCATAGCTCCCTTCGTTTCCGAGATATTTGCAGATTTATCTCAAGGGAAGGGGCCTGACGGACATTTTCGAGATATTTCTTCTTCTTGTTGTTCTTCTTCTGCACAGCTAAGCTGGAAGTGGCATTTGCAGCTCGCAATAGTGCAGAGTTATCTCAAAGAAAGGGGCCACGGTGTTTCTGTATCTCTATTATGTTGGTGCGGCTTCGGAACTTTTAAATATCTTGATATATCTCGAGAACTACGCATCTGATCAAAAAATATCATAGAACATAAAAAGTAGGAAACTTAATTCTCTACAAAAAAGGTCTCTTAACATTTTGCCATAGCTCGCTTCGTTTCCGAGATATTTGCAGATTTATCTCAAGGGAAGGGGCCTAACGGACATATTTCGAGATATTTCTTCTTCTTGTTGTTCTTCTTCTGCACAGCTAAACTGGAAGTGGCATTTCCAGCTCGCAATAGTGCAGAGTTATCTCAAAGAAAGGGGCCACGGTGTTTCTGTATCTCTATTATGTTTGTGCGGCTTCGGAACTTTTAAATATCTCGATATATCTCGAGAACTACGCATCTGAGCAAAAAATATCATGGAACATAAAAAGTAGGAAACTTAATTCTCTACAAATAAGGTCTCTTAACATTTTGCCATAGCTCGCTTCGTTTCCGAGATATTTGCAGAGTTATCTCAAGGGAAGGGGCCTGACGGACATATTTCGAGATATTTCTTCTTCTTGTTGTTCTTCTTCTGCACAGCTAAGCTGGAAGTGGCATTTGCAGCGCGCAATAGTGCAGAGTTATCTCAAAGAAAGGAGCCACGGTGTTTCTGTATCTCTATTATGTTACTGCGGCTTCGGAACTTTTAAATATCTCGATATATCTCGAAAACTACGCTTCTGATCAAGAAATATCATAGAAGGTAAATTGTAGGAAACATAATTCTCTAGAAAAAAGGTCTCTTAACATTTTGCCATAGCTCGCTTCGTTTCCGAGATATTTGCAGATTTATCTCAAGGGAAGGGGTCTGACGGACATATTTCGAGATATTTCTTCTTCTTGTTGTTCTTCTTCTGCACAGCTAAGCTGGAAGTGGCATTTGCAGCTCGCAATAGTGCAGAGTTATCTCAAAGAAAGGGGCCACCGTGTTTCTGTATCTCTATTATGTTGGTGCGGCTTCGGAATTTTTAAATATCTCGATATATCTCGAAAACTACGCTTCTGATCAAAAACTATCATAGAACATAAATTGTAGGAAATATAATTCTCTACAAAAAAGGTCTCTTAACATTTTGCCATAGCTCGCTTCGTTTCCGAGATATTTGCAGATTTATCTCAAGGGAAGGGGCCTGACGGACATATTTCGAGATATTTCTTCTTCTTGTTGTTCTTCTTCTGCACAGCTAAGCTGGAAGTGGCATTTGCGGCTCGCAATAGTGCAGAGTTATCTCAAAGAGAGGGGCCACGGTGTTTCTGTATCTCTATTATGTTGGTGCGGCTTCGGAACTTTTAAATATCTTGATATATCTCGAGAACTACGCATCTGATCAAAAAATATCATAGAACATAAAAAGTAGGAAACTTAATTCTCTACAAAAAAGGTCTCTTAACATTTTGCCATAGCTTGCTTCGTTTCCGAGATATTTGCAGATTTATCTCAAGGGAAGGGGCCTAACGGACATATTTCGAGATATTTCTTCTTCTTGTTGTTCTTCTTCTGCACAGCTAAACTGGAAGTGGCATTTCCAGCTCGCAATAGTGCAGAGTTATCTCAAAGAAAGGAGCCACGGTGTTTCTGTATCTCTATTATGTTGGTGCGGCTTCGGAACTTTTAAATACCTTAATATATCTCGAGAACTACGCATCTGATCAGAAAATATCATAGAACATAAATAGTAGGAAACTTAATTCTCTACAAAAAAGGTATCTTAACGTTTTGCCATAGCTCGCATCGTATGCGAGATATTTGCAGATTTAGCTCAAGGGGAGGGGCCTGACGGACATATTTCGAAATATTTCTTCTTCTTGTTGTTCTTCTTCTGCACAGCTAAGCTGGAAGTGGCATTTGCAGCTCGCAATAGTGCAGAGTTATCTCAGAGACAGAGGCCACGGTGTTTCTGTATCTCTATTATGTTGGTGCGGCTTCGGAACTTTGAAATATCTCGATATATCTCGAAAACTACGCTTCTGATCAAAAAATATCATAGAACATAAAGTGTAGGAAACATAATTCTCTACAAAAAAGGTCTCTTAACATTTTGCCATAGCTCGTTTCGTTTCCGAGATATTTGCAGATTTATCTCAAGGGAAGGGGCCTAACGGACATATTTCGAGATATTTCTTCTTCTTGTTGTTCTTCTTCTGCACAGCTAAACTGGAAGTGGCATTTCCAGCTCGCAATAGTGCAGAGTTATCTCAAAGAAAGGGGCCACGGTGTTTCTGTATCTCTATTATGTTTGTGCGGCTTCGGAACTTTTAAATATCTCGATGTATCTCGAGAACTACGCATCTGAGCAAAAAATATCATAGAACATAAAAAGTAGGAAACTTAATTCTCTACAAATAAGGTCTCTTAACATTTTGCCATAGCTCGCTTCGTTTCCGAGATATTTGCAGATTTATCTCAAGGGAAGGGGGCTGACGGACATATTTCGAGATATTTCTTCTTCTTGTTGTTCTTCTTCTGCACAGCTAACCTCGAAGTGGCATTTGCAGCTCGCAATAGTGCAGAGTTATCTCAAAGAAAGGGGCCACGGTGTTTCTGTATCTCTATTATGTTGGTGCGGCTTCGGAACTTTTAAATATCTTGATATATCTCGAGAACTACGCATCTGATCAAAAAATATCATAGAACATAAAAAGTAGGAAACTTAATTCGCTACAAATAAGGTCTCTGAACATTTTGCCATAGCTCGGTTCGTTTCCGAAATATTTGCAGATTTATCTCAAGGGAAGGGGCCTGACGGACATATTTCGAGATGTTTCTTCTTCTTGTTGTTCTTCTTCTGCACAGCTAAGCTGGAAGTGGCATTTGCAGCGCGCAATAGTGCAGAGTTATCTCAAAGAAAGGAGCCACGGTGTTTCTGTATCTCTATTATGTTACTGCGGCTTCGGAACTTTTAAATATCTCGATATATCTCGAAAACTACGCTTCTGATCAAGAAATATCATAGAAGGTAAATTGTAGGAAACATAATTCTCTAGAAAAAAGGTCTCTTAACATTTTGCCATAGCTCGCTTCGTTTCCGAGATATTTGCAGATTTATCTCAAGGGAAGGGGTCTGACGGACATATTTCGAGATATTTCTTCTTCTTGTTGTTCTTCTTCTGCACAGCTAAGCTGGAAGTGGCATTTGCAGCTCGCAATAGTGCAGAGTTATCTCAAAGAAAGGGGCCACCGTGTTTCTGTATCTCTATTATGTTGGTGCGGCTTCGGAATTTTTAAATATCTCGATATATCTCGAAAACTACGCTTCTGATCAAAAAATATCATAGAACATAAATTGTAGGAAATATAATTCTCTACAAAAAAGGTCTCTTAACATTTTGCCATAGCTCGCTTCGTTTCCGAGATATTTGCAGATTTATCTCAAGGGAAGGGGCCTGACGGACATATTTCGAGATTTCTTCTTCTTGTTGTTCTTCTTCTGCACAGCTAAGCTGGAAGTGGCATTTCCAGCTCGCAATAGTGCAGAGTTATCTCAAAGAAAGGAGCCACGGTGTTTCTGTATCTCTATTATGTTGGTGCGGCTTCGGAACTTTTAAATACCTTAATATATCTCGAGAACTACGCATCTGATCAGAAAATATCATAGAACATAAATAGTAGGAAACTTAATTCTCTACAAAAAAGGTGTCTTAACGTTTTGCCATAGCTCGCATCGTATGCGAGATATTTGCAGATTTAGCTCAAGGGGAGGGGCCTGACGGACATATTTCGAAATATTTCTTCTTCTTGTTGTTCTTCTTCTGCACAGCTAAGCTGGAAGTGGCATTTGCAGCTCGCAATAGTGCAGAGTTATCTCAGAGAAAGAGGCCACGGTGTTTCTGTATCTCTATTATGTTGGTGCGGCTTCGGAACTTTGAAATATCTCGATATATCTCGAAAACTACGCTTCTGATCAAAAAATATCATAGAACATAAAGTGTAGGAAACATAATTCTCTACAAAAAAGGTCTCTTAACATTTTGCCATAGCTCGTTTCGTTTCCGAGATATTTGCAGATATATCTCAAGGGAAGGGGCCTGACGGACATATTTCGAGATATTTCTCCTTCTTCTTGTTCTTCTTCCGCACAGCTAAGCTGGAAGTGGCATTTACAGCTCGCAATAGTGCAGAGTTATCTCAAAGAAAGGGGCCACGGTGTTTCTGTATCTCTATTATGTTGGTGCGGCTTCGGAACCTTTAAATATCTTGATATATCTCGAGAACTACGCATCTGATCAAAAAATATCATAGAACATAAATACTAGGAAACTTAATTTCCTACAAAAATGGTCTCTCAACATCTTCCCATAGCTCGCATCGTTTGCGAGATATTTGCAGATTTAGCTCAAGGGAAGGGGCCTGACGGACATATTCCGAGATATTTCTTGTTCTTGTTGTGCTTCTTCTGCACAGCTAAGCTGGAAGTGGCATTTGCAGCTCGCAATAGTGCAGAGTTATCTCAAAGAAAGGGGCCACGGTGTTTCTGTATCCCTATTATGTTGGTGCGGCTTCGGAACTTTTGAATACCTTAATATATCTCGAGAACTACGCATCTGATCAGAAAATATCATAGAACATAAATAGTAGGAAACTTAATTCTCTACAAAAAAGGTGTCTTAACGTTTTGCCATAGCTCGCATCGTATGCGAGATATTTGCAGAGTTATCTCAAGGGAAGGGGCCTGACGGACATATTTCGAGATATTTCTTCTTCTTGTTGTTCTTCTTCTGCACAGCTAAGCTGGAAGTGGCATTTGCAGCGCGCAATAGTGCAGAGTTATCTCAAAGAAAGGAGCCACGGTGTTTCTGTATCTCTATTATGTTACTGCGGCTTCGGAACTTTTAAATATCTCGATATATCTCGAAAACTACGCTTCTGATCAAGAAATATCATAGAAGGTAAATTGTAGGAAACATAATTCTCTAGAAAAAAGGTCTCTTAACATTTTGCCATAGCTCGCTTCGTTTCCGAGATATTTGCAGATTTATCTCAAGGGAAGGGGTCTGACGGACATATTTCGAGATATTTCTTCTTCTTGTTGTTCTTCTTCTGCACAGCTAAGCTGGAAGTGGCATTTGCAGCTCGCAATAGTGCAGAGTTATCTCAAAGAAAGGGGCCACCGTGTTTCTGTATCTCTATTATGTTGGTGCGGCTTCGGAATTTTTAAATATCTCGATATATCTCGAAAACTACGCTTCTGATCAAAAACTATCATAGAACATAAATTGTAGGAAATATAATTCTCTACAAAAAAGGTCTCTTAACATTTTGCCATAGCTCGCTTCGTTTCCGAGATATTTGCAGATTTATCTCAAGGGAAGGGGCCTGACGGACATATTTCGAGATATTTCTTCTTCTTGTTGTTCTTCTTCTGCACAGCTAAGCTGGAAGTGGCATTTGCGGCTCGCAATAGTGCAGAGTTATCTCAAAGAGAGGGGCCACGGTGTTTCTGTATCTCTATTATGTTGGTGCGGCTTCGGAACTTTTAAATATCTTGATATATCTCGAGAACTACGCATCTGATAAAAAAATATCATACTACATAAAAAGTAGGAAACTTAATTCTCTACAAGAAAGGTCTCTAAACATTTTGCCATAGCTCCCTTCGTTTCCGAGATATTTGCAGATTTATCTCAAGGGAAGGGGCCTGACGGACATATTTCGAGATATTTCTTCTTCTTGTTGTTCTTCTTCTGCACAGCTAAGCTGGAAGTGGCATTTGCAGCTCGCAATAGTGCAGAGTTATCTCAAAGAAAGGGGCCACGGTGTTTCTGTATCTCTATTATGTTGGTGCGGCTTCGGAACTTTTAAATATCTTGATATATCTCGAGAACTACGCATCTGAGCAAAAAATATCATAGAACATAAAAAGTAGGAAACTTAATTCTCTACAAATAAGGTCTCTTAACATTTTGCCATAGCTCGCTTCGTTTCCGAGATATTTGCAGATTTATCTCAAGGGAAGGGGGCTGACGGACATATTTCGAGATATTTCTTCTTCTTGTTGTTCTTCTTCTGCACAGCTAACCTCGAAGTGGCATTTGCAGCTCGCAATAGTGCAGAGTTATCTCAAAGAAAGGGGCCACGGTGTTTCTGTATCTCTATTATGTTGGTGCGGCTTCGGAACTTATAATATCTTGATATATCTCGAGAACTACGCATCTGATCAAAAAATATCATAGAACATAAAAAGTAGGAAACTTAATTCGCTACAAATAAGGTCTCTGAACATTTTGCCATAGCTCGGTTCGTTTCCGAAATATTTGCAGATTTATCTCAAGGGAAGGGGCCTGACGGACATATTTCGAGATATTTCTTCTTCTTGTTGTTCTTCTTCTGCACAGCTAAGCTGGAAGTGGCATTTGCGGCTCGCACTAGTGCAGAGTTATCTCAAAGAAAGGGGCCACGGTGTTTCTGTATCTCTAGTATGTTGGTGCGGCTTCGGAACTTTTAAATATCTCGATATATCTCGAAAACTACGCTTCTGATCAAAAAATATCATAGAACATAAATTGTAGGAAACATAATTCTCTACAAAAAAGGTCTCTTAACATTTTGCCATAGCTCGCTTCGTTTCCGAGATATTTGCAGATTTATCTCAAGGGAAGGGGCCTGACGGACATATTTCGAGATATTTCTTCTTCTTGTTGTTCTTCTTCTGCACAGCTAAGCTGGAAGTGGCATTTGCGGCTCGCACTAGTGCACAGTTATCTCAAAGAACGGGGCCACGGTGTTTCTGTATCTCTAATATGTTGGTGCGGCTTCGGAACTTTTAAGTATCTCGATATATCTCGAAAACTACGCTTCTGATCAAAAAATATCATAGAACATAAATTGTAGGAAACATAATTCTCTACAAAAAACGTCTCTTAACATTTTGCGATAGCTCGCTTCGTTTCCGAGATATTTGCAGATTCAGCTCAAAGGAACTGGCCTGACGGACATATTTCGAGATACTTCTTCTTCTTGTTGTTCTTCCTCTGCACAGCTAAGCTGGAAGTGGCATTTGCGGCTCGCACTAGTGCAGAGTTATCTCAAAGAAAGGGGCCACGGTGTTTCTGTATCTCTATTATGTTGGTGCGGCTTCGGAACTTTTAAATATCTCGATATATCTCGAAAACTACGCTTCTGATCAAAAAATATCATAGAGCGTAAACTGTAGGAAACATTATTCTCTACAAAAAAGGTCTCTTAACATTTTGCCATAGCTCGCTTCGTTTCCGAGATATTTGCAGATTTATCTCAAGGGAAGTGGCCTGACGGACATATTTCGAGATATTTCTTCTTCTTGTTGTTCTTCTTCTGCACAGCTAAGCTGGAAGTGGCATTTGCAGCTCGCAATAGTGCAGAGTTATCCCAAAGAAAGGGGCCACGGTGTTTCTGTATCTCTATTATGTTGGTGCGGCTTCGGAACTTTTAAATATCTTGATATATCTCGAGAACTACGCATCTGATCAAAAAATATCATACTACATAAAAAGTAGGAAACTTGATTCTCTACAAGAAAGGTCTCTAAACATTTTGCCATAGCTCGCTTCGTTTCCGAGATATTTGCAGATTTATCTCAAGGGAAGGGGCCTGACGGACATATTTCGAGATATTTCTTCTTCTTGTTGTTCTTCTTCTGCACAGCTAAGCTGGAAGTGGCATTTGCAGCTCGCAATAGTGCAGAGTTATCTCAAAGAGAGGGGCCACGGTGTTTCTGTATCTCTATTATGTTGGTGCGGCTTCGGAACTTTTAAATATCTTGATATATCTCGAGAACTACGCATCTGATCAAAAAATATCATAGAACATAAATTGTAGGGAACATAATTCTCTACAAAAAAGGTCTCTTAACATTTTGCCATAGCTCGCTTCCTTTCCGAGATATTTGCAGATTTATCTCAAGGGAAGGGGCCTAACGGACATATTTCGAGATATTTCTTCTTCTTGTTGTTCTTCTTCTGCACAGCTAAACTGGAAGTGGCATTTCCAGCTCGCAATAGTGCAGAGTTATCTCAAAGAAAGGGGCCACGGTGTTTCTGTATCCCTATTATGTTGGTGCGGCTTCGGAACTTTTGAATACCTTAATATATCTCGAGAACTACGCATCTGATCAGAAAATATCATAGAACATAAATAGTAGGAAACTTAATTCTCTACAAAAAAGGTGTCTTAACGTTTTGCCATAGCTCGCATCGTATGCGAGATATTTGCAGAGTTATCTCAAGGGAAGGGGCCTGACGGACATATTTCGAGATATTTCTTCTTCTTGTTGTTCTTCTTCTGCACAGCTAAGCTGGAAGTGGCATTTGCAGCGCGCAATAGTGCAGAGTTATCTCAAAGAAAGGAGCCACGGTGTTTCTGTATCTCTATTATGTTACTGCGGCTTCGGAACTTTTAAATATCTCGATATATCTCGAAAACTACGCTTCTGATCAAGAAATATCATAGAAGGTAAATTGTAGGAAACATAATTCTCTAGAAAAAAGGTCTCTTAACATTTTGCCATAGCTCGCTTCGTTTCCGAGATATTTGCAGATTTATCTCAAGGGAAGGGGTCTGACGGACATATTTCGAGATATTTCTTCTTCTTGTTGTTCTTCTTCTGCACAGCTAAGCTGGAAGTGGCATTTGCAGCTCGCAATAGTGCAGAGTTATCTCAAAGAAAGGGGCCACCGTGTTTCTGTATCTCTATTATGTTGGTGCGGCTTCGGAATTTTTAAATATCTCGATATATCTCGAAAACTACGCTTCTGATCAAAAACTATCATAGAACATAAATTGTAGGAAATATAATTCTCTACAAAAAAGGTCTCTTAACATTTTGCCATAGCTCGCTTCGTTTCCGAGATATTTGCAGATTTATCTCAAGGGAAGGGGCCTGACGGACATATTTCGAGATATTTCTTCTTCTTGTTGTTCTTCTTCTGCACAGCTAAGCTGGAAGTGGCATTTGCGGCTCGCAATAGTGCAGAGTTATCTCAAAGAGAGGGGCCACGGTGTTTCTGTATCTCTATTATGTTGGTGCGGCTTCGGAACTTTTAAATATCTTGATATATCTCGAGAACTACGCATCTGATAAAAAAATATCATACTACATAAAAAGTAGGAAACTTAATTCTCTACAAGAAAGGTCTCTAAACATTTTGCCATAGCTCCCTTCGTTTCCGAGATATTTGCAGATTTATCTCAAGGGAAGGGGCCTGACGGACATATTTCGAGATATTTCTTCTTCTTGTTGTTCTTCTTCTGCACAGCTAAGCTGGAAGTGGCATTTGCAGCTCGCAATAGTGCAGAGTTATCTCAAAGAAAGGGGCCACGGTGTTTCTGTATCTCTATTATGTTGGTGCGGCTTCGGAACTTTTAAATATCTTGATATATCTCGAGAACTACGCATCTGATCAAAAAATATCATAGAACATAAAAAGTAGGAAACTTAATTCTCTACAAAAAAGGTCTCTTAACATTTTGCCATAGCTCGCTTCGTTTCCGAGATATTTGCAGATTTATCTCAAGGGAAGGGGCCTAACGGACATATTTCGAGATATTTCTTCTTCTTGTTGTTCTTCTTCTGCACAGCTAAACTGGAAGTGGCATTTCCAGCTCGCAATAGTGCAGAGTTATCTCAAAGAAAGGGGCCACGGTGTTTCTGTATCTCTATTATGTTTGTGCGGCTTCGGAACTTTTAAATATCTCGATATATCTCGAGAACTACGCATCTGAGCAAAAAATATCATAGAACATAAAAAGTAGGAAACTTAATTCTCTACAAATAAGGTCTCTTAACATTTTGCCATAGCTCGCTTCGTTTCCGAGATATTTGCAGATTTATCTCAAGGGAAGGGGGCTGACGGACATATTTCGAGATATTTCTTCTTCTTGTTGTTCTTCTTCTGCACAGCTAACCTCGAAGTGGCATTTGCAGCTCGCAATAGTGCAGAGTTATCTCAAAGAAAGGGGCCACGGTGTTTCTGTATCTCTATTATGTTGGTGCGGCTTCGGAACTTATAATATCTTGATATATCTCGAGAACTACGCATCTGATCAAAAAATATCATAGAACATAAAAAGTAGGAAACTTAATTCGCTACAAATAAGGTCTCTGAACATTTTGCCATAGCTCGGTTCGTTTCCGAAATATTTGCAGATTTATCTCAAGGGAAGGGGCCTGACGGACATATTTCGAGATATTTCTTCTTCTTGTTGTTCTTCTTCTGCACAGCTAAGCTGGAAGTGGCATTTGCGGCTCGCACTAGTGCAGAGTTATCTCAAAGAAAGGGGCCACGGTGTTTCTGTATCTCTAGTATGTTGGTGCGGCTTCGGAACTTTTAAATATCTCGATATATCTCGAAAACTACGCTTCTGATCAAAAAATATCATAGAACATAAATTGTAGGAAACATAATTCTCTACAAAAAAGGTCTCTTAACATTTTGCCATAGCTCGCTTCGTTTCCGAGATATTTGCAGATTTATCTCAAGGGAAGGGGCCTGACGGACATATTTCGAGATATTTCTTCTTCTTGTTGTTCTTCTTCTGCACAGCTAAGCTGGAAGTGGCATTTGCGGCTCGCACTAGTGCACAGTTATCTCAAAGAACGGGGCCACGGTGTTTCTGTATCTCTAATATGTTGGTGCGGCTTCGGAACTTTTAAGTATCTCGATATATCTCGAAAACTACGCTTCTGATCAAAAAATATCATAGAACATAAATTGTAGGAAACATAATTCTCTACAAAAAACGTCTCTTAACATTTTGCGATAGCTCGCTTCGTTTCCGAGATATTTGCAGATTCAGCTCAAAGGAACTGGCCTGACGGACATATTTCGAGATACTTCTTCTTCTTGTTGTTCTTCCTCTGCACAGCTAAGCTGGAAGTGGCATTTGCGGCTCGCACTAGTGCAGAGTTATCTCAAAGAAAGGGGCCACGGTGTTTCTGTATCTCTATTATGTTGGTGCGGCTTCGGAACTTTTAAATATCTCGATATATCTCGAAAACTACGCTTCTGATCAAAAAATATCATAGAGCGTAAACTGTAGGAAACATTATTCTCTACAAAAAAGGTCTCTTAACATTTTGCCATAGCTCGCTTCGTTTCCGAGATATTTGCAGATTTATCTCAAGGGAAGTGGCCTGACGGACATATTTCGAGATATTTCTTCTTCTTGTTGTTCTTCTTCTGCACAGCTAAGCTGGAAGTGGCATTTGCAGCTCGCAATAGTGCAGAGTTATCCCAAAGAAAGGGGCCACGGTGTTTCTGTATCTCTATTATGTTGGTGCGGCTTCGGAACTTTTAAATATCTTGATATATCTCGAGAACTACGCATCTGATCAAAAAATATCATACTACATAAAAAGTAGGAAACTTGATTCTCTACAAGAAAGGTCTCTAAACATTTTGCCATAGCTCGCTTCGTTTCCGAGATATTTGCAGATTTATCTCAAGGGAAGGGGCCTGACGGACATATTTCGAGATATTTCTTCTTCTTGTTGTTCTTCTTCTGCACAGCTAAGCTGGAAGTGGCATTTGCAGCTCGCAATAGTGCAGAGTTATCTCAAAGAGAGGGGCCACGGTGTTTCTGTATCTCTATTATGTTGGTGCGGCTTCGGAACTTTTAAATATCTTGATATATCTCGAGAACTACGCATCTGATCAAAAAATATCATAGAACATAAATTGTAGGGAACATAATTCTCTACAAAAAAGGTCTCTTAACATTTTGCCATAGCTCGCTTCCTTTCCGAGATATTTGCAGATTTATCTCAAGGGAAGGGGCCTAACGGACATATTTCGAGATATTTCTTCTTCTTGTTGTTCTTCTTCTGCACAGCTAAACTGGAAGTGGCATTTCCAGCTCGCAATAGTGCAGAGTTATCTCAAAGAAAGGGGCCACGGTGTTTCTGTATCTCTATTATGTTGGTGCGGCTTCGGAACTTTTAAATATCTTGATATATCTCGAGAACTACGCTTCTGATCAAAAAATATCATAGAACATAAAAAGTAGGAAACTTAATTCTCTACAAAAAAGGTCTCTTAACATTTTGCCATAGCTCGCTTCGTTTCCGAGATATTTGCAGATTTATCTCAAGGGAAGGGGCCTAACGGACATATTTCGAGATATTTCTTCTTCTTGTTGTTCTTCTTCTGCACAGCTAAGCTGGAAGTGGCATTTGCGGCTCGCACTATTGCAGAGTTATCTCAAAGAATGGGGCCACGGTGTTTCTGTATCTCTATTATGTTGGTGCGGCTTCGGAACTTTTAAATATCTTGATATATCTCGAGAACTACGCGTCTGATCAAAAAATATCATAGAACATAAAAAGTAGGAACCATAATTCTCTACAAAAAAGGTCTCTTAACATTTTGCCATAGCTCGCTTCGTTTCCGAGATATTTGCAGATTTATCTCAAGGGAAGGGGCCTGACGGACATATTTCGAGATATTTCTTCTTCTTGTTGTTCTTCTTCTGCACAGCTAAGCTGGAAGCGGCATTTCCGGCTCGCACTAGTGCAGAGTTATCTCAAAGAGAGGGGCCACGGTGTTTCTGTATCTCTATTATGTTGGTGCGGCTTCGGAACTTTTAAATATCTCGATATATCTCGAAAACTACGATTCTGATCAAAAAATATCATAGAACATAAAAAGTAGGAAACTTAATTCTCTACAAAAAAGGTCTCTTAACATTTTGCCATAGCTCGCTTCGTTTCCGAGATATTTGCAGATTTATCTCAAGGGAAGGGGCCTGACGGACATATTTCGAGATATTTCTTCTTCTTGTTGTTCTTCTTCTGCACAGCTAAGCTGGAAGTGGCATTTGCAGCTCGCAATAGTGCAGAGTTATCCCAAAGAAAGGGGCCACGGTGTTTCTGTATCTCTATTATGTTGGTGCGGCTTCGGAACTTTTAAATATCTTGATATATCTCGAGAACTACGCATCTGATCAAAAAATATCATACTACATAAAAAGTAGGAAACTTGATTCTCTACAAGAAAGGTCTCTAAACATTTTGCCATAGCTCGCTTCGTTTCCGAGATATTTGCAGATTTATCTCAAGGGAAGGGGCCTGACGGACATATTTCGAGATATTTCTTCTTCTTGTTGTTCTTCTTCTGCACAGCTAAGCTGGAAGTGGCATTTGCAGCTCGCAATAGTGCAGAGTTATCTCAAAGAGAGGGGCCACGGTGTTTCTGTATCTCTATTATGTTGGTGCGGCTTCGGAACTTTTAAATATCTTGATATATCTCGAGAACTACGCATCTGATCAAAAAATATCATAGAACATAAATTGTAGGAAACATAATTCTCTACAAAAAAGGTCTCTTAACATTTTGCCATAGCTCGCTTCGTTTCCGAGATATTTGCATAGTTATCTCAAGGGAAGGGGCCTGACGGACATATTTCGAGATATTTCTTCTTCTTGTTGTTCTTCTTCTGCACAGCTAAACTGGAAGTGGCATTTCCAGCTCGCAATAGTGCAGAGTTATCTCAAAGAAAGGGGCCACGGTGTTTCTGTATCTCTATTATGTTGGTGCGGCTTCGGAACTTTTAAATATCTTGATATATCTCGAGAACTACGCATCTGATCAAAAAATATCATAGAACACAAAAAGTAGGAAACTTCATTCTCTACAAAAAAGGTCTCTTAACATTTTGCCATAGCTCGCTTCGTTTCCGAGATATTTGCAGATTTATCTCAAGGGAAGGGGCCTGACGGAAATATTTCGAGATATTTCTTCTTCTTGTTGTTCTTCTTCTGCACAGCTGAGCTGGAAGTGGCATTTGCAGGTCGCAATAGTGCAGAGTTATCTCAAAGAAAGGGGCCACGGTGTTTCTGTATCTCTATTATGTTGGTGCGGCTTCGGAACTTTTAAATATCTTGATATATCTCGAGAACTACGCATCTGATCAAAAAATATCATAGAACACAAAAAGTAGGAAACTTAATTCTCTACAAAAAAGGTCTCTTAACATTTTGCCATAGCTCGCTTTGTTTCCGAGATATTTGCAGATTTATCTAAAGGGAAGGGGCCTGACGGACATATTTCGAGATATTTCTTCTTCTTGTTGTTCTTCTACTGCACAGCTAAGCTGGAAGTGGCATTTGCGGCTCGCACTATTGCAGAGTTATCTCAAAGAAAGGGGCCACGGTGTTTCTGTATCTCTATTATGTTGGTGCGGCTTCGGAACTTTTAAATATCTTGATATATCTCGAGAACTACGCATCTGATCAAAAAATATCATAGAACATAAAAAGTAGGAAACTTAATTCTCTACAAAAAAGGTCTCTCAACATTTTGCCATAGCTCGCTTCGTTTCCGAGATATTTGCAGATTTATCTCAAGGGAAGGGGCCTGACGGACATATTTCGAGAAGTTTCTTCTTCTTGTTGTTCTTCTTCTGCACAGCTAAGCTGGAAGTGGCATTTGCGGCTCGCACTAGTGCACAGTTATCTCAAAGAAAGGGGCCACGGTGTTTCTGTATCTCTAATATGTTGGTGCGGCTTCGGAACTTTTAAGTATCTCGATATATCTCGAAAACTACGCTTCTGATCAAAAAATATCATAGAACATAAATTGTAGGAAACATAATTCTCTACAAAAAACGTCTCTTAACATTTTGCGATAGCTCGCTTCGTTTCCGAGATATTTGCAGATTCAGCTCAAAGGAACTGGCCTGACGGACATATTTCGAGATATTTCTTCTTCTTGTTGTTCTTCCTCTGCACAGCTAAGCTGGAAGTGGCATTTGCGGCTCGCACTAGTGCAGAGTTATCTCAAAGAAAGGGGCCACGGTGTTTCTGTATCTCTATTATGTTGGTGCGGCTTCGGAACTTTTAAATATCTCGATATATCTCGAAAACTACGCTTCTGATCAAAAAATATCATAGAGCGTAAACTGTAGGAAACATTATTCTCTACAAAAAAGGTCTCTTAACATTTTGCCATAGCTCGCTTCGTTTCCGAGATATTTGCAGATTTATCTCAAGGGATGTGGCCTGACGGACATATTTCGAGATATTTCTTCTTCTTGTTGTTCTTCTTCTGCACAGCTAAGCTGGAAGTGGCATTTGCAGCTCGCAATAGTGCAGAGTTATCCCAAAGAAAGGGGCCACGGTGTTTCTGTATCTCTATTATGTTGGTGCGGCTTCGGAACTTTTAAATATCTTGATATATCTCGAGAACTGCGCATCTGATCAAAAAATATCATAGAACATAAAAAGTAGGAAACTTAATTCTCTACAAGAAAGGTCTCTAAACATTTTGCCATAGCTCGCTTCGTTTCCGAGATATTTGCAGATTTATCTCAAGGGAAGGGGCCTGACGGACATATTTCGAGATATTTCTTCTTCTTGTTGTTCTTCTTCTGCACAGCTAAGCTGGAAGTGGCATTTGCAGCTCGCAATAGTGCAGAGTTATCTCAAAGAGAGGGGCCACGGTGTTTCTGTATCTCTATTATGTTGGTGCGGCTTCGGAACTTTTAAATATCTTGATATATCTCGAGAACTACGCATCTGATCAAAAAATATCATAGAACATAAATTGTAGGAAACATAATTCTCTACAAAAAAGGTCTCTTAACATTTTGCCATAGCTCGCTTCGTTTCCGAGATATTTGCATATTTATCTCAAGGGAAGGGGCCTGACGGACATATTTCGAGATATTTCTTCTTCTTGTTGTTCTTCTTCTGCACAGCTAAACTGGAAGTGGCATTTCCAGCTCGCAATAGTGCAGAGTTATCTCAAAGAAAGGGGCCACGGTGTTTCTGTATCTCTATTATGTTGGTGCGGCTTCGGAACTTTTAAATATCTTGATATATCTCGAGAACTACGCATCTGATCAAAAAATATCATAGAACACAAAAAGTAGGAAACTTCATTCTCTACAAAAAAGGTCTCTTAACATTTTGCCATAGCTCGCTTCGTTTCCGAGATATTTGCAGATTTATCTCAAGGGAAGGGGCCTGACGGACATATTTCGAGATATTTCTTCTTCTTGTTGTTCTTCTTCTGCACAGCTGAGCTGGAAGTGGCATTTGCAGGTCGCAATAGTGCAGAGTTATCTCAAAGAAAGGGGCCACGGTGTTTCTGTATCTCTATTATGTTGGTGCGGCTTCGGAACTTTTAAATATCTTGATATATCTCGAGAACTACGCATCTGATCAAAAAATATCATAGAACACAAAAAGTAGGAAACTTAATTCTCTACAAAAAAGGTCTCTTAACATTTTGCCATAGCTCGTTTCGTTTCCGAGATATTTGCAGATTTATCTCAAGGGAAGGGGCCTGACGGACATATTTCGAGATATTTCTTCTTCTTGTTGTTCTTCTTCTGCACAGCTGAGCTGGAAGTGGCATTTGCAGGTCGCAATAGTGCAGAGTTATCTCAAAGAAAGGGGCCACGGTGTTTCTGTATCTCTATTATGTTGGTGCGGCTTCGGAACTTTTAAATATCTCGATATATCTCGAAAACTACGCTTCTGATCAAAAAATATCATAGAACACAAAAAGTAGGAAACTTAATTCTCTACAAAAAAGGTCTCTTAACATTTTGCCATAGCTCGCTTCGTTTCCGAGATATTTGCAGATTTATCTCAAGGGAAGGGGCCTGACGGACATATTTCGAGATATTTCTTCTTCTTGTTGTTCTTCTTCTGCACAGCTAAGCTCGAAGCGACATTTGCAGCTCGCAATAGTGCAGAGTTATCTCAAAGAAAGGGGCCACGGTGTTTCTGTATCTCTATTATGTTGGTGCGGCTTCGGAACTTTTAAATATCTTGATATATCTCGAGAACTACGCATCTGATCAAAAAATATCATAGAACACAAAAAGTAGGAAACTTAATTCTCTACAAAAAAGGTCTCTTAACATTTTGCCATAGCTCGCTTCGTTTCCGAGATATTTGCAGATTTATCTCAAGGGAAGGGGCCTGACGGACATATTTCGAGATATTTCTTCTTCTTGTTGTTCTTCTTCTGCACAGCTGAGCTGGAAGTGGCATTTGCAGGTCGCAATAGTGCAGAGTTATCTCAAAGAAAGGGGCCACGGTGTTTCTGTATCTCTATTATGTTGGTGCGGCTTCGGAACTTTTAAATATCTCGATATATCTCGAAAACTGCGCTTCTGATCAAAAAATGTCATAGAACACAAAAAGTAGGAAACTTAATTCTCTACAAAAAAGGTCTCTTAACATTTTGCCATAGCTCGCTTCGTTTCCGAGATATTTGCAGATTTATCTCAAGGGAAGGGGCCTGACGGACATATTTCGAGATATTTCTTCTTCTTGTTGTTCTTCTTCTGCACAGCTAAGCTCGAAGCGACATTTGCAGCTCGCAATAGTGCAGAGTTATCTCAAAGAAAGGGGCCACGGTGTTTCTGTATCTCTATTATGTTGGTGCGGCTTCGGAACTTTTAAATATCTTGATATATCTCGAGAACTACGCATCTGATCAAAAAATATCATAGAACACAAAAAGTAGGAAACATAATTCTCTACAAAAAAGGTCTCTTAACATTTTGCCATAGCTCGCTTCGTTTCCGAGATATTTGCAGATTTATCTCAAGGGAAGGGGCCTGACGGACATATTTCGAGATATTTCTTCTTCTTGTTGTTCTTCTTCTGCACAGCTGAGCTGGAAGTGGCATTTGCAGGTCGCAATAGTGCAGAGTTATCTCAAAGAAAGGGGCCACGGTGTTTCTGTATCTCTATTATGTTGGTGCGGCTTCGGAACTTTTAAATATCTCGATATATCTCGAAAACTACGCTTCTGATCAAAAAATGTCATAGAACACAAAAAGTAGGAAACTTAATTCTCTACAAAAAAGGTCTCTTAACATTTTGCCATAGCTCGCTTCGTTTCCGAGATATTTGCAGATTTATCTCAAGGGAAGGGGCCTGACGGACATATTTCGAGATATTTCTTCTTCTTGTTGTTCTTCTTCTGCACAGCTAAGCTCGAAGCGACATTTGCAGCTCGCAATAGTGCAGAGTTATCTCAAAGAAAGGGGCCACGGTGTTTCTGTATCTCTATTATGTTGGTGCGGCTTCGTAACTTTTAAATATCTTGATATATCTCGAGAACTACGCATCTGATCAAAAAATATCATAGAAAACAAAAAGTAGGAAACTTAATTCTCTACAAAAAAGGTCTCTTAACATTTTGCCATAGCTCGCTTCGTTTCCGAGATATTTGCAGATTTATCTCAAGGGAAGGGGCCTGACGGACATATTTCGAGATATTTCTTCTTCTTGTTGTTCTTCTTCTGCACAGCTGAGCTGGAAGTGGCATTTGCAGGTCGCAATAGTGCAGAGTTATCTCAAAGAAAGGGGCCACGGTGTTTCTGTATCTCTATTATGTTGGTGCGGCTTCGGAACTTTTAAATATCTCGATATATCTCGAAAACTACGCTTCTGATCAAAAAATGTCATAGACCGTAAATTGTAGGAAACATTATTCTCTACAAAAAAGGTCTCTTAACATTTTGCCATAGCTCGCTTCGTTTCCGAGATATTTGCAGATTCATCTCAAGGGAAGGGGTCTGACGGACATATTTCGAGATATTTCTTCTTCTTGTTGTTCTTCTTCTGCACAGCTAAGCTCGAAGCGGCATTTGCAGCTCGCAATAGTGCAGAGTTATCTCAAAGAAAGAGGCCACGGTGTTTCTGTACCTCTATTATGTTGGTGCAGCTTCGGAACTTTTAAATATCTTGATATATCTCGAGAACTACGCATCTGATCAAAAAATATCATCGAACATAAAAAGTAGGAAACTTAATTCTCTACAAAAAAGGTCTCTTAACATTTTGCCATAGCTCGCTTCGTTTCCGAGATATTTGCAGATTTATCTCAAGGGAAGTGGCCTGACGGACATATTTCGAGATATTTCTTCTTCTTGTTGTTCTTCTTCTGCACAGCTAAGCTGGAAGTGGCATTTGCAGCTCGCAATAGTGCAGAGTTATCCCAAAGAAAGGGGCCACGGTGTTTCTGTATCTCTATTATGTTGGTGCGGCTTCGGAACTTTTAAATATCTTGATATATCTCGAGAACTACGCATCTGATCAAAAAATATCATACTACATAAAAAGTAGGAAACTTAATTCTCTACAAGAAAGGTCTCTAAACATTTTGCCATAGCTCGCTTCGTTTCCGAGATATTTGCAGATTTATCTCAAGGGAAGGGGCCTGACGGACATATTTCGAGATATTTCTTCTTCTTGTTGTTCTTCTTCTGCACAGCTAAGCTGGAAGTGGCATTTGCGGCTCGCACTAGTGCAGAGTTATCTCAAAGAAAGGGGCCACGGTGTTTCTGTATCTCTATTATGTTGGTGCGGCTTCGGAACTTTTAAATATCTCGATATATCTCGAAAACTACGCTTCTGATCAAAAAATATCATAGAACATAAAAAGTAGGAAACTTAATTCTCTACAAAAAAGGTCTCTTAACATTTTGCCATAGCTCGCTTCGTTTCCGAGATATTTGCAGATTTATCTCAAGGGAAGGGGCCTGACGGACATATTTCGAGATATTTCTTCTTCTTGTTGTTCTTCTTCTGCACAGCTAAGCTGGAAGTGGCATTTGCGGCTCGCACTAGTGCAGAGTTATCTCAAAGAAAGGGGCCACGGTGTTTCTGTATCCCTATTATGTTGGTGCGGCTTCGGAACTTTTAAATATCTTGATATATCTCGAGAGCTACGCATCTGATCAAAAAATATCATAGAACATGAAAAGTAGGAAACTTAATTCTCTACAAAAAAGGTCTCTTAACATTTTGCCATAGCTCTCTTCGTTTCCGAGATATTTGCAGATTTATCTCAAGGGAAGGGGCCTGACGGACATATTTCGAGATATTTCTTCTTCTTATTGTTCTTCTTCTGCACAGCTAAGCTCGAAGTGGCATTTGCAGCTCGCAATAGTGCAGAGTTATCTTAAAGAAAGGGGCCACGGTGTTTCTGTATCTCTATTATGTTGGTGCGGCTTCGGAACTTTTAAATATCTTGATATATCTCGAGAACTACGCATCTGATCAAAAAATGTCATAGAAGATAAAAAGTAGGAAACTTAATTCTCTACAAAAAAGGTCTCTTAACATTTTGCCATAGCTCGCTTCGTTTCCGAGATATTTGCATATTTATCTCAAGGGAAGGGGCCTGACGGACATATTTCGAGATATTTCTTCTTCTTGTTGTTCTTCTTCTGCACAGCTAAGCTGGAAGTGGCATTTGCGGCTCGCACTAGTGCAGAGTTATCTCAAAGAAAGGGGCCACGGTGTTTCTGTATCTCTATTATGTTGGTGCGGCTTCGGAACTTTTAAATATCTCGATATATCTCGAAAACTACGCTTCTGATCAAAAAATATCATAAAACATAAAAAGTAGAAAACTTAATTCTCTACAAAAAAGGTCTCTTAACATTTTGCCATAGCTCGCTTCGTTTCCGAGATATTTGCAGATTTATCTCAAGGGAAGGGGCCTAACGGACATATTTCGAGATATTTCTTCTTCTTGTTGTTCTTCTTCTGCACAGCTGAGCTGGAAGTGGCATTTGCAGGTCGCAATAGTGCAGAGTTATCTCAAAGAAAGGGGCCACGGTGTTTCTGTATCTCTATTATGTTGGTGCGGCTTCGGAACTTTTAAATATCTCGATATATCTCGAAAACTACGCTTCTGATCAAAAAATATCATAGAACGTAAATTGTAGGAAACATTATTCTCTACAAAAAAGGTCTCTTAACATTTTGAAATAGCTCGCTTCGTTTCCGAGATATTTGCAGATTTATCTCAAGGGAAGGGGCATGACGGACATATTTCGAGATATTTGTTCTTCTTGTTGTTCTTCTTCTGCACAGCTAAGCTGGAAGTGGCATTTGCGGCTCGCACTAGTGCAGAGTTATCTCAACGAAAGGGGCCACGGTGTTTCTGTATCTCTATTATGTTGGTGCGGCTTCGGAACTTTTAAATATCTCGATATATCTCGAAAACTACGCTTCTGATCAAAAAATATCATAGAACATAAATTGTAGGAAGCATAATTCTCTACAAAAAAGGTCTCTTAACATTTTGCCATAGCTCGCTTCGTTTCCGAGATATTTGCAGATATATCTCAAGGGAAGCGGCCTGACGGACATATTTCGAGATATTTCTTCTTCTTGTTGTTCTTCTTCTGCACAGCTAAGCTGGAAGTGGCATTTGCAGCTCGCAATAGTGCAGAGTTATCTCAAAGAAAGGGGCCACGGTGTTTCTGTATCTCTATTATGTTGATGCGGCTTCGGAACTTTTAAATATCTTGATATATCTCGAGAACTACGCATCTGATCAAAAAATATCATAGAACATAAAAAGTAGGAAACTTAATTCTCTACAAAAAAGGTCTCTTAACATTTTGCCATAGCTCGCTTCGTTTCCGAGATATTTGCAGATATATCTCAAGGGAAGGGGCCTGACGGACATATTTCGAGATATTTCTTCTTCTTGTTGTTCTTCTTCTGCACAGCTAAACTGGAAGTGGCAGTTCCAGCTCGTAATAGTGCAGAGTTATCCCAAAGAAAGGGGCCACGATGTTTCTGTATCTCTATTATGTTGGTGCGGCTTCGGAACTTTTAAATATCTCGATATATCTCGAAAATTACGCTTCTGATCAAAAAATATCATAGAACATAAATTGTAGGAAACATAATTCTCTACAAAAAAGGTCTCTTAACATTTTGCCATAGCTCGCTTCGTTTCCGAGATATTTGCAGATTTATCTCAAGGGAAGGGGCCTGACGGACATATTTCGAGATACTTCTTCTTCTTGTTGTTCTTCTTCTGCACAGCTAAGCTGGAAGTGGCATTTGCAGCTCGCAATAGTGCAGAGTTATCTCAAAGAGAGGGGCCACGGTGTTTCTGTACCTCTATTATGTTGATGCAGCTTCGGAACTTTTAAATATCTTGATATATCTCGAGAACTACGCATCTGATCAAAAAATATCATCGAACATAAAAAGTAGGAAACTTAATTCTCTACAAAAAAGGTCTCTTAACGTTTTGCAATAGCTCGCTTCGTTTCCGAGATATTTGCAGATTTATCTCAAGGGAAGGGGCCTGACGGACATATTTCGAGATATTTCTTCTTCTTGTTGTTCTTCTTCTGCACAGCTGAGCTGGAAGTGGCATTTGCAGGTCGCAATAGTGCAGAGTTATCTCAAAGAAAGGGGCCACGGTGTTTCTGTATCTCTATTATGTTGGTGCGGCTTCGGAACTTTTAAATATCTCGATATATCTCGAAAACTACGCTTCTGATCAAAAAATATCATAGAACACAAAAAGTAGGAAACTTAATTCTCTACAAAAAAGGTCTCTTAACATTTTGCCATAGCTCGCTTCGTTTCCGAGATATTTGCAGATTTATCTCAAGGGAAGGGGCCTGACGGACATATTTCGAGATATTTCTTCTTCTTGTTGTTCTTCTTCTGCACAGCTAAGCTCGAAGCGACATTTGCAGCTCGCAATAGTGCAGAGTTATCTCAAAGAAAGGGGCCACGGTGTTTCTGTATCTCTATTATGTTGGTGCGGCTTCGGAACTTTTAAATATCTTGATATATCTCGAGAACTACGCATCTGATCAAAAAATATCATAGAACACAAAAAGTAGGAAACTTAATTCTCTACAAAAAAGGTCTCTTAACATTTTGCCATAGCTCGCTTCGTTTCCGAGATATTTGCAGATTTATCTCAAGGGAAGGGGCCTGACGGACATATTTCGAGATATTTCTTCTTCTTGTTGTTCTTCTTCTGCACAGCTGAGCTGGAAGTGGCATTTGCAGGTCGCAATAGTGCAGAGTTATCTCAAAGAAAGGGGCCACGGTGTTTCTGTATCTCTATTATGTTGGTGCGGCTTCGGAACTTTTAAATATCTCGATATATCTCGAAAACTGCGCTTCTGATCAAAAAATGTCATAGAACACAAAAAGTAGGAAACTTAATTCTCTACAAAAAAGGTCTCTTAACATTTTGCCATAGCTCGCTTCGTTTCCGAGATATTTGCAGATTTATCTCAAGGGAAGGGGCCTGACGGACATATTTCGAGATATTTCTTCTTCTTGTTGTTCTTCTTCTGCACAGCTAAGCTCGAAGCGACATTTGCAGCTCGCAATAGTGCAGAGTTATCTCAAAGAAAGGGGCCACGGTGTTTCTGTATCTCTATTATGTTGGTGCGGCTTCGGAACTTTTAAATATCTTGATATATCTCGAGAACTACGCATCTGATCAAAAAATATCATAGAACACAAAAAGTAGGAAACATAATTCTCTACAAAAAAGGTCTCTTAACATTTTGCCATAGCTCGCTTCGTTTCCGAGATATTTGCAGATTTATCTCAAGGGAAGGGGCCTGACGGACATATTTCGAGATATTTCTTCTTCTTGTTGTTCTTCTTCTGCACAGCTGAGCTGGAAGTGGCATTTGCAGGTCGCAATAGTGCAGAGTTATCTCAAAGAAAGGGGCCACGGTGTTTCTGTATCTCTATTATGTTGGTGCGGCTTCGGAACTTTTAAATATCTCGATATATCTCGAAAACTACGCTTCTGATCAAAAAATGTCATAGAACACAAAAAGTAGGAAACTTAATTCTCTACAAAAAAGGTCTCTTAACATTTTGCCATAGCTCGCTTCGTTTCCGAGATATTTGCAGATTTATCTCAAGGGAAGGGGCCTGACGGACATATTTCGAGATATTTCTTCTTCTTGTTGTTCTTCTTCTGCACAGCTAAGCTCGAAGCGACATTTGCAGCTCGCAATAGTGCAGAGTTATCTCAAAGAAAGGGGCCACGGTGTTTCTGTATCTCTATTATGTTGGTGCGGCTTCGTAACTTTTAAATATCTTGATATATCTCGAGAACTACGCATCTGATCAAAAAATATCATAGAAAACAAAAAGTAGGAAACTTAATTCTCTACAAAAAAGGTCTCTTAACATTTTGCCATAGCTCGCTTCGTTTCCGAGATATTTGCAGATTTATCTCAAGGGAAGGGGCCTGACGGACATATTTCGAGATATTTCTTCTTCTTGTTGTTCTTCTTCTGCACAGCTGAGCTGGAAGTGGCATTTGCAGGTCGCAATAGTGCAGAGTTATCTCAAAGAAAGGGGCCACGGTGTTTCTGTATCTCTATTATGTTGGTGCGGCTTCGGAACTTTTAAATATCTCGATATATCTCGAAAACTACGCTTCTGATCAAAAAATGTCATAGACCGTAAATTGTAGGAAACATTATTCTCTACAAAAAAGGTCTCTTAACATTTTGCCATAGCTCGCTTCGTTTCCGAGATATTTGCAGATTCATCTCAAGGGAAGGGGTCTGACGGACATATTTCGAGATATTTCTTCTTCTTGTTGTTCTTCTTCTGCACAGCTAAGCTCGAAGCGGCATTTGCAGCTCGCAATAGTGCAGAGTTATCTCAAAGAAAGAGGCCACGGTGTTTCTGTACCTCTATTATGTTGGTGCAGCTTCGGAACTTTTAAATATCTTGATATATCTCGAGAACTACGCATCTGATCAAAAAATATCATCGAACATAAAAAGTAGGAAACTTAATTCTCTACAAAAAAGGTCTCTTAACATTTTGCCATAGCTCGCTTCGTTTCCGAGATATTTGCAGATTTATCTCAAGGGAAGTGGCCTGACGGACATATTTCGAGATATTTCTTCTTCTTGTTGTTCTTCTTCTGCACAGCTAAGCTGGAAGTGGCATTTGCAGCTCGCAATAGTGCAGAGTTATCCCAAAGAAAGGGGCCACGGTGTTTCTGTATCTCTATTATGTTGGTGCGGCTTCGGAACTTTTAAATATCTTGATATATCTCGAGAACTACGCATCTGATCAAAAAATATCATACTACATAAAAAGTAGGAAACTTAATTCTCTACAAGAAAGGTCTCTAAACATTTTGCCATAGCTCGCTTCGTTTCCGAGATATTTGCAGATTTATCTCAAGGGAAGGGGCCTGACGGACATATTTCGAGATATTTCTTCTTCTTGTTGTTCTTCTTCTGCACAGCTAAGCTGGAAGTGGCATTTGCGGCTCGCACTAGTGCAGAGTTATCTCAAAGAAAGGGGCCACGGTGTTTCTGTATCTCTATTATGTTGGTGCGGCTTCGGAACTTTTAAATATCTCGATATATCTCGAAAACTACGCTTCTGATCAAAAAATATCATAGAACATAAAAAGTAGGAAACTTAATTCTCTACAAAAAAGGTCTCTTAACATTTTGCCATAGCTCGCTTCGTTTCCGAGATATTTGCAGATTTATCTCAAGGGAAGGGGCCTGACGGACATATTTCGAGATATTTCTTCTTCTTGTTGTTCTTCTTCTGCACAGCTAAGCTGGAAGTGGCATTTGCGGCTCGCACTAGTGCAGAGTTATCTCAAAGAAAGGGGCCACGGTGTTTCTGTATCCC
The DNA here is from genome assembly GCF_051020975.1 of Osmia lignaria lignaria. Taxonomy (NCBI): domain Eukaryota; kingdom Metazoa; phylum Arthropoda; class Insecta; order Hymenoptera; family Megachilidae; genus Osmia; species Osmia lignaria. The sequence goes on from NW_027478161.1 coordinate 2,276,056, forward strand.
TATTATGTTGGTGCGGCTTCGGAACTTTTAAATATCTTGATATATCTCGAGAGCTACGCATCTGATCAAAAAATATCATAGAACATGAAAAGTAGGAAACTTAATTCTCTACAAAAAAGGTCTCTTAACATTTTGCCATAGCTCTCTTCGTTTCCGAGATATTTGCAGATTTATCTCAAGGGAAGGGGCCTGACGGACATATTTCGAGATATTTCTTCTTCTTATTGTTCTTCTTCTGCACAGCTAAGCTCGAAGTGGCATTTGCAGCTCGCAATAGTGCAGAGTTATCTTAAAGAAAGGGGCCACGGTGTTTCTGTATCTCTATTATGTTGGTGCGGCTTCGGAACTTTTAAATATCTTGATATATCTCGAGAACTACGCATCTGATCAAAAAATGTCATAGAAGATAAAAAGTAGGAAACTTAATTCTCTACAAAAAAGGTCTCTTAACATTTTGCCATAGCTCGCTTCGTTTCCGAGATATTTGCATATTTATCTCAAGGGAAGGGGCCTGACGGACATATTTCGAGATATTTCTTCTTCTTGTTGTTCTTCTTCTGCACAGCTAAGCTGGAAGTGGCATTTGCGGCTCGCACTAGTGCAGAGTTATCTCAAAGAAAGGGGCCACGGTGTTTCTGTATCTCTATTATGTTGGTGCGGCTTCGGAACTTTTAAATATCTCGATATATCTCGAAAACTACGCTTCTGATCAAAAAATATCATAAAACATAAAAAGTAGAAAACTTAATTCTCTACAAAAAAGGTCTCTTAACATTTTGCCATAGCTCGCTTCGTTTCCGAGATATTTGCAGATTTATCTCAAGGGAAGGGGCCTAACGGACATATTTCGAGATATTTCTTCTTCTTGTTGTTCTTCTTCTGCACAGCTGAGCTGGAAGTGGCATTTGCAGGTCGCAATAGTGCAGAGTTATCTCAAAGAAAGGGGCCACGGTGTTTCTGTATCTCTATTATGTTGGTGCGGCTTCGGAACTTTTAAATATCTCGATATATCTCGAAAACTACGCTTCTGATCAAAAAATATCATAGAACGTAAATTGTAGGAAACATTATTCTCTACAAAAAAGGTCTCTTAACATTTTGAAATAGCTCGCTTCGTTTCCGAGATATTTGCAGATTTATCTCAAGGGAAGGGGCATGACGGACATATTTCGAGATATTTGTTCTTCTTGTTGTTCTTCTTCTGCACAGCTAAGCTGGAAGTGGCATTTGCGGCTCGCACTAGTGCAGAGTTATCTCAACGAAAGGGGCCACGGTGTTTCTGTATCTCTATTATGTTGGTGCGGCTTCGGAACTTTTAAATATCTCGATATATCTCGAAAACTACGCTTCTGATCAAAAAATATCATAGAACATAAATTGTAGGAAGCATAATTCTCTACAAAAAAGGTCTCTTAACATTTTGCCATAGCTCGCTTCGTTTCCGAGATATTTGCAGATATATCTCAAGGGAAGCGGCCTGACGGACATATTTCGAGATATTTCTTCTTCTTGTTGTTCTTCTTCTGCACAGCTAAGCTGGAAGTGGCATTTGCAGCTCGCAATAGTGCAGAGTTATCTCAAAGAAAGGGGCCACGGTGTTTCTGTATCTCTATTATGTTGATGCGGCTTCGGAACTTTTAAATATCTTGATATATCTCGAGAACTACGCATCTGATCAAAAAATATCATAGAACATAAAAAGTAGGAAACTTAATTCTCTACAAAAAAGGTCTCTTAACATTTTGCCATAGCTCGCTTCGTTTCCGAGATATTTGCAGATATATCTCAAGGGAAGGGGCCTGACGGACATATTTCGAGATATTTCTTCTTCTTGTTGTTCTTCTTCTGCACAGCTAAACTGGAAGTGGCAGTTCCAGCTCGTAATAGTGCAGAGTTATCCCAAAGAAAGGGGCCACGATGTTTCTGTATCTCTATTATGTTGGTGCGGCTTCGGAACTTTTAAATATCTCGATATATCTCGAAAATTACGCTTCTGATCAAAAAATATCATAGAACATAAATTGTAGGAAACATAATTCTCTACAAAAAAGGTCTCTTAACATTTTGCCATAGCTCGCTTCGTTTCCGAGATATTTGCAGATTTATCTCAAGGGAAGGGGCCTGACGGACATATTTCGAGATACTTCTTCTTCTTGTTGTTCTTCTTCTGCACAGCTAAGCTGGAAGTGGCATTTGCAGCTCGCAATAGTGCAGAGTTATCTCAAAGAGAGGGGCCACGGTGTTTCTGTACCTCTATTATGTTGATGCAGCTTCGGAACTTTTAAATATCTTGATATATCTCGAGAACTACGCATCTGATCAAAAAATATCATCGAACATAAAAAGTAGGAAACTTAATTCTCTACAAAAAAGGTCTCTTAACGTTTTGCAATAGCTCGCTTCGTTTCCGAGATATTTGCAGATTTATCTCAAGGGAAGGGTCCTGACGGACATATTTCGAGATATTTCTTCTTCTTGTTGTTCTTCTTCTGCACAGCTAAACTGGAAGTGGCATTTCCAGCTCGCAATAGTGCAGAGTTATCTCAAAGAAAGGGGCCACGGTGTTTCTGTATCTCTATTATGTTGGTGCGGCTTCGGAACTTTTAAATATCTCGATATATCTCGAAAACTACGCTTCTGATCAAAAAATATCATAGAACGTAAATTGTAGGAAACATTATTCTCTACAAAAAAGGTCTCTTAACATTTTGCCATAGCTCGCTTCGTTTTCGAGATATTTGCAGATTCATCTCAAGGGAAGGGGTCTGACGGACATATTTCGAGATATTTCTTCTTCTTGTTGTTCTTCTTCTGCACAGCTAAGCTCGAAGCGGCATTTGCAGCTCGCAATAGTGCAGAGTTATCTCAAAGAAAGAGGCCACGGTGTTTCTGTACCTCTATTATGTTGGTGCAGCTTCGGAACTTTTAAATATCTTGATATATCTCGAGAACTACGGATCTGATCAAAAAATATCATCGAACATAAAAAGTAGGAAACTTAATTCTCTACACAAAAGGTCTCTTAACATTTTGCCATAGTTCGCTTCGTTTCCGAGATATTTGCAGATTCATCTCAAGGGAAGGGGTCTGACGGACATATTTCGAGATATTTCTTCTTCTTGTTGTTCTTCTTCTGCACAGCTAAGCTCGAAGTGGCATTTGCAGCTCGCAATAGTGCAGAGTTATCTCAAAGAAAGAGGCCACGGTGTTTCTGTACCTCTATTATGTTGGTGCAGCTTCGGAACTTTTAAATATCTTGATATATCTCGAGAACTACGCATCTGATCAAAAAATATCATCGAACATAAAAGGTAGGAAACTTAATTCTCTACAAAAAAGGTCTCTTAACATTTCGCCATAGCTCGCATCGTTTCCGAGATATTTGCAGATTTATCTCAAGGGAAGGGGCCTGTCGGACATATTTCGAGATATTTCTTCTTCTTGTTGTTCTTCTTCTGCACAGCTAACCTGGAAGTGGCATTTGCTGCTCGCACCAGTGCAGAGTTATCTCAAAGAAAGGGGCCACGGTGTTTCTGTATCTCTATTATGTTGGTGCGGCTTCGGAACTTTTAAATATCTCGATATATCTCGAAAACTACGCTTCTGATCAAAAAATATCATAGAACCTAAATTGTAGGAAACATAATTCTCTACAAAAAAGGTCTCTTAACATTTTGCCATAGCTCGCTTCGTTTCCGAGATATTTGCAGATATATCTCAAGGGAAGGGGCCTGACGGACATATTTCGAGATATTTCTTCTTCTTGTTGTTCTTCTTCTGCACAGCTAAGCTGGAAGTGGCATTTGCGGCTCGCACTAGTGCAGAGTTATCTCAACGAAAGGGGCCACGGTGTTTCTGTATCTCTATTATGTTGGTGCGGCTTCGGAACTTTTAAATATCTCGATATATCTCGAAAACTACGCTTCTGATCAAAAAATATCATAGAACATAAATTGTAGGAAGCATAATTCTCTACAAAAAAGGTCTCTTAACATTTTGCCATAGCTCGCTTCGTTTCCGAGATATTTGCAGATATATCTCAAGGGAAGCGGCCTGACGGACATATTTCGAGATATTTCTTCTTCTTGTTGTTCTTCTTCTGCACAGCTAAGCTGGAAGTGGCATTTGCAGCTCGCAATAGTGCAGAGTTATCTCAAAGAAAGGGGCCACGGTGTTTCTGTATCTCTATTATGTTGGTGCGGCTTCGGAACTTTTAAATATCTTGATATATCTCGAGAACTACGCATCTGATCAAAAAATATCATAGAACATAAAAAGTAGGAAACTTAAGTCTCTACACAAAAGGTCTCTTAACATTTTGCCATAGTTCGCTTCGTTTCCGAGATATTTGCAGATTCATCTCAAGGGAAGGGGTCTGACGGACATATTTCGAGATATTTCTTCTTCTTGTTGTTCTTCTTCTGCACAGCTAAGCTCGAAGTGGCATTTGCAGCTCGCAATAGTGCAGAGTTATCTCAAAGAAAGAGGCCACGGTGTTTCTGTACCTCTATTATGTTGGTGCAGCTTCGGAACTTTTAAATATCTTGATATATCTCGAGAACTACGCATCTGATCAAAAAATATCATCGAACATAAAAGGTAGGAAACTTAATTCTCTACAAAAAAGGTCTCTTAACATTTCGCCATAGCTCGCATCGTTTCCGAGATATTTGCAGATTTATCTCAAGGGAAGGGGCCTGTCGGACATATTTCGAGATATTTCTTCTTCTTGTTGTTCTTCTTCTGCACAGCTAACCTGGAAGTGGCATTTGCTGCTCGCACCAGTGCAGAGTTATCTCAAAGAAAGGGGCCACGGTGTTTCTGTATCTCTATTATGTTGGTGCGGCTTCGGAACTTTTAAATATCTCGATATATCTCGAAAACTACGCTTCTGATCAAAAAATATCATAGAACCTAAATTGTAGGAAACATAATTCTCTACAAAAAAGGTCTCTTAACATTTTGCCATAGCTCGCTTCGTTTCCGAGATATTTGCAGATATATCTCAAGGGAAGGGGCCTGACGGACATATTTCGAGATATTTCTTCTTCTTGTTGTTCTTCTTCTGCACAGCTAAGCTGGAAGTGGCATTTGCGGCTCGCACTAGTGCAGAGTTATCTCAACGAAAGGGGCCACGGTGTTTCTGTATCTCTATTATGTTGGTGCGGCTTCGGAACTTTTAAATATCTCGATATATCTCGAAAACTACGCTTCTGATCAAAAAATATCATAGAACATAAATTGTAGGAAGCATAATTCTCTACAAAAAAGGTCTCTTAACATTTTGCCATAGCTCGCTTCGTTTCCGAGATATTTGCAGATATATCTCAAGGGAAGCGGCCTGACGGACATATTTCGAGATATTTCTTCTTCTTGTTGTTCTTCTTCTGCACAGCTAAGCTGGAAGTGGCATTTGCAGCTCGCAATAGTGCAGAGTTATCTCAAAGAAAGGGGCCACGGTGTTTCTGTATCTCTATTATGTTGGTGCGGCTTCGGAACTTTTAAATATCTTGATATATCTCGAGAACTACGCATCTGATCAAAAAATATCATAGAACATAAAAAGTAGGAAACTTAAGTCTCTACAAAAAAGGTCTCTTAACATTTTGCCATAGCTCGCTTCGTTTCCGAGATATTTGCATATTTATCTCAAGGGAAGGGGCCTGACGGACATATTACGAGATATTTCTTCTTCTTGTTGTTCTTCTTCTGCACAGCTAACCTGGAAGTGGCATTTGCGGCTCGCACTAGTGCAGAGTTATCTCAACGAAAGGGGCCACGGTGTTTCTGTATCTCTATTATGTTGGTGCGGCTTCGGAACTTTTAAATATCTCGATATATCTCGAAAACTACGCTTCTGATCAAAAAATATCATAGAACATAAATTGTAGGAAGCATAATTCTCTACAAAAAAGGTCTCTTAACATTTTGCCATAGCTCGCTTCGTTTCCGAGATATTTGCAGATATATCTCAAGGGAAGCGGCCTGACGGACATATTTCGAAATATTTCTTCTTCTTGTTGTTCTTCTTCTGCACAGCTAAGCTGGAAGTGGCATTTGCAGCTCGCAATAGTGCAGAGTTATCTCAAAGAAAGGGGCCACGGTGTTTCTGTATCTCTATTATGTTGGTGCGGCTTCGGAACTTTTAAATATCTTGATATATCTCGAGAACTCCGCATCTGATCAAAAAATATCATAGAACATAAAAAGTAGGAAACTTAATTCTCTACAAAAAAGGTCTCTTAACATTTTGCCATAGCTCGCTTCGTTTCCGAGATATTTGCATATTTATCTCAAGGGAAGGGGCCTGACGGACATATTACGAGATATTTCTTCTTCTTGTTGTTCTTCTTCTGCACAGCTAACCTGGAAGTGGCATTTGCGGCTCGCACTAGTGCAGAGTTATCTCAAAGAAAGGGGCCACGGTGTTTCTGTATCTCTATTATGTTGGTGCGGCTTCGGAACTTTTAAATATCTCGATATATCTCGAAAACTACGCTTCTGATCAAAAAATATCATAGAACCTAAATTGTAGGAAACATAATTCTCTACAAAAAAGGTCTCTTAACATTTTGCCATAGCTCGCTTCGTTTCCGAGATATTTGCAGATATATCTCAAGGGAAGGGGCCTGACGGACATATTTCGAGATATTTCTTCTTCTTGTTGTTCTTCTTCTGCACAGCTAAGCTGGAAGTGGCATTTGCGGCTCGCACTAGTGCAGAGTTATCTCAACGAAAGGGGCCACGGTGTTTCTGTATCTCTATTATGTTGGTGCGGCTTCGGAACTTTTAAATATCTCGATATATCTCGAAAACTACGCTTCTGATCAAAAAATATCATAGAACATAAATTGTAGGAAGCATAATTCTCTACAAAAAAGGTCTCTTAACATTTTGCCATAGCTCGCTTCGTTTCCGAGATATTTGCAGATATATCTCAAGGGAAGCGGCCTGACGGACATATTTCGAGATATTTCTTCTTCTTGTTGTTCTTCTTCTGCACAGCTAAGCTGGAAGTGGCATTTGCAGCTCGCAATAGTGCAGAGTTATCTCAAAGAAAGGGGCCACGGTGTTTCTGTATCTCTATTATGTTGGTGCGGCTTCGGAACTTTTAAATATCTTGATATATCTCGAGAACTACGCATCTGATCAAAAAATATCATAGAAGATAAAAAGTAGGAAACTTAATTGTCTACAAAAAAGGTCTCTTAACATTTTGCCATAGCTCGCTTCGTTTCCGAGATATTTGCATATTTATCTCAAGGGAAGGGGCCTGACGGACATATTTCGAGATATTTCTTCTTCTTGTTGTTCTTCTTCTGCACAGCTAACCTGGAAGTGGCATTTGCGGCTCGCACTAGTGCACAGTTATCTCAAAGAAAGGGGCCACGGTGTTTCTGTATCTCTATTATGTTGGTGCGGCTTCGGAACTTTTAAATATCTCGATATATCTCGAAAACTACGCTTCTGATCAAAAAATATCATAGAACCTAAATTGTAGGAAACATAATTCTCTACAAAAAAGGTCTCTTAACATTTTGCCATAGCTCGCTTCGTTTCCGAGATATTTGCAGATATATCTCAAGGGAAGGGGCCTGACGGACATATTTCGAGATATTTCTTCTTCTTGTTGTTCTTCTTCTGCACAGCTAAGCTGGAAGTGGCATTTGCAGCTCGCAATAGTGCAGAGTTATCTCAAAGAAAGAGGCCACGGTGTTTCTGTATCTCTATTATGTTGGTGCGGCTTCGGAACTTTTAAATATCTTGATATATCTCGAGAACTACGCGTCTGATCAAAAAATATCATAGAACATAAAAAGTAGGAAACATAATTCTCTACAAAAACGGTCTCTTAACATTTTGCCATAGCTCGCTTCGTTTCCGAGATATTTGCAGATTTATCTCAAGGGAAGTGGCCTGACGGACATATTTCGAGATATTTCTTCTTCTTGTTGTTCTTCCTCTGCACAGCTAAGCTGGAAGTGGCATTTGCAGCTCGCAATAGTGCAGAGTTATCTCAAAGAAAGGGGCCACGGTGTTTCTGTATCTCTATTATGTTGGTGCGGCTTCGGAACTTTTAAATATCTTGATATATCTCGAGAACTACGCATCTGATTAAAAAATATCATAGAACATAAAAAGTAGGAAACTTAATTCTCTACAAAAAAGGTCTCTTAACATTTTGCCATAGCTCGCTTCGTTTCCGAGATATTTGCATATTTATCTCAAGGGAAGGGGCCTGACGGACATATTACGAGATATTTCTTCTTCTTGTTGTTCTTCTTCTGCACAGCTAACCTGGAAGTGGCATTTGCGGCTCGCACTAGTGCAGAGTTATCTCAAAGAAAGGGGCCACGGTGTTTCTGTATCTCTATTATGTTGGTGCGGCTTCGGAACTTTTAAATATCTCGATATATCTCGAAAACTACGCTTCTGATCAAAAAATATCATAGAACCTAAATTGTAGGAAACATAATTCTCTACAAAAAAGGTCTCTTAACATTTTGCCATAGCTCGCTTCGTTTCCGAGATATTTGCAGATATATCTCAAGGGAAGGGGCCTGACGGACATATTTCGAGATATTTCTTCTTCTTGTTGTTCTTCTTCTGCACAGCTAAGCTGGAAGTGGCATTTGCAGCTCGCAATAGTGCAGAGTTATCTCAAAGAAAGAGGCCACGGTGTTTCTGTATCTCTATTATGTTGGTGCGGCTTCGGAACTTTTAAATATCTTGATATATCTCGAGAACTACGCGTCTGATCAAAAAATATCATAGAACATAAAAAGTAGGAAACATAATTCTCTACAAAAACGGTCTCTTAACATTTTGCCATAGCTCGCTTCGTTTCCGAGATATTTGCAGATTTATCTCAAGGGAAGTGGCCTGACGGACATATTTCGAGATATTTCTTCTTCTTGTTGTTCTTCCTCTGCACAGCTAAGCTGGAAGTGGCATTTGCAGCTCGCAATAGTGCAGAGTTATCTCAAAGAAAGGGGCCACGGTGTTTCTGTATCTCTATTATGTTGGTGCGGCTTCGGAACTTTTAAATATCTTGATATATCTCGAGAACTACGCATCTGATTAAAAAATATCATAGAACATAAAAAGTAGGAAACTTAATTCTCTACAAAAAAGGTCTTTTAACATTTTGCCATAGCTCGCTTCGTTTCCGAGATATTTGCAGATATATCTCAAGGGAAGGGGCCTGACGGACATATTTCGAGATATTTCTTCTTCTTGTTGTTCTTCTTCTGCACAGCTAAACTGGAAGTGGCATTTCCAGCTCGCAATAGTGCAGAGTTATCCCAAAGAAAGGGGCCACGATGTTTCTGTATCTCTATTATGTTGGTGCGGCTTCGGAACTTTTAAATATCTCGATATATCTCGAAAATTACGCTTCTGATCAAAAAATATCATATAACATAAATTGTAGGAAACATAATTCTCTACAAAAAAGGTCTCTTAACATTTTGCCATAGCTCGCTTCGTTTCCGAGATATTGGCAGATTTATCTCAAGGGAAGGGGCCTGACGGACATATTTCGAGATACTTCTTCTTCTTGTTGTTCTTCTTCTGCACAGCTAAGCTGGAAGTGGCATTTGCAGCTCGCAATAGTGCAGAGTTATCTCAAAGAGAGGGGCCACGGTGTTTCTGTACCTCTATTATGTTGATGCAGCTTCGGAACTTTTAAATATCTTGATATATCTCGAGAACTACGCATCTGATCAAAAAATATCATCGAACATAAAAAGTAGGAAACTTAATTCTCTACAAAAAAGGTCTCTTAACGTTTTGCAATAGCTCGCTTCGTTTCCGAGATATTTGCAGATTTATCTCAAGGGAAGGGTCCTGACGGACATATTTCGAGATATTTCTTCTTCTTGTTGTTCTTCTTCTGCACAGCTAAACTGGAAGTGGCATTTCCAGCTCGCAATAGTGCAGAGTTATCCCAAAGAAAGGGGCCACGATGTTTCTGTATCTCTATTATGTTGGTGCGGCTTCGGAACTTTTAAATATCTCGATATATCTCGAAAACTACGCTTCTGATCAAAAAATATCATAGAACATAAATTGTAGGAAACATAATTCTCTACAAAAAAGGTCTCTTAACATTTTGCCATAGCTCGCTTCGTTTCCGAGATATTTGCAGATTTATCTCAAGGGAAGGGGCCTGACGGACATATTTCGAGATATTTCTTCTTCTTGTTGTTCTTCTTCTGCACAGCTAAGCTGGAAGTGGCATTTGCAGCGCGCAATAGTGCAGAGTTATCTCAAAGAAAGGGGCCACGGTGTTTCTGTATCTCTATTATATTGGTGCGGCTTCGGAACTTTTAAATATCTTGATATATCTCGAGAACTACGCATCTGATCAAAAAATATCATACTACATAAAAAGTAGGAAACTTAATTCTCTACAAGAAAGGTCTCTAAACATTTTGCCATAGCTCGCTTCGTTTCCGAGATATTTGCAGATTTATCTCAAGGGAAGGGGCCTGACGGACATATTTCGAGATATTTCTTCTTCTTGTTGTTCTTCTTCTGCACAGCTAAGCTGGAAGTGGCATTTGCAGCTCGCAATAGTGCAGAGTTATCTCAAAGAGAGGGGCCACGGTGTTTCTGTATCTCTATTATGTTGGTGCGGCTTCGGAACTTTTAAGTATCTTGATCTATCTCGAGAACTACGCATCTGATCAAAAAATATCATAGAAGATAAAAAGTAGGAAACTTAATTCTCTACAAAAAAGGTCTCTTAACATTTCGCCATAGCTCGCATCGTTTCCGAGATATTTGCAGATTTATCTCAAGGGAAGGGGCCTGTCGGACATATTTCGAGATATTTCTTCTTCTTGTTGCTCTTCTTCTGCACAGCTAAGCTGGAAGTGGCGTTTGCGGCTCGCACTAGTGCAGAGTTATCTCAAAGAAAGGGGCCACGGTGTTTCTGTATCTCTATTATGTTGGTGCGGCTTCGGAACTTTTAAATATCTCGATATATCTCGAAAACTACGCTTCTGATCAAAAAATATCATAGAACATAAATTGTAGGAAACATAATTCTCTACAAAAAACGTCTCTTACCATTTTGCCATAGCTCGCTTCGTTTCCGAGATATTTGCAGATTCAGCTCAAAGGAACTGGCCTGACGGACATATTTCGAGATATTTCTTCTTCTTGTTGTTCTTCTTCTGCACAGCTAAACTGGAAGTGGCATTTCCAGCTCGCAATAGTGCAGAGTTATCCCAAAGAAAGGGGCCACGATGTTTCTGTATCTCTATTATGTTGGTGCGGCTTCGGAACTTTTAAATATCTCGGTATATCTCGAAAACTACGCTTCTGATCAAAAAATATCATAGAACATAAATTGTAGGAAACATAATTCTCTACAAAAAAGGTCTCTTAACATTTTGCCATAGCTCGCTTCGTTTCCGAGATATTTGCAGATTTATCTCAAGGGAAGGGGCCTGACGGACATATTTCGAGATATTTCTTCTTCTTGTTGTTCTTCTTCTGCACAGCTAAGCTGGAAGTGGCATTTGCAGCGCGCAATAGTGCAGAGTTATCTCAAAGAAAGGGGCCACGGTGTTTCTGTATCTCTATTATGTTGGTGCGGCTTCGGAACTTTTAAATATCTTGATATGTCTCGAGAACTACGCATCTGATCAAAAAATATCATACTACATAAAAAGTAGGAAACTTAATTCTCTATAAGAAAGGTCTCTAAACATTTTGGCATAGCTCGCTTCGTTTCCGAGATATTTGCAGATTTATCTCAAGGGAAGGGGCCTGACGGACATATTTCGAGATATTTCTTCTTCTTGTTGTTCTTCTTCTGCACAGCTAAGCTGGAAGTGGCATTTGCAGCTCGCAATAGTGCAGAGTTATCTCAAAGAGAGGGGCCACGGTGTTTCTGTATCTCTATTATGTTGGTGCGGCTTCGGAACTTTTAAGTATCTTGATCTATCTCGAGAACTACGCATCTGATCAAAAAATATCATAGAAGATAGAAAGTAGGAAACTTAATTCTCTACAAAGAAGGTCTCTTAACATTTCGCCATAGCTCGCATCGTTTCCGAGATATTTGCAGATTTATCTCAAGGGAAGGGGCCTGTCGGACATATTTCGAGATATTTCTTCTTCTTGTTGTTCTTCTTCTGCACAGCTAAGCTGGAAGTGGCATTTGCAGCTCGCACTAGTGCAGAGTTATCTCAAAGAAAGGGGCCACGGTGTTTCTGTATCTCTATTATGTTGGTGCGGCTTCGGAACTTTTAAATATCTCGATATATCTCGAAAACTACGATTCTGATCAAAAAATATCGTAGAACATAAATTGTAGGAAACATAATTCTCTACAAAAAAGGTCTCTTAACATTTTGCGATAGCTCGCTTCGTTTCCGAGATATTTGCAGATTTATCTCAAGGGAAGGGGCCTGACGGACATATTTCGAGATATTTCTTCTTCTTGTTGTTCTTCTTCTGCACAGCTAAGCTGGAAGTGGCATTTGCGGCTCGCACTAGTGCAGAGTTATCTCAAAGAAAGGGGCCACGGTGTTTCTGTATCTCTATTATGTTGGTGCGGCTTCGGAACTTTTAAATATCTCGATATATCTCGAAAACTACGCTTCTGATCAAAAAATATCATAGAACATAAATTGTAGGAAACATAATTCTCTACAAAAAACGTCTCAACATTTTGCCATAGCTCGCTTCGTTTCCGAGATATTTGCAGATTCAGCTCAAAGGAACTGGCCTGACGGACATATTTCGAGATATTTCTTCTTCTTGTTGTTCTTCCTCTGCACAGCTAAGCTGGAAGTGGCATTTCCAGCTCGCAATAGTGCAGAGTTATCTCAAAGAAAGGGGCCACGGTGTTTCTGTATCTCTATTATGTTGGTGCGGCTTCGGAACTTTTAAATATCTCGATATATCTCGAAAACTACGCTTCTGATCAAAAAATATCGTAGAAGATAAATTGTAGGGAACATAATTCTCTACAAAAAAGGTCTCTTAACATTTTGCGATAGCTCGCTTCGTTTCCGAGATATTTGCAGATTTATCTCAAGGGAAGGGGCCTGACGGACATATTTCGAGATATTTCTTCTTCTTGTTGTTCTTCTTCTGCACAGCTAAGCTGGCAGTGGCATTTGCGGCTCGCACTAGTGCAGAGTTATCTCAAAGAAAGGGGCCACGGTGTTTCTGTATCCCTATTATGTTGGTGCGGCTTCGGAACTTTTAAATATCTTGATATATCTCGAGAACTACGCATCTGATCAAAAAATATCATAGAACATAAAAAGTAGGAAACTTAATTCTCTACAAAAAAGGTCTCTTAACATTTTGCCATAGCTCGCTTCGTTTCCGAGATATTTGCAGAGTTATCTCAAAGAAAGGGGCCACGGTGTTTCTGTATCTCTATTATGTTGGTGCGGCTTCGGAACTTTTAAATATCTCGATATATCTCGAAAACTACGCTTCTGATCAAAAAATATCGTAGAACATAAATTATAGGAAACATAATTCTCTACAAAAAAGGTCTCTTAACATTTTGCGATAGCTCGCTTCGTTTCCGAGATATTTGCAGATTTATCTCAAGGGAAGTGGCCTGACGGACATATTTCGAGATATTTCTTCTTCTTGTTGTTCTTCTTCTGCACAGCTAAGCTGGAAGTGGCATTTGCGGCTCGCACTAGTGCAGAGTTATCTCAAAGAAAGGGGCCACGGTGTTTCTGTATCCCTATTATGTTGGTGCGGCTTCGGAACTTTTAAATATCTTGATATATCTCGAGAACTACGCATCTGATCAAAAAATATCATAGAACATAAAAAGTAGGAAACTTAATTCTCTACAAAAAAGGTCTCTTAACATTTTGCCATAGCTCGCTTCGTTTCCGAGATATTTGCAGATTTATCTCAAGGGAAGGGGCCTGACGGACATATTTCGAGATATTTCTTCTTCTGCACAGCTAAGCTGGAAGTGGCATTTGCGGCTCGCACTAGTGCAGAGTTATCTCAAAGAAAGGGGCCACGGTGTTTCTGTATCTCTATTATGTTGGTGCGGCTTCGGAACTTTTAAATATCTCGATATATCTCGAAAACTACGCTTCTGATCAAAAAATATCATAGAACATAAATTGTAGGAAACATAATTCTCTACAAAAAAGGTCTCTTAACATTTTGCCATAGCTCGCTTCGTTTCCGAGATATTTGCAGATATATCTCAAGTGAAGGGGCCTGACGGACATATTTCGAGATATTTCTTCTTCTTGTTGTTCTTCTTCTGCACAGCTAAGCTCGAAGTGGCATTTGCAGCTCGCAATAGTGCAGAGTTATCTCAAAGAAAGAGGCCACGGTGTTTCTGTACCTCTATTATGTTGGTGCAGCTTCGGAACTTTTAAATATCTTGATATATCTCGAGAACTACGCATCTGATCAAAAAATATCATCGAACATAAAAAGTAGGAAACTTAATTCTCTACAAAAAAGGTCTCTTTACATTTTGCCATAGCTCGCTTCGTTTCCGAGATATTTGCAGATTTATCTCAAGGGAAGGGGCCTGACGGACATATTTCGAGATATTTCTTCTTCTTGTTGTTCTTCTTCTGCACAGCTAAGCTGGAAGTGGCATTTGCGGCTCGCACTAGTGCAGAGTTATCTCAAAGAAAGGGGCCACGGTGTTTCTGTATCCCTATTATGTTGGTGCGGCTTCGGAACTTTTAAATATCTTGATATATCTCGAGAACTACGCATCTGATCAAAAAATATCATAGAACATAAAAAGTAGGAAACTTAATTCTCTACAAAAAAGGTCTCTTAACATTTTGCCATAGCTCGCTTCGTTTCCGAGATATTTGCAGATTTATCTCAAGGGAAGGGGCCTGACGGACATATTTCGAGATATTTCTTTTTCTTGTTGTTCTTCTTCTGCACAGCTAAGCTGGAAGTGGCATTTGCGGCTCGCACTAGTGCAGAGTTATCTCAAAGAAAGGGGCCACGGTGTTTCTGTATCTCTATTATGTTGGTGCGGCTTCGGAACTTTTAAATATCTCGATATATCTCGAAAACTACGCTTCTGATCAAAAAATATCATAGAACATAAATTGTAGGAAACATAATTCTCTACAAAAAAGGTCTCTTAACATTTTGCCATAGCTCGCTTCGTTTCCGAGATATTTGCAGATATATCTCAAGGGAAGGGGCCTGACGGACATATTTCGAGATATTTCTTCTTCTTGTTGTTCTTCTTCTGCACAGCTAAGCTGGAAGTGGCATTTGCGGCTCGCACTAGTGCAGAGTTATCTCAAAGAAAGGGGCCACGGTGTTTCTGTATCCCTATTATGTTGGTGCGGCTTCGGAACTTTTAAATATCTCGATATATCTCGAAAACTACGCTTCTGATCAAAAAATATCATAGAACATAAATTGTAGGAAACATAATTCTCTACAAAAAAGGTCTCTTAACATTTTGCCATAGCTCGCTTCGTTTCCGTGATATTTGCAGATATATCTCAAGGGAAGGGGCCTGACGGACATATTTCGAGATATTTCTTCTTCTGGTTGTTCTTCTTCTGCGCAGCTAAGCTGGAAGTGGCATTTGCAGCTCGCAATAGTGCAGAGATATCTCAAAGAAAGGGGCCACAGTGTTTCTGTATCTCTATTATGTTGGTGCGGCTTCGGAACTTTTATATATCTTGATATATCTCGAGAACTACGCATCTGATCAGAAAATATCATAGAAGATAAAAAGTAGGAAACTTAATTCTCTACAAAAAAGGTCTCTTAACATTTTGCCATAGCTCGCTTCGTTTCCGAGATATTTGCAGATTTATCTCAAGGTAAGGGGCCTGACGGACATATTTCGAGATATTTCTTCTTCTTGTTGTTCTTCTTCTGCACAGCTAAGCTGGAAGTGGCATTTGCAGCTCGCAATAGTGCATAGTTATCTGAAAGAAAGGGGCCACGGTGTTTCTGTATCTCTATTATGTTGGTGCGGCTTCGGAACTTTTAAATATCTTGATATATCTCGAGAACTACGCATCTGATCAAAAAATATCATAGAACATAAAAAGTAGGAAACTCAATTCTCTACAAAAAAGGTCTCTTAACATTTTGCAATAGCTCGCTTCGTTTCCGAGATATTTGCAGATTTATCTCAAGGGAAGGTGCCTGACGGACATATTTCGAGATATTTCTTCTTCTTGTTGTTCTTGTTCTGCACAGCTAAGCTGGAAGTGGCATTTGCGGCTCGCACTAGTGCAGAGTTATCTCAAAGAAAGGGGCCACGGTGTTTCTGTATCTCTATTATGTTGGTGCGGCTTCGGAACTTTTAAATATCTCGATATATCTCGAAAACTACGCTTCTGATCAAAAAATATCATAGAACATAAATTGTAGGAAACATAATTCTCTACAAAAACGGTCTCTTAACATTTTGCCATAGCTCGCTTCGTTTCCGAGATATTGGCAGATATATCTCAAGGGAAGGGGCCTGACGGACATATTTCGAGATACTTCTTCTTCTTGTTGTTCTTCTTCTGCACAGCTAAGCTCGAAGTGGCATTTGCAGCTCGCAATAGTGCAGAGTTATCTCAAAGAAAGAGGCCACGGTGTTTCTGTACCTCTATTATGTTGGTGCAACTTCGGAACTTTTAAATATCTTGATATATCTCGAGAACTACGCATCTGATCAAAAAATATCATCGAACATAAAAAGTAGGAAACTTAATTCTCTACAAAAAAGGTCTCTTTACATTTTGCCATAGCTCGCTTCGTTTCCGAGATATTTGCAGATTTATCTCAAGGGAAGTGGGCTGACGGACATATTTCGAGATATTTCTTCTTCTTGTTGTTCCTCTTCTGCACAGCTAAGCTGGAAGTGGCATTTGCGGCTCGCACTAGTACAGAGTTATATCAAAGAAAGGGACCACGGTGTTTCTGTATCTCTATTATGTTGGTGCGGCTTCGGAACTTTTAAATATCTTGATATATCTCGAGAACTACGCATCTGATCAAAAAATATCATAGAACATAAAAAGTAGGAAACCTAATTCTCTACAAAAAAGGTCTCTTAACATTTTGCCATAGCTCGCTTCGTTTCCGAGATATTTGCAGATTTATCTCAAGGGAAGGGGCCTGACGGACATATTTCGAGATATTTCTTCTTCTTGTTGTTCTTCTTCTGCACAGCTAAGCTGGAAGTGGCATTTGCGGCTCGCACTAGTGCAGAGTTATCTCAAAGAAAGGGGCCACGGTGTTTCTGTATCCCTATTATGTTGGTGCGGCTTCGGAACTTTTAAATATCTCGATATATCTCGAAAACTACGCTTCTGATCAAAAAATATCATAGAACGTAAATTGTAGGAAATATTATTCTCTACAAAAAAGGTCTCTTAACATTTTGCCATAGCTCGCTTCGTTTCCGAGATATTTGCAGATTCATCTCAAGGGAAGGGGTCTGACGGACATATTTCGAGATATTTCTTCTCCTTGTTGTTCTTCTTCTGCACAGCTAAGCTCGAAGTGGCATTTGCAGCTCGCAATAGTGCAGAGTTATCTCAAAGAAAGAGGCCACGGTGTTTCTGTACCTCTATTATGTTGGTGCAGCTTCGGAACTTTTAAATATCTTGATATATCTCGAGAACTACGCATCTGATCAAAAAATATCATCGAACATAAAAAGTAGGAAACTTAATTCTCTACAAAAAAGGTCTCTTTACATTTTGCCATAGCTCGCTTCGTTTCCGAGATATTTGCAGATTTATCTCAAGGGAAGTGGCCTGACGGACATATTTCGAGATATTTCTTCTTCTTGTTGTTCTTCTTCTGCACAGCTAAGCTGGAAGTGGCATTTGCGGCTCGCACTAGTGCAGAGTTATCTCAAAGAAAGGGGCCACGGTGTTTCTGTATCTCTATTATGTTGGTGCGGCTTCGGAACTTTTAAATATCTTGATATATCTCGAGAACTACGCATCTGATCAAAAAATATCATAGAACATAAAAAGTAGGAAACTCAATTCTCTACAAAAAAGGTCTCTTAACATTTTGCAATAGCTCGCTTCGTTTCCGAGATATTTGCAGATTTATCTCAAGGGAAGGTGCCTGACGGACATATTTCGAGATATTTCTTCTTCTTGTTGTTCTTGTTCTGCACAGCTAAGCTGGAAGTGGCATTTGCGGCTCGCACTAGTGCAGAGTTATCTCAAAGAAAGGGGCCACGGTGTTTCTGTATCTCTATTATGTTGGTGCGGCTTCGGAACTTTTAAATATCTCGATATATCTCGAAAACTACGCTTCTGATCAAAAAATATCATAGAACATAAATTGTAGGAAACATAATTCTCTACAAAAAACGTCTCTTAACATTTTGCCATAGCTCGCTTCGTTTCCGAGATATTTGCAGATTCAGCTCAAAGGAACTGGCCTGACGGACATATTTCGAGATATTCCTTCTTCTTGTTGTTCTTCCTCTGCACAGCTAAGCTGGAAGTGGCATTTGCAGCTCGCAATAGTGCAGAGTTATCTCAAAGAAAGGGGCCACGGTGTTTCTGTATCTCTATTATGTTGGTGCGGCTTCGGAACTTTTAAATATCTCGATATATCTCGAAAACTACGCTTCTGAACAAAAAATATCATAGAACATAAATTGTAGGAAACATAATTCTCTACAAAAAAGGTCTCTTAACATTTTGCCATAGCTCGCTTCGTTTTCGAGATATTTGCAGATATATCTCAAGGGAAGGGGCCTGACGGACATATTTCGAGATATTTCTTCTTCTTGTTGTTCTTCTTCTGCACAGCTTAACTGGAAGTGGCATTTACAGCTCGCAATAGTGCAGAGTTATCTCAAAGAAAGGGGCCACGGTGTTTCTGTATCTCTATTATGTTGGTGCGGCTTCGGAACTTTTAAATATCTTGATATATCTCGAGAACTACGCATCTGATCAAAAAATATCATAGTACATAAAAAGTAGGAAACCTAATTCTCTACAAAAAAGGTCTCTCAACATTTTGCCATAGCTCTCTTCGTTTCCGAGATATTTGCAGATTTATCTCAAGGGAAGGGGCCTGACGGACATATTTCGAGATATTTCTTCTTCTTGTTGTTCTTCTTCTGCACAGCTAAGCTGAAAGTGGCATTTGCAGCTCGCAATAGTGCAGAGTTATCTCAAAGAAAGGGGCCACGGTGTTTCTGTATCTCTATTATGTTGGTGCGGCTTCGGAACTTTTAAATATCTTGATATATCTCGAGAACTACGCATCTGATCAAAAAATATAATAGAACATAAAAAGTAGGAAACTTAATTCTCTACAAAAAAGGTCGCTTAACATTTTGCCATAGCTCGCTTCGTTTCCGAGATATTTGCATATTTATCTCAAGGGAAGGGGCCTGACGGACATATTTCGAGATATTTCTTCTTCTTGTTGTTCTTCTTCTGCACAGCTAAGCTGGAAGTGGCATTTGCGGCTCGCACTAGTGCAGAGTTATCTCAAAGAAAGAGGCCACGGTGTTTCTGTACCTCTATTATTTTGGTGCAGCTTCGGAACTTTTAAATATCTTGATATATCTCGAGAACTACGCATCTGATCAAAAAATATCATCGAACATAAAAAGTAGGAAACTTAATTCTCTACAAAAAAGGTCTCTTAACATTTTGCCATAGCTCGCTTCGTTTCCGAGATATTTGCAGATTTATCTCAAGGGAAGGGGCCTGACGGACATATTTCGAGATATTTCTTCTTCTTGTTGTTCTTCTTCTGCACAGCTAAGCTGGAAGTGGCATTTGCAGCGCGCAATAGTGCAGAGTTATCTCAAAGAAAGGGCCCACGGTGTTTCTGTATCTCTATTATGTTGGTGCGGCTTCGGAACTTTTAAATATCTTGATATGTCTCGAGAACTACGCATCTGATCAAAAAATATCATACTACATAAAAAGTAGGAAACTTAATTCTCTATAAGAAAGGTCTCTAAACATTTTGGCATAGCTCGCTTCGTTTCCGAGATATTTGCAGATTTATCTCAAGGGAAGGGGCCTGACGGACATATTTCGAGATATTTCTTCTTCTTGTTGTTCTTCTTCTGCACAGCTAAGCTGGAAGTGGCATTTGCAGCTCGCAATAGTGCAGAGTTATCTCAAAGAGAGGGGCCACGGTGTTTCTGTATCTCTATTATGTTGGTGCGGCTTCGGAACTTTTAAGTATCTTGATCTATCTCGAGAACTACGCATCTGATCAAAAAATATCATAGAAGATAGAAAGTAGGAAACTTAATTCTCTACAAAGAAGGTCTCTTAACATTTCGCCATAGCTCGCATCGTTTCCGAGATATTTGCAGATTTATCTCAAGGGAAGGGGCCTGTCGGACATATTTCGAGATATTTCTTCTTCTTGTTGTTCTTCTTCTGCACAGCTAAGCTGGAAGTGGCATTTGCAGCTCGCACTAGTGCAGAGTTATCTCAAAGAAAGGGGCCACGGTGTTTCTGTATCTCTATTATGTTGGTGCGGCTTCGGAACTTTTAAATATCTCGATATATCTCGAAAACTACGATTCTGATCAAAAAATATCGTAGAACATAAATTGTAGGAAACATAATTCTCTACAAAAAAGGTCTCTTAACATTTTGCGATAGCTCGCTTCGTTTCCGAGATATTTGCAGATTTATCTCAAGGGAAGGGGCCTGACGGACATATTTCGAGATATTTCTTCTTCTTGTTGTTCTTCTTCTGCACAGCTAAGCTGGAAGTGGCATTTGCGGCTCGCACTAGTGCAGAGTTATCTCAAAGAAAGGGGCCACGGTGTTTCTGTATCTCTATTATGTTGGTGCGGCTTCGGAACTTTTAAATATCTCGATATATCTCGAAAACTACGCTTCTGATCAAAAAATATCATAGAACATAAATTGTAGGAAACATAATTCTCTACAAAAAACGTCTCAACATTTTGCCATAGCTCGCTTCGTTTCCGAGATATTTGCAGATTCAGCTCAAAGGAACTGGCCTGACGGACATATTTCGAGATATTTCTTCTTCTTGTTGTTCTTCCTCTGCACAGCTAAGCTGGAAGTGGCATTTCCAGCTCGCAATAGTGCAGAGTTATCTCAAAGAAAGGGGCCACGGTGTTTCTGTATCTCTATTATGTTGGTGCGGCTTCGGAACTTTTAAATATCTCGATATATCTCGAAAACTACGCTTCTGATCAAAAAATATCGTAGAAGATAAATTGTAGGGAACATAATTCTCTACAAAAAAGGTCTCTTAACATTTTGCGATAGCTCGCTTCGTTTCCGAGATATTTGCAGATTTATCTCAAGGGAAGGGGCCTGACGGACATATTTCGAGATATTTCTTCTTCTGCACAGCTAAGCTGGAAGTGGCATTTGCGGCTCGCACTAGTGCAGAGTTATCTCAAAGAAAGGGGCCACGGTGTTTCTGTATCTCTATTATGTTGGTGCGGCTTCGGAACTTTTAAATATCTCGATATATCTCGAAAACTACGCTTCTGATCAAAAAATATCATAGAACATAAATTGTAGGAAACATAATTCTCTACAAAAAAGGTCTCTTAACATTTTGCCATAGCTCGCTTCGTTTCCGAGATATTTGCAGATATATCTCAAGTGAAGGGGCCTGACGGACATATTTCGAGATATTTCTTCTTCTTGTTGTTCTTCTTCTGCACAGCTAAGCTCGAAGTGGCATTTGCAGCTCGCAATAGTGCAGAGTTATCTCAAAGAAAGAGGCCACGGTGTTTCTGTACCTCTATTATGTTGGTGCAGCTTCGGAACTTTTAAATATCTTGATATATCTCGAGAACTACGCATCTGATCAAAAAATATCATCGAACATAAAAAGTAGGAAACTTAATTCTCTACAAAAAAGGTCTCTTTAGATTTTGCCATAGCTCGCTTCGTTTCCGAGATATTTGCAGATTTATCTCAAGGGAAGGGGCCTGACGGACATATTTCGAGATATTTCTTCTTCTTGTTGTTCTTCTTCTGCACAGCTAAGCTGGAAGTGGCATTTGCGGCTCGCACTAGTGCAGAGTTATCTCAAAGAAAGGGGCCACGGTGTTTCTGTATCCCTATTATGTTGGTGCGGCTTCGGAACTTTTAAATATCTTGATATATCTCGAGAACTACGCATCTGATCAAAAAATATCATAGAACATAAAAAGTAGGAAACATAATTCTCTACAAAAAAGGTCTCTTAACATTTTGCCATAGCTCGCTTCGTTTCCGAGATATTTGCAGATATATCTCAAGGGAAGGGGCCTGACGGACATATTTCGAGATATTTCTTCTTCTTGTTGTTCTTCTTCTGCACAGCTAAGCTGGAAGTGGCATTTGCGGCTCGCACTAGTGCAGAGTTATCTCAAAGAAAGGGGCCACGGTGTTTCTGTATCCCTATTATGTTGGTGCGGCTTCGGAACTTTTAAATATCTCGATATATCTCGAAAACTACGCTTCTGATCAAAAAATATCATAGAACATAAATTGTAGGAAACATAATTCTCTACAAAAAAGGTCTCTTAACATTTTGCCATAGCTCGCTTCGTTTCCGTGATATTTGCAGATATATCTCAAGGGAAGGGGCCTGACGGACATATTTCGAGATATTTCTTCTTCTGGTTGTTCTTCTTCTGCGCAGCTAAGCTGGAAGTGGCATTTGCAGCTCGCAATAGTGCAGAGATATCTCAAAGAAAGGGGCCACAGTGTTTCTGTATCTCTATTATGTTGGTGCGGCTTCGGAACTTTTATATATCTTGATATATCTCGAGAACTACGCATCTGATCAGAAAATATCATAGAAGATAAAAAGTAGGAAACTTAATTCTCTACAAAAAAGGTCTCTTAACATTTTGCCATAGCTCGCTTCGTTTCCGAGATATTTGCAGATTTATCTCAAGGTAAGGGGCCTGACGGACATATTTCGAGATATTTCTTCTTCTTGTTGTTCTTCTTCTGCACAGCTAAGCTGGAAGTGGCATTTGCAGCTCGCAATAGTGCATAGTTATCTGAAAGAAAGGGGCCACGGTGTTTCTGTATCTCTATTATGTTGGTGCGGCTTCGGAACTTTTAAATATCTTGATATATCTCGAGAACTACGCATCTGATCAAAAAATATCATAGAACATAAAAAGTAGGAAACTCAATTCTCTACAAAAAAGGTCTCTTAACATTTTGCAATAGCTCGCTTCGTTTCCGAGATATTTGCAGATCTATCTCAAGGGAAGGTGCCTGACGGACATATTTCGAGATATTTCTTCTTCTTGTTGTTCTTGTTCTGCACAGCTAAGCTGGAAGTGGCATTTGCGGCTCGCACTAGTGCAGAGTTATCTCAAAGAAAGGGGCCACGGTGTTTCTGTATCTCTATTATGTTGGTGCGGCTTCGGAACTTTTAAATATCTCGATATATCTCGAAAACTACGATTCTGATCAAAAAATATCATAGAACATAAATTGTAGGAAACATAATTCTCTACAAAAACGGTCTCTTAACATTTTGCCATAGCTCGCTTCGTTTCCGAGATATTGGCAGATATATCTCAAGGGAAGGGGCCTGACGGACATATTTCGAGATACTTCTTCTTCTTGTTGTTCTTCTTCTGCACAGCTAAGCTGGGAGTGGCATTTGCGGCTCGCACTGGTGCACAGTTATCTCAAAGAAAGGGGCCACGGTGTTTCTGTATCTCTATTATGTTGGTGCGGCTTCGGAACTTTTAAATATCTCGATATATCTCGAAAACTACGCTTCTGATCAAAAAATATCATAGAACGTAAATTGTAGGAAATATTATTCTCTACAAAAAAGGTCTCTTAACATTTTGCCATAGCTCGCTTCGTTTCCGAGATATTTGCAGATTCATCTCAAGGGAAGGGGTCTGACGGACATATTTCGAGATATTTCTTCTTCTTGTTGTTCTTCTTCTGCACAGCTAAGCTCGAAGTGGCATTTGCAGCTCGCAATAGTGCAGAGTTATCTCAAAGAAAGAGGCCACGGTGTTTCTGTACCTCTATTATGTTGGTGCAACTTCGGAACTTTTAAATATCTTGATATATCTCGAGAACTACGCATCTGATCAAAAAATATCATCGAACATAAAAAGTAGGAAACTTAATTCTCTACAAAAAAGGTCTCTTTACATTTTGCCATAGCTCGCTTCGTTTCCGAGATATTTGCAGATTTATCTCAAGGGAAGTGGGCTGACGGACATATTTCGAGATATTTCTTCTTCTTGTTGTTCCTCTTCTGCACAGCTAAGCTGGAAGTGGCATTTGCGGCTCGCACTAGTACAGAGTTATATCAAAGAAAGGGGCCACGGTGTTTCTGTATCTCTATTATGTTGGTGCGGCTTCGGAACTTTTAAATATCTTGATATATCTCGAGAACTACGCATCTGATCAAAAAATATCATAGAACATAAAAAGTAGGAAACCTAATTCTCTACAAAAAAGGTCTCTTAACATTTTGCCATAGCTCGCTTCGTTTCCGAGATATTTGCAGATTTATCTCAAGGGAAGGGGCCTGACGGACATATTTCGAGATATTTCTTCTTCTTGTTGTTCTTCTTCTGCACAGCTAAGCTGGAAGTGGCATTTGCGGCTCGCACTAGTGCAGAGTTATCTCAAAGAAAGGGGCCACGGTGTTTCTGTATCCCTATTATGTTGGTGCGGCTTCGGAACTTTTAAATATCTCGATATATCTCGAAAACTACGCTTCTGATCAAAAAATATCATAGAACGTAAATTGTAGGAAATATTATTCTCTACAAAAAAGGTCTCTTAACATTTTGCCATAGCTCGCTTCGTTTCCGAGATATTTGCAGATTCATCTCAAGGGAAGGGGTCTGACGGACATATTTCGAGATATTTCTTCTTCTTGTTGTTCTTCTTCTGCACAGCTAAGCTCGAAGTGGCATTTGCAGCTCGCAATAGTGCAGAGTTATCTCAAAGAAAGAGGCCACGGTGTTTCTGTACCTCTATTATGTTGGTGCAGCTTCGGAACTTTTAAATATCTTGATATATCTCGAGAACTACGCATCTGATCAAAAAATATCATCGAACATAAAAAGTAGGAAACTTAATTCTCTACAAAAAAGGTCTCTTTACATTTTGCCATAGCTCGCTTCGTTTCCGAGATATTTGCAGATTTATCTCAAGGGAAGTGGCCTGACGGACATATTTCGAGATATTTCTTCTTCTTGTTGTTCTTCTTCTGCACAGCTAAGCTGGAAGTGGCATTTGCGGCTCGCACTAGTGCAGAGTTATCTCAAAGAAAGGGGCCACGGTGTTTCTGTATCTCTATTATGTTGGTGCGGCTTCGGAACTTTTAAATATCTTGATATATCTCGAGAACTACGCATCTGATCAAAAAATATCATAGAACATAAAAAGTAGGAAACTCAATTCTCTACAAAAAAGGTCTCTTAACATTTTGCAATAGCTCGCTTCGTTTCCGAGATATTTGCAGATTTATCTCAAGGGAAGGTGCCTGACGGACATATTTCGAGATATTTCTTCTTCTTGTTGTTCTTGTTCTGCACAGCTAAGCTGGAAGTGGCATTTGCGGCTCGCACTAGTGCAGAGTTATCTCAAAGAAAGGGGCCACGGTGTTTCTGTATCTCTATTATGTTGGTGCGGCTTCGGAACTTTTAAATATCTCGATATATCTCGAAAACTACGCTTCTGATCAAAAAATATCATAGAACATAAATTGTAGGAAACATAATTCTCTACAAAAAACGTCTCTTAACATTTTGCCATAGCTCGCTTCGTTTCCGAGATATTTGCAGATTCAGCTCAAAGGAACTGGCCTGACGGACATATTTCGAGATATTCCTTCTTCTTGTTGTTCTTCCTCTGCACAGCTAAGCTGGAAGTGGCATTTGCAGCTCGCAATAGTGCAGAGTTATCTCAAAGAAAGGGGCCACGGTGTTTCTGTATCTCTATTATGTTGGTGCGGCTTCGGAACTTTTAAATATCTCGATATATCTCGAAAACTACGCTTCTGAACAAAAAATATCATAGAACATAAATTGTAGGAAACATAATTCTCTACAAAAAAGGTCTCTTAACATTTTGCCATAGCTCGCTTCGTTTTCGAGATATTTGCAGATATATCTCAAGGGAAGGGGCCTGACGGACATATTTCGAGATATTTCTTCTTCTTGTTGTTCTTCTTCTGCACAGCTTAACTGGAAGTGGCATTTACAGCTCGCAATAGTGCAGAGTTATCTCAAAGAAAGGGGCCACGGTGTTTCTGTATCTCTATTATGTTGGTGCGGCTTCGGAACTTTTAAATATCTTGATATATCTCGAGAACTACGCATCTGATCAAAAAATATCATAGTACATAAAAAGTAGGAAACCTAATTCTCTACAAAAAAGGTCTCTCAACATTTTGCCATAGCTCTCTTCGTTTCCGAGATATTTGCAGATTTATCTCAAGGGAAGGGGCCTGACGGACATATTTCGAGATATTTCTTCTTCTTGTTGTTCTTCTTCTGCACAGCTAAGCTGAAAGTGGCATTTGCAGCTCGCAATAGTGCAGAGTTATCTCAAAGAAAGGGGCCACGGTGTTTCTGTATCTCTATTATGTTGGTGCGGCTTCGGAACTTTTAAATATCTTGATATATCTCGAGAACTACGCATCTGATCAAAAAATATAATAGAACATAAAAAGTAGGAAACTTAATTCTCTACAAAAAAGGTCGCTTAACATTTTGCCATAGCTCGCTTCGTTTCCGAGATATTTGCATATTTATCTCAAGGGAAGGGGCCTGACGGACATATTTCGAGATATTTCTTCTTCTTGTTGTTCTTCTTCTGCACAGCTAAGCTGGAAGTGGCATTTGCGGCTCGCACTAGTGCAGAGTTATCTCAAAGAAAGAGGCCACGGTGTTTCTGTACCTCTATTATGTTGGTGCAGCTTCGGAACTTTTAAATATCTTGATATATCTCGAGAACTGCGCATCTGATCAAAAAATATCATCGAACATAAAAAGTAGGAAACTTAATTCTCTACAAAAAAGGTCTCTTAACATTTTGCCATAGCTCGCTTGGTTTCCGAGATATTTGCAGATATATCTCAAGGGAAGGGGCCTGACGGACATATTTCGAGATATTTCTTCTTCTTGTTGTTCTTCTTCTGCGCAGCTAAGCTGGAAGTGGCATTTGCAGCTCGCAATAGTGCAGAGATATCTCGAAGAGAGGGGCCACGGTGTTTCTGTATCTCTATTATGTTGGTGCGGCTTCGGAACTTTTAAATATCTTGATATATCTCGAGAACTACGCGTCTGATCAAAAAATATCATAGAACATAAATTGTAGGAAACATAATTGTCTACAAAAAAGGTCTCTTAACATTTTGCCATAGCTCGCTTCGTTTCCGAGATATTTGCAGATTTATCTCATGGTAAGGGGCCTGACGGACATATTTCGAGATATTTCTTCTTCTTGTTGTTCTTCTTCTGCACAGCTAAGCTGGAAGTGGCATTTGCAGCTCGCAATAGTGCATAGTTATCTGAAAGAAAGGGGCCACGGTGTTTCTGTATCTCTATTATGTTGGTGCGGCTTCGGAACTTTTAAATATCTCGATATATCTCGAAAACTACGCTTCTGACCAAAAAATATCATAGAACATAAATTGTAGGAAACATAATTCTCTACAAAAAAGGTCTCTTAACATTTTGCCATAGCTCGCTTCGTTTCCGAGATATTTGCAGATATATCTCAAGGGATGGGGCCTGACGGACATATTTCGAGATATTTCTTCTTCTTGTTGTTCTTCTTCTGCACAGCTAAGCTGGAAGTGGCATTGACAGCTCGCAATAGTGCAGAGTTATCTCAAAGAAAGGGGCCACGGTGTTTCTGTATCTCTATTATGTTGGTGCGGCTTCGGAACTTTTAAATATCTTGATATATCTCGAGAACTACGCATCTGATCAGAAAATATCATAGAAGATAAAAAGTAGGAAACTTAATTCTCTACAAAAAAGGTCTCTTAACATTTTCCCATAGCTGGCATCGTTTCCGAGATATTTGCAGATTTATCTCAAGGGAAGGGGCCTGACGGACATATTCGGAGATATTTCTTCTTCTTGTTGTTCCTCTTCTGCACAGGTAAGCTGGAAGTGGCATTTGCAGCTCGCAATAGTGCAGAGTTATCTCAAAGAAAGGGGCCACGGTGTTTCTGTATCTCTATTATGTTGGTGCGGCGTCGGAACTTTTAAATATCTTGATATATCTCGAGAACTACGCATCTGATCGAAAAATATCATAGAACATAAAAAGTAGGAAACTTAATTCTCTACAAAAAAGGTCTCCCAACATTTTGCCATAGCTCGCTTCGTTTCCGAGATATTTGCATATTTATCTCAAGGGAAGGGGCCTGACGGACATATTTCGAGATATTTCTTCTTCTTGTTGTTCTTCTTCTGCACAGCTAAGCTGGAAGTGGCATTTGCGGCTCGCACTAGTGCAGAGTTATCTCAAAGAAAGAGGCCACGGTGTTTCTGTACCTCTATTATGTTGGTGCAGCTTCGGAACTTTTAAATATCTTGATATATCTCGAGAACTACGCATCTGATCAAAAAATATCATCGAACATAAAAAGTAGGAAACTTAATTCTCTACAAAAAAGGTCTCTTAACATTTTGCCATAGCTCGCTTGGTTTCCGAGATATTTGCAGATATATCTCAAGGGAAGGGGCCTGACGGACATATTTCGAGATATTTCTTCTTCTTGTTGTTCTTCTTCTGCGCAGCTAAGCTGGAAGTGGCATTTGCAGCTCGCAATAGTGCAGAGATATCTCGAAGAGAGGGGCCACGGTGTTTCTGTATCTCTATTATGTTGGTGCGGCTTCGGAACTTTTAAATATCTTGATATATCTCGAGAACTACGCGTCTGATCAAAAAATATCATAGAACATAAATTGTAGGAAACATAATTGTCTACAAAAAAGGTCTCTTAACATTTTGCCATAGCTCGCTTCGTTTCCGAGATATTTGCAGATTTATCTCATGGTAAGGGGCCTGACGGATATATTTCGAGATATTTCTTCTTCTTGTTGTTCTTCTTCTGCACAGCTAAGCTGGAAGTGGCATTTGCAGCTCGCAATAGTGCATAGTTATCTGAAAGAAAGGGGCCACGGTGTTTCTGTATCTCTATTATGTTGGTGCGGCTTCGGAACTTTTAAATATCTCGATATATCTCGAAAACTACGCTTCTGACCAAAAAATATCATAGAACATAAATTGTAGGAAACATAATTCTCTACAAAAAAGGTCTCTTAACATTTTGCCATAGCTCGCTTCGTTTCCGAGATATTTGCAGATATATCTCAAGGGATGGGGCCTGACGGACATATTTCGAGATATTTCTTCTTCTTGTTGTTCTTCTTCTGCACAGCTAAGCTGGAAGTGGCATTGACAGCTCGCAATAGTGCAGAGTTATCTCAAAGAAAGGGGCCACGGTGTTTCTGTATCTCTATTATGTTGGTGCGGCTTCGGAACTTTTAAATATCTTGATATATCTCGAGAACTACGCATCTGATCAGAAAATATCATAGAAGATAAAAAGTAGGAAACTTAATTCTCTACAAAAAAGGTCTCTTAACATTTTCCCATAGCTGGCATCGTTTCCGAGATATTTGCAGATTTATCTCAAGGGAAGGGGCCTGACGGACATATTCGGAGATATTTCTTCTTCTTGTTGTTCCTCTTCTGCACAGGTAAGCTGGAAGTGGCATTTGCAGCTCGCAATAGTGCAGAGTTATCTCAAAGAAAGGGGCCACGGTGTTTCTGTATCTCTATTATGTTGGTGCGGCGTCGGAACTTTTAAATATCTTGATATATCTCGAGAACTACGCATCTGATCGAAAAATATCATAGAACATAAAAAGTAGGAAACTTAATTCTCTACAAAAAAGGTCTCCCAACATTTTGCCATAGCTCGCTTCGTTTCCGAGATATATGCAGATTTATCTCAAGGGAATGGGCCTGACGGACATATTTCGAGATATTTCTTCTTCTTGTTGTTCTTCTTCTGCACAGCTAAACTGGAAGTGGCATTTCCAGCTCGCAATAGTGCAGAGTTATCTCAAAGAATGGGGCCACGGTGTTTCTGTATCTCTATTATGTTGGTGCGGCTTCGGAACTTTTAAATATCTTGATATATCTCGAGAACTTCGCATCTGATCAAAAAATATCATAGAACATAAATTGTAGGAAACATAATTCTCTACAAAAAAGGTCTCTTAACATTTTGCCATAGCTCGCTTCGTTTCCGAGATATTTGCAGATTTATCTCAAGGGAAGGGGTCTGACGGACATATTTCGAGATATTTCTTCTTCTTGTTGTTCTTCTTCTGCACAGCTAAGCTGGAAGTGGCATTTGCAGCTCGCAATAGTGCAGAGTTATCTCAAAAAAGGGGCCACGGTGTTTCTGTATCTCTATTATGTTGGTGCGGCTTCGGAACTTTTAAATATCTCGATATATCTCGAAAACTACGCTTCTGATCAAAAAATATCATAGAACATAAATTGTAGGAAACATAATTCTCTACAAAAAAGGTCTCTTAACATTTTGCCATAGCTCGCTTCGTTTCCGAGATATATGCAGATTTATCTCAAGGGAAGGGGCCTGACGGACATATTTCGAGATATTTCTTCTTCTTGTTGTTCTTCTTCTGCACAGCTAAGCTGGAAGTGGCATTTGCAGCTCGCAATAGTGCAGAGTTATCTCAAAGAAAGGGGCCACGGTGTTTCTGTATCTCTATTATGTTGGTGCGGCTTCGGAACTTTTAAATATCTTGATATATCTCGAGAACTACGCATCTGATCAAATAATATCATAGAACATAAAAAGTAGGTAACTTAATTCTCTACAAAAAAGGTCTCTCAACATTTTGCCATAGCTCGCTTCGTTTCCGAGATATATGCAGATTTATCTCAAGGGAATGGGCCTGACGGACATATTTCGAGATATTTCTTCTTCTTGTTGTTCTTCTTCTGCACAGCTAAACTGGAAGTGGCATTTCCAGCTCGCAATAGTGCAGAGTTATCTCAAAGAATGGGGCCACGGTGATTCTGTATCTCTATTATGTTGGTGCGGCTTCGGAACTTTTAAATATCATGATATATCTCGAGAACTACGCATCTGATCAAAAAATATCATAGAACATAAAACGTAGGAAACTTAATTCTCTACAAAAAAGGTCTCTTAACATTTTGCCATAGCTCGCTTCGTTTCCGAGATATTTGCAGATTTATCTCAAGGGAAGGGGCCTGACGGACATGTTTCGAGATATTTCTTCTTTTTGTTGTTCTTCTTCTGCACAGCTAAACTGGAAGTGGCATTTCCAGCTCGCAATAGGGCAGAGTTATCTCAAAGAAAGGGGCCACGGTGTTTCTGTATCTTTATTATGTTGGTGCGGCTTCGGAACTTTTAAATATCTCGATATATCTCGAAAACTACGCTTCTGATCAAAAAATATCATAGAACATAAATTTTAGGAAACATAATTCTCTACAAATAACGTCTCTTAATATTTTGCCATAGCTCGCTTCGTTTCCGAGATATTTGCAGATTTATCTCAAGGAAAGGGGCCTGACGGACATGTTTCGAGATATTTCTTCTTCTTGTTGTTCTCCTTCTGCACAGCTAAACTGGAAGTGGCATTTCCAGCTCGCAATAGTGCAGAGTTATCTCAAAGAAAGGGGCCACGGTGTTTCTGTATCTCTATTATGTTGGTGCGGCTTCGGAACTTTTAATTATCTTGATATATCTGGAGAACTACGCATCTGATCAAAAAATATCATAGAACATAAGAAGTAGGAAACTTAATTCTCTACAAAAAAGGTCTCTTAACATTTTGCCATAGCTCGCTTCGTTTCCGAGATATTTGCAGATTTATCTCAAGGGAAGGGGTCTGACGGACATATTTCGAGATATTTCTTCTTCTTGTTGTTCTTCTTCTGCACAGCTAAGCTGGAAGTGGCATTTGCAGCTCGCAATAGTGCAGAGTTATCTCAAAAAAGGGGCCACGGTGTTTCTGTATCTCTATTATGTTGGTGCGGCTTCGGAACTTTTAAATATCTTGATATATCTCGAGAACTACGCATCTGATCGAAAAATATCATAGAACATAAAAAGTAGGAAACTTAATTCTCTACAAAAAAGGTCTCTTAACATTTTGCCATAGCTCGCTTCGTTTCCGAGATATATGCAGATTTATCTCAAGGGAAGGGGCCTGACGGACATATTTCGAGATATTTCTTCTTCTTGTTGTTCTTCTTCTGCACAGCTAAGCTGGAAGTGGCATTTGCAGCTCGCAATAGTGCAGAGTTATCTCAAAGAAAGGGGCCACGGTGTTTCTGTATCTCTAGTATGTTGGTGCGGCGTCGGAACTTTTAAATATCTTGATATATCTCGAGAACTACGCATCTGATCAAATAATATCATAGAACATAAAAAGTAGGAAACTTAATTCTCTACAAATAAGGTCTCTTAACATTTTGCCATAGCTCGCTTCGTTTCCGAGATATTTGCAGATTTATCTCAAGGGAAGGGGCTTGACGGACATATTTCGAGATATTTCTTCTTCTTGTTGGTCTTCTTCTGCACAGCTAAGCTGGAAGTGGCATTTGCAGCTCGCAATAGTGCAGAGTTATCTCAAAGAAAGGGGCCACGGTGTTTCTGTATCTCTATTATGTTGGTGCGGCTTCGGATCTTTTAAATATCTTGATATATCTCGAGAACTACGCATCTGATCAAAAAATATCATAGAACATAAAAAGTAGAAAACTTAATTCTCTACAAAAAAGGTCTCTCAACATTTTGCCATAGCTCGGTTCGTTTCCGAGATATATGCAGATTTATCTCAAGGGAATGGGCCTGACGGACATATTTCGAGATATTTCTTCTTCTTGTTGTTCTTCTTCTGCACAGCTAAACTGGAAGTGGCATTTCCAGCTCGCAATAGTGCAGAGTTATCTCAAAGAATGGGGCCACGGTGTTTCTGTATCTCTATTATGTTGGTGCGGCTTCGGAACTTTTAAATATCTTGATATATCTCGAGAACTACGCATCTGATCAAAAAATATCATAGAACATAAATTGTAGGAAACATAATTCTCTACAAAAAACGTCTCTCAACATTTTGCCATAGCTCGCTTCGTTTCCGAGATATTTGCAGATGTATCTCAAGGGAAGGGGTCTGACGGACATATTTCGAGATATTTCTTCTTCTTGTTGTTCTTCTTCTGC
Organism: Osmia lignaria lignaria; assembly: GCF_051020975.1. Lineage (NCBI taxonomy): Eukaryota > Metazoa > Arthropoda > Insecta > Hymenoptera > Megachilidae > Osmia > Osmia lignaria. The sequence continues at coordinate 2,309,311 of NW_027478161.1, forward strand.
ACAGCTAAACTGGAAGTGGCATTTCCAGCTCGCAATAGTGCAGAGTTATCTCAAAGAAAGGGGCCACGGTGTTTCTGTATCTCTATTATGTTGGTGCGGCTTCGGAACTTTTAAATATCTTGATATATCCCGAGAACTACGCATCTGATCAAAAAATATCATAGAAGATAAAAAGTAGGAAACTTAATTCTCTACAAAAAAGGTCTCTTAACATTTTGCCATAGCTCGCTTCGTTTCCGAGATATTTGCAGATTTATCTCAAGGGAAGGGGTCTGACGGACATATTTCGAGATATTTCTTCTTCTTGTTGTTCTTCTTCTGCACAGCTAAGCTCGAAGTGGCATTTGCAGCTCGCAATAGTGCAGAGTTATCTCAAAGAAAGGGGCCACGGTGTTTCTGTATCTCTATTATGTTGGTGCGGCTTCGGAACTTTTAAATATCTTGATATATCTCGAGAACTACGCATCTGATCAAAAAATATCATAGAAGATAAAAAGTAGGAAACTTAATTCTCTACAAAAAAGGTCTCTTAACATTTTGCCATAGCTCGCTTCGTTTCCGAGATATTTGCAGATTTATCTCAAGGGAAGGGGTCTGACGGACATATTTCGAGATATTTCTTCTTCTTGTTGTTCTTCTTCTGCACAGCTAAGCTCGAAGTGGCATTTGCAGCTCGCAATAGTGCAGAGTTATCTCAAAGAAAGGGGCCACGGTGTTTCTGTATCTCTATTATGTTGGTGCGGCTTCGGAACTTTTAAATATCTTGATATATCTCGAGAACTACGCATCTGATCAAAAAATATCATAGAACATAAATTGTAGGAAACATAATTCTCTACAAAAAACGTCTCTCAACATTTTGCCATAGCTCGCTTCGTTTCCGAGATATTTGCAGATTTATCTCAAGGGAAGGGGTCTGACGGACATATTTCGAGATATTTCTTCTTCTTGTTGTTCTTCTTCTGCACAGCTAAGCTGGAAGTGGCATTTGCAGCTCGCAATAGTGCAGAGTTATCTCAAAAAAGGGGCCACGGTGTTTCTGAATCTCTATTATGTTGATGCGGCTTCGGAACTTTTAAATATCTTGATATATCTCGAGAACTACGCATCTGATCAAATAATATCATAGAACATAAAAAGTAGGTAACTTAATTCTCTACAAAAAAGGTCTCTCAACATTTTGCCATAGCTCGCTTCGTTTCCGAGATATATGCAGATTTATCTCAAGGGAATGGGCCTGACGGACATGTTTCGAGATATTTCTTCTTTTTGTTGTTCTTCTTCTGCACAGCTAAACTGGAAGTGGCATTTCCAGCTCGCAATAGGGCAGAGTTATCTCAAAGAAAGGGGCCACGGTGTTTCTGTATCTTTATTATGTTGGTGCGGCTTCGGAACTTTTAAATATCTCGATATATCTCGAAAACTACGCTTCTGATCAAAAAATATCATAGAACATAAATTTTAGGAAACATAATTCTCTACAAATAACGTCTCTTAATATTTTGCCATAGCTCGCTTCGTTTCCGAGATATTTGCAGATTTATCTCAAGGGAAGGGGTCTGACGGACATATTTCGAGATATTTCTTCTTCTTGTTGTTCTTCTTCTGCACAGCTAAGCTGGAAGTGGCATTTGCAGCTCGCAATAGTGCAGAGTTATCTCAAAAAAGGGGCCAGGGTGTTTCTGTATCTCTATTATGTTGGTGCGGCTTCGGAACTTTTAAATATCTTGATATATCTCGAGAACTACGCATCTGATCGAAAAATATCATAGAACATAAAAAGTAGGAAACTTAATTCTCTACAAAAAAGGTCTCTTAACATTTTGCCATAGCTCGCTTCGTTTCCGAGATATATGCAGATTTATCTCAAGGGAATGGGCCTGACGGACATATTTCGAGATATTTCTTCTTCTTGTTGTTCTTCTTCTGCACAGCTAAGCTGGAAGTGGCATTTGCAGCTCGCAATAGTGCAGAGTTATCTCAAAGAATGGGGCCACGGTGTTTCTGTATCTCTATTATGTTGGTGCGGCTTCGGAACTTTTAAATATCTTGATATATCTCGAGAACTACGCATCTGATCAAAAAATATCATAGAACATAAATTGTAGGAAACATAATTCTCTACAAAAAACGTCTCTCAACATTTTGCCATAGCTCGCTTCGTTTCCGAGATATTTGCACATTTATCTCAAGGGAAGGGGCCTAACGGACATATTTCGAGATATTTCTTCTTCTTGTTGTTCTTCTTCTGCACAGCTGAGCTGGAAGTGGCATTTGCGGCTCGCACTAGTGCAGAGTTATCTCAAAGAAAGGGGCCACGGTGTTTCTGTATCTCTATTATGTTGGTGCAGCTTCGGAACTTTTAAATATCTTGATATATCTCGAGAACTACGCATCTGAACAAAAAATATCCTGGAACATAAAAAGTAGAAAACTTAATTCTCTACAAAAAAGGTCTCTTAACATTTTGCCATAGCCCGCTTCGTTTCCGAGATATTTGCAGATTTATCTCAAGGGAAGGGGCCTGACGGACATATTTCGAGATATTTCTTCTTCTTGTTGTTCTTCTTCTGCACAGCTAAGCTGGAAGTGGCATTTGCAGCTCGCAATAGTGCAGAGTTATCTCAAAGAATGGGGCCACGGTGTTTCTGTATCTCTATTATGTTGGTGCGGCTTCGGATCTTTTAAATATCTTGATATATCTCGAGAACTACGCATCTGATCAAAAAATATCATAGAACATAAAAAGTAGAAAACTTAATTCTCTACAAAAAAGGTCTCTCAACATTTTGCCATAGCTCGCTTCGTTTCCGAGATATATGCAGATTTATCTCAAGGGAATGGGCCTGACGGACATATTTCGAGGTATTTCTTCTTCTTGTTGTTCTTCTTCTGCACAGCTAAGCTGGAAGTGGCATTTGCAGCTCGCAATAGTGCAAAGTTATCTCAAAGAAAGAGGCCACGGTGTTTCTGTACCTCTATTATGTTGGTGCAGCATCGGAACTTTTAAATATCTTGATATATCTCGAGAACTACGCATCTGATCAAAAAATATCATAGAACATAAAAAGTAGGAAACCTAATTTTGTACAAAAAGGGTCTCTTAAGATTTTGCCGTAGCTCGCTTCGTTTCCGAGATGTTTGCAGATTTACCTCAAGGGAAGGGGCCTGACGGACATATTTCGAAATATTTCTTCTTCTTGCTGTTCTTCTTCTGCACAGCTAAGCTGGAAGTGGCATTTGCAGGTCGCAATAGTACAGAGTTATCTCAAAGAAAGGGGCCACGGTGTTTCTGTATCCCTATTATGTTGGTGCGGCTTCGGAACTTTTAAATATCTCGATATATCTCGAAAACTACGCTTCTGATCAAAAAATATCATAGAACGTAAATTGTCGGAAACATAATTCTCTACAAAAAAGGTCTCTCAACATTTTGCCATAGCTCGCTTCGTTTCCTAGATATTTGCAGATGTATCTCAAGGGAAGGGGTCTGACGGACATATTTCGAGATATTTCTTCTTCTTGTTGTTCTTCTTCTGCACAGCTAAACTGGAAGTGGCATTTCCAGCTCGCAATAGTGCAGAGTTATCTCAAAGAAAGGGGCCACGGTGTTTCTGTATCTCTATTATGTTGGTGCGGCTTCGGAACTTTTAAATATCTTGATATATCCCGAGAACTACGCATCTGATCAAAAAATATCATAGAAGATAAAAAGTAGGAAACTTAATTCTCTACAAAAAAGGTCTCTTAACATTTTGCCATAGCTCGCTTCGTTTCCGAGATATTTGCAGATTTATCTCAAGGGAAGGGGTCTGACGGACATATTTCGAGATATTTCTTCTTCTTGTTGTTCTTCTTCTGCACAGCTAAGCTCGAAGTGGCATTTGCAGCTCGCAATAGTGCAGAGTTATCTCAAAGAAAGGGGCCACGGTGTTTCTGTATCTCTATTATGTTGGTGCGGCTTCGGAACTTTTAAATATCTTGATATATCTTGAGAACTACGCATCTGATCAAAAAATATCATAGAACATAAAAAGTAGGAAACTTAATTCTCTACAAAAAAGGTCTCTTAACATTTTGCCATAGCTCGCTTCGTTTCCTAGATATTTGCAGATGTATCTCAAGGGAAGGGGTCTGACGGACATATTTCGGGATATTTCTTCTTCTTGTTGTTCTTCTTCTGCACAGCTAAACTGGAAGTGGCATTTCCAGCTCGCAATAGTGCAGAGTTATCTCAAAGAAAGGGGCCACGGTGTTTCTGTATCTCTATTATGTTGGTGCGGCTTCGGAACTTTTAAATATCTTGATATATCTCGAGAACTACGCATCTGATCAAAAAATATCATAGAAGATAAAAAGTAGGAAACGTAATTCTCTACAAAAAAGGTCTCTTATCATTTTGCCATAGCTCGCATCGTTTCCGAGATATTTGCAGATTTACTTCAAGGGAAGGGGCGTGACGGACATATTTCGAGATATTTCTTCTTCTTGTTGTTCTTCTTCTGCACAGCTAAAGTGGAAGTTACATTTGCAGCTCGGAATAGTGCAGAGTTATCTCAAAGAAAGAGGCCACGGTGTTTATGTATCTTTATTATGTTGGTGCGGCTTCGGAACCTTTAAATATCTCGATATATCTCGAAAACAACGCATCTGATCAAAAAATATCATAGAACATAAATAGTAGGAAACTTAATTTCCTACAAAAAGCGTCTCTCAACGTTTTGCCATAGCTCGCATTGTTTCCGAGATATTTGCAGATTCAGCTCAAAGGAACGGGCCTGACGGACATATTCCGAGATATTTCTGGTTCTTGTTGTGCTTCTTCCGCACAGCTAAGCTCGAACTGGCATTTGCAGCTCGCAATAGTGCAGAGTTATCTCACAGAAAGGGGCCACGGTGTTTCTGTATCTCTATTATGTTGGTGCGGCTTCGGAACTTTTAAATATCTTGATATATCTCGAAAACTACGCCCCTGATCCAAAAATATCATAGAACATAAAAAGTAGGAAACTTAATTCTCCACAAAAAAGGTCTCTTAACGTTTTGCCATATCTCGCATCGTTTCCGACATATTTGCAGATTTAGCTCAAGGGAAGGGGCCTGACGGACATATTCCGAGATATTTCTTGTTCTTGTTGTGCTTCTTCTGCACAGCTAAGCTCGAACTGGCATTTGCAGCTCGCAATAGTGCAGAGTTATCTCACAGAAAGGGGCCACGGTGTTTCTGTATCTCCATTATGTTGGTGCGGCTTCGGAACTTTTAAATATCTTGATATATCTCGAGAACTACGCATCTCATCCAAAAATATCATAGAACATAAAAAGTAGGATACTTAATTCTCCACAAAAAAGGTCTCTTAACGTTTTGCCATATCTCGCATCGTTTCCGACATATTTGCAGATTTAGCTCAAGGGAAGGGGCCTGACGGACATATTCCGAGATATTTCTTGTTCTTGTTGTGCTTCTTCTGCACAGCTAAGCTCGAACTGGCATTTGCAGCTCGCAATAGTGCAGAGTTATCTCACAGAAAGGGGCCACGGTGTTTCTGTATCTCCATTATGTGGGTGCGGCTTCGGAACTTTTAAATATCTTGATATATCTCGAGAACTACGCATCTGATCAAAAAATATCATAGAACATAAAAAGTAGGAAACCTAATTTTCTACAAAAAAGTCTCTTAACATGTTGCCGTAGCTCGCTTCGTTTCCGAGATATTTGGAGATTTATCTCAAGGGAAGGGGCCTGACGGACATATTTCGAGATATTTCTTCTTCTTGTTGTTCTTCTTCTGCACAGCTAAGCTGGAAGTGTCACTTGCAGCTCGCAATAGTGCAGAGTTATCTCAAAGAAAGAGGCCACGGTGTTTCTGTACCTCTATTATGTTGGTGCAGCTTCGGAACTTTTAAATATCTTGATATATCTCGAGAACTACGCATCTGATCAAAAAATATCATAGAACATAAAAAGTAGAAAACGTAATTCTCTACAAAAAAGGTCTCTTAACATTTTGCCATAGCTCGCTTCGTTTCCGAGATATATGCAGATTTATCTCAAGGGAAGGGGCCTGACGGACATATTTCGAGATATTTCTTCTTCTTATTGTTCTTCTTCTGCACAGCTAAGCTCGAAGTGGCATTTGCAGCTCGCAATAGTGCAGAGTTATCTCAAAGAAAGGGGCCACGGTGTTTCTGTATCTCTATTATGTTGGTGCGGCTTCGGAACTTTTAAATATCTTGATATATCTTGAGAACTACGCATCTGATCAAAAAATATCATAGAACATAAAAAGTAGGAAACTTAATTCTCTACAAAAAAGGTCTCTTAACATTTTGCCATAGCTCGCTTCGTTTCCTAGATATTTGCAGATGTATCTCAAGGGAAGGGGTCTGACGGACATATTTCGGGATATTTCTTCTTCTTGTTGTTCTTCTTCTGCACAGCTAAACTGGAAGTGGCATTTCCAGCTCGCAATAGTGCAGAGTTATCTCAAAGAAAGGGGCCACGGTGTTTCTGTATCTCTATTATGTTGGTGCGGCTTCGGAACTTTTAAATATCTTGATATATCTCGAGAACTACGCATCTGATCAAAAAATATCATAGAAGATAAAAAGTAGGAAACTTAATTCTCTACAAAAAAGGTCTCTTAACATTTTGCCATAGCTCGCTTCGTTTCCGAGATATTTGCAGATTTATCTCAAGGGAAGGGGTCTGACGGACATATTTCGAGATATTTCTTCTTCTTGTTGTTCTTCTTCTGCACAGCTAAGCTCGAAGTGGCATTTGCAGCTCGCAATAGTGCAGAGTTATCTCAAAGAAAGGGGCCACGGTGTTTCTGTATCTCTATTATGTTGGTGCGGCTTCGGAACTTTTAAATATCTTGATATATCTCGAGAACTACGCATCTGATCAAAAAATATCATAGAACATAAATTGTAGGAAACATAATTCTCTACAAAAAACGTCTCTCAACATTTTGCCATAGCTCGCTTCGTTTCCGAGATATTTGCAGATTTATCTCAAGGGAAGGGGTCTGACGGACATATTTCGAGATATTTCTTCTTCTTGTTGTTCTTCTTCTGCACAGCTAAGCTGGAAGTGGCATTTGCAGCTCGCAATAGTGCAGAGTTATCTCAAAAAAGGGGCCACGGTGTTTCTGAATCTCTATTATGTTGGTGCGGCTTCGGAACTTTTAAATATCTTGATATATCTCGAGAACTACGCATCTGATCAAATAATATCATAGAACATAAAAAGTAGGTAACTTAATTCTCTACAAAAAAGGTCTCTCAACATTTTGCCATAACTCGCTTCGTTTCCGAGATATATGCAGATTTATCTCAAGGGAATGGGCCTGACGGACATGTTTCGAGATATTTCTTCTTTTTGTTGTTCTTCTTCTGCACAGCGAAACTGGAAGTGGCATTTCCAGCTCGCAATAGGGCAGAGTTATCTCAAAGAAAGGGGCCACGGTGTTTCTGTATCTTTATTATGTTGGTGCGGCTTCGGAACTTTTAAATATCTCGATATATCTCGAAAACTACGCTTCTGATCAAAAAATATCATAGAACATAAATTTTAGGAAACATAATTCTCTACAAATAACGTCTCTTAATATTTTGCCATAGCTCGCTTCGTTTCCGAGATATTTGCAGATTTATCTCAAGGAAAGGGGCCTGACGGACATGTTTCGAGATATTTCTTCTTCTTGTTGTTCTCCTTCTGCACAGCTAAACTGGAAGTGGCATTTCCAGCTCGCAATAGTGCAGAGTTATCTCAAAGAAAGGGGCCACGGTGTTTCTGTATCTCTATTATGTTGGTGCGGCTTCGGAACTTTTAATTATCTTGATATATCTCGAGAACTACGCATCTGATCAAAAAATATCATAGAACATAAAAAGTAGGAAACTTAATTCTCTACAAAAAAGGGCTCTTAACATTTTGCCATAGCTCGCTTCGTTTCCGAGATATTTGCAGATTTATCTCAAGGGAAGGGGTCTGACGGACATATTTCGAGATATTTCTTCTTCTTGTTGTTCTTCTTCTGCACAGCTAAGCTCGAAGTGGCATTTGCAGCTCGCAATAGTGCAGAGTTATCTCAAAGAAAGGGGCCACGGTGTTTCTGTATCTCTATTATGTTGGTGCGGCTTCGGAACTTTTAAATATCTTGATATATCTCGAGAACTACGCATCTGATCAAAAAATATCATAGAACATAAATTGTAGGAAACATAATTCTCTACAAAAAACGTCTCTCAACATTTTGCCATAGCTCGCTTCGTTTCCGAGATATTTGCAGATTTATCTCAAGGGAAGGGGTCTGACGGACATATTTCGAGATATTTCTTCTTCTTGTTGTTCTTCTTCTGCACAGCTAAGCTGGAAGTGGCATTTCCAGCTCGCAATAGGGCAGAGTTATCTCAAAGAAAGGGGCCACGGTGTTTCTGTATCTTTATTATGTTGGTGCGGCTTCGGAACTTTTAAATATCTCGGTATATCTCGAAAACTACGCTTCTGATCAAAAAATATCATAGAACATAAATTTTAGGAAACATAATTCTCTACAAATAACGTCTCTTAATATTTTGCCATAGCTCGCTTCGTTTCCGAGATATTTGCAGATTTATCTCAAGGAAAGGGGCCTGACGGACATGTTTCGAGATATTTCTTCTTCTTGTTGTTCTCCTTCTGCACAGCTAAACTGGAAGTGGCATTTCCAGCTCGCAATAGTGCAGAGTTATCTCAAAGAAAGGGGCCACGGTGTTTCTGTATCTCTATTATGTTGGTGCGGCTTCGGAACTTTTAATTATCTTGATATATCTCGAGAACTACGCATCTGATCAAAAAATATCATAGAACATAAAAAGTAGGAAACTTAATTCTCTACAAAAAAGGTCTCTTAACATTTTGCCATAGCTCGCTTCGTTTCCGAGATATTTGCAGATTTATCTCAAGGGAAGGGGTCTGACGGACATATTTCGAGATATTTCTTCTTCTTGTTGTTCTTCTTCTGCACAGCTAAGCTGGAAGTGGCATTTGCAGCTCGCAATAGTGCAGAGTTATCTCAAAAAAGGGGCCACGGTGTTTCTGAATCTCTATTATGTTGGTGCGGCTTCGGAACTTTTAAATATCTTGATATATCTCGAGAACTACGCATCTGATCAAATAATATCATAGAACATAAAAAGTAGGTAACTTAATTCTCTACAAAAAAGGTCTCTCAACATTTTGCCATAGCTCGCTTCGTTTCCGAGATATATGCAGATTTATCTCAAGGGAATGGGCCTGACGGACATGTTTCGAGATATTTCTTCTTTTTGTTGTTCTTCTTCTGCACAGCTAAACTGGAAGTGGCATTTCCAGCTCGCAATAGGGCAGAGTTATCTCAAAGAAAGGGGCCACGGTGTTTCTGTATCTTTATTATGTTGGTGCGGCTTCGGAACTTTTAAATATCTCGATATATCTCGAAAACTACGCTTCTGATCAAAAAATATCATAGAACATAAATTTTAGGAAACATAATTCTCTACAAATAACGTCTCTTAATATTTTGCCATAGCTCGCTTCGTTTCCGAGATATTTGCAGATTTATCTCAAGGAAAGGGGCCTGACGGACATGTTTCGAGATATTTCTTCTTCTTGTTGTTCTCCTTCTGCACAGCTAAACTGGAAGTGGCATTTCCAGCTCGCAATAGTGCAGAGTTATCTCAAAGAAAGGGGCCACGGTGTTTCTGTATCTCTATTATGTTGGTGCGGCTTCGGAACTTTTAATTATCTTGATATATCTCGAGAACTGCGCATCTGATCAAAAAATATCATAGAACATAAAAAGTAGGAAACTTAATTCTCTACAAAAAAGGTCTCTTAACATTTTGCCATAGCTCGCTTCGTTTCCGAGATATTTGCAGATTTAGCTCAAGGGAAGGGGCCTGACGGACATATTCCGAGATATTTCTTGTTCTTGTTGTGCTTCTTCTGCACAGCTAAGCTCGAACTGGCATTTGCAGCTCGCAATAGTGCAGAGTTATCTCACAGAAAGGGGCCACGGTGTTTCTGTATCTCCATTATGTGGGTGCGGCTTCGGAACTTTTAAATATCTTGATATATCTCGAGAACTACGCATCTGATCAAAAAATATCATAGAACATAAAAAGTAGGAAACCTAATTTTCTACAAAAAAGTCTCTTAACATGTTGCCGTAGCTCGCTTCGTTTCCGAGATATTTGGAGATTTATCTCAAGGGAAGGGGCCTGACGGACATATTTCGAGATATTTCTTCTTCTTGTTGTTCTTCTTCTGCACAGCTAAGCTGGAAGTGGCACTTGCAGCTCGCAATAGTGCAGAGTTATCTCAAAGAAAGAGGCCACGGTGTTTCTGTACCTCTATTATGTTGGTGCAGCTTCGGAACTTTTAAATATCTTGATATATCTCGAGAACTACGCATCTGATCAAAAAATATCATAGAACATAAAAAGTAGAAAACGTAATTCTCTACAAAAAAGGTCTCTTAACATTTTGCCATAGCTCGCTTCGTTTCCGAGATATATGCAGATTTATCTCAAGGGAAGGGGCCTGACGGACATATTTCGAGATATTTCTTCTTCTTATTGTTCTTCTTCTGCACAGCTAAGCTCGAAGTGGCATTTGCAGCTCGCAATAGTGCAGAGTTATCTCAAAGAAAGGGGCCACGGTGTTTCTGTATCTCTATTATGTTGGTGCGGCTTCGGAACTTTTAAATATCTTGATATATCTTGAGAACTACGCATCTGATCAAAAAATATCATAGAACATAAAAAGTAGGAAACTTAATTCTCTACAAAAAAGGTCTCTTAACATTTTGCCATAGCTCGCTTCGTTTCCTAGATATTTGCAGATGTATCTCAAGGGAAGGGGTCTGACGGACATATTTCGGGATATTTCTTCTTCTTGTTGTTCTTCTTCTGCACAGCTAAACTGGAAGTGGCATTTCAAGCTCGCAATAGTGCAGAGTTATCTCAAAGAAAGGGGCCACGGTGTTTCTGTATCTCTATTATGTTGGTGCGGCTTCGGAACTTTTAAATATCTTGATATATCTCGAGAACTACGCATCTGATCAAAAAATATCATAGAAGATAAAAAGTAGGAAACTTAATTCTCTACAAAAAAGGTCTCTTAACATTTTGCCATAGCTCGCTTCGTTTCCGAGATATTTGCAGATTTATCTCAAGGGAAGGGGTCTGACGGACATATTTCGAGATATTTCTTCTTCTTGTTGTTCTTCTTCTGCACAGCTAAGCTCGAAGTGGCATTTGCAGCTCGCAATAGTGCAGAGTTATCTCAAAGAAAGGGGCCACGGTGTTTCTGTATCTCTATTATGTTGGTGCGGCTTCGGAACTTTTAAATATCTTGATATATCTCGAGAACTACGCATCTGATCAAAAAATATCATAGAACATAAATTGTAGGAAACATAATTCTCTACAAAAAACGTCTCTCAACATTTTGCCATAGCTCGCTTCGTTTCCGAGATATTTGCAGATTTATCTCAAGGGAAGGGGTCTGACGGACATATTTCGAGATATTTCTTCTTCTTGTTGTTCTTCTTCTGCACAGCTAAGCTGGAAGTGGCATTTGCAGCTCGCAATAGTGCAGAGTTATCTCAAAAAAGGGGCCACGGTGTTTCTGAATCTCTATTATGTTGGTGCGGCTTCGGAACTTTTAAATATCTTGATATATCTCGAGAACTACGCATCTGATCAAATAATATCATAGAACATAAAAAGTAGGTAACTTAATTCTCTACAAAAAAGGTCTCTCAACATTTTGCCATAGCTCGCTTCGTTTCCGAGATATATGCAGATTTATCTCAAGGGAATGGGCCTGACGGACATGTTTCGAGATATTTCTTCTTTTTGTTGTTCTTCTTCTGCACAGCGAAACTGGAAGTGGCATTTCCAGCTCGCAATAGGGCAGAGTTATCTCAAAGAAAGGGGCCACGGTGTTTCTGTATCTTTATTATGTTGGTGCGGCTTCGGAACTTTTAAATATCTCGATATATCTCGAAAACTACGCTTCTGATCAAAAAATATCATAGAACATAAATTTTAGGAAACATAATTCTCTACAAATAACGTCTCTTAATATTTTGCCATAGCTCGCTTCGTTTCCGAGATATTTGCAGATTTATCTCAAGGAAAGGGGCCTGACGGACATGTTTCGAGATATTTCTTCTTCTTGTTGTTCTCCTTCTGCACAGCTAAACTGGAAGTGGCATTTCCAGCTCGCAATAGTGCAGAGTTATCTCAAAGAAAGGGGCCACGGTGTTTCTGTATCTCTATTATGTTGGTGCGGCTTCGGAACTTTTAATTATCTTGATATATCTCGAGAACTACGCATCTGATCAAAAAATATCATAGAACATAAAAAGTAGGAAACTTAATTCTCTACAAAAAAGGTCTCTTAACATTTTGCCATAGCTCGCTTCGTTTCCGAGATATTTGCAGATTTATCTCAAGGGAAGGGGTCTGACGGACATATTTCGAGATATTTCTTCTTCTTGTTGTTCTTCTTCTGCACAGCTAAGCTCGAAGTGGCATTTGCAGCTCGCAATAGTGCAGAGTTATCTCAAAGAAAGGGGCCACGGTGTTTCTGTATCTCTATTATGTTGGTGCGGCTTCGGAACTTTTAAATATCTTGATATATCTCGAGAACTACGCATCTGATCAAAAAATATCATAGAACATAAATTGTAGGAAACATAATTCTCTACAAAAAACGTCTCTCAACATTTTGCCATAGCTCGCTTCGTTTCCGAGATATTTGCAGATTTATCTCAAGGGAAGGGGTCTGACGGACATATTTCGAGATATTTCTTCTTCTTGTTGTTCTTCTTCTGCACAGCTAAGCTGGAAGTGGCATTTGCAGCTCGCAATAGTGCAGAGTTATCTCAAAAAAGGGGCCACGGTGTTTCTGAATCTCTATTATGTTGGTGCGGCTTCGGAACTTTTAAATATCTTGATATATCTCGAGAACTACGCATCTGATCAAATAATATCATAGAACATAAAAAGTAGGTAACTTAATTCTCTACAAAAAAGGTCTCTCAACATTTTGCCATAGCTCGCTTCGTTTCCGAGATATATGCAGATTTATCTCAAGGGAATGGGCCTGACGGACATGTTTCGAGATATTTCTTCTTTTTGTTGTTCTTCTTCTGCACAGCTAAACTGGAAGTGGCATTTCCAGCTCGCAATAGGGCAGAGTTATCTCAAAGAAAGGGGCCACGGTGTTTCTGTATCTTTATTATGTTGGTGCGGCTTCGGAACTTTTAAATATCTCGGTATATCTCGAAAACTACGCTTCTGATCAAAAAATATCATAGAACATAAATTTTAGGAAACATAATTCTCTACAAATAACGTCTCTTAATATTTTGCCATAGCTCGCTTCGTTTCCGAGATATTTGCAGATTTATCTCAAGGAAAGGGGCCTGACGGACATGTTTCGAGATATTTCTTCTTCTTGTTGTTCTCCTTCTGCACAGCTAAACTGGAAGTGGCATTTCCAGCTCGCAATAGTGCAGAGTTATCTCAAAGAAAGGGGCCACGGTGTTTCTGTATCTCTATTATGTTGGTGCGGCTTCGGAACTTTTAAATATCTTGATATATCTCGAGAACTACGCATCTGACCAAAAAATATCACATAAAGTAAAAAGTAGGAAACTTAATTCTCTACAAAAAAGGTCTCTTAACATTTTGCCATAGCTCGCTTCGTTTCCGAGATATTTGCAGATTTATCTCAAGGGAAGGGGTCTGACGGACATATTTCGAGATATTTCTTCTTCTTGTTGTTCTTCTTCTGCACAGCTAAGCTCGAAGTGGCATTTGCAGCTCGCAATAGTGCAGAGTTATCTCAAAGAAAGGGGCCACGGTGTTTCTGTATCTCTATTATGTTGGTGCGGCTTCGGAACTTTTCAATATCTTGATATATCTTGAGAACTACGCATCTGATCAAAAAATATCATACAACATAAAAAGTAGGAAACTTAATTCTCTACAAAAAAGGTCTCTTAACATTTTCACATAGCTGGCATCGTTTCCGAGATATTTGCAGATTTAGCTCAAGGGAAGGGGCCTGACGGACATATCCGAGATATTTCTTCTTCTTGTTGTTCCTCTTCTGCACAGCTAAGCTGGAAGTGGCATTTGCAGCTCGCAATAGTGCAGAGTTATCTCAAAGAAAGAGGCCACGGTGTTTCTGTACCTCTATTATGTTGGTGCAGCTTCGGAACTTTTAAATATCTTGATATATCTCGAGAACTACGCATCTAATCAAAAAATATCATAGAACATAAAAAGTAGGAAACTTAATTCTCTACAAAAAAGGTCTCTTAACATTTTGCCATAGCTCTCTTCGTTTCCGAGATATTTGCAGATTTATCTCAAGGGAAGGGGCCTGACGGACATATTTCGAGATATTTCTTCTTCTTGTTGTTCTTCTTCTGCACAGCTAAGCTGGAAGTGGCATTTGCAGCTCGCAATAGTGCAGAGTTATCTCAAAGAAAGGGGCCACGGTGTTTCTGTATCTCTATTATGTTGGTGCGGCTTCGGAACTTTTAGATATCTTGATATATCTCGAGAACTACGCATCTGATCAAAAAATATCATAGAACATAAAAAGTAGGAAACTTAATTCTCTACAAAAAAGGTCTCTTAACATTTTGCCATACTCCGCTTCGTTTCCGAGATATTTGCAGATTTATCTCAAGGGAAGGGGCCTGACGGACATATTTCGAGATATTTCTTCTTCTTGTTGTTCTTCTTCTGCACAGCTAAGCTGGGAGTGGCATTTGCGGCTCGCACTAGTGCAGAGTTATCTCAACGAAAGGGGCCACGGTGTTTCTGTATCTCTATTATGTTGGTGCGGCTTCGGAACTTTTAAATATCTCGATATATCTCGAAAACTACGCTTCTGATCAAAAAATATCATAGAACATAAATTGTAGGAAACTTAATTCTCTACAAAAAAGGTCTCATAACATTTTGCCATAGCTCTCTTCGTTTCCGAGATATTTGCAGATTTATCTCAAGGGAAGGGGCCTGACGGACATATTTCGAGATATTTCTTCTTCTTGTTGTTCTTCTGCACAGCTAAGCTGGAAGTGGCATTTGCAGCTCGCAATAGTGCATAGTTATCTGAAAGAAAGGGGCCACGGTGTTTCTGTATCTCTATTATGTTGGTGCGGCTTCGGAACTTTTAAATATCTTGATATATCTCGAGAACTACGCATCTAATCAAAAAATATCATAGAACATAAAAAGTAGGAAACTTAATTCTCTACAAAAAAGGTCTCTTAACATTTTGCCATAGCTCTCTTCGTTTCCGAGATATTTGCAGATTTATCTCAAGGGAAGGGGCCTGACGGACATATTTCGAGATATTTCTTCTTCTTGTTGTTCCTCTTCTGCACAGCTAAGCTGGAAGTGGCATTTGCAGCTCGCAATAGTGCAGAGTTATCTCAAAGAAAGAGGCCACGGTGTTTCTGTACCTCTATTATGTTGGTGCAGCTTCGGAACTTTTAAATATCTTGATATATCTCGAGAACTACGCATCTGATCAAAAAATATCATAGAACATAAAAAGTAGGAAACCTAATTTTCTACAAAAAAGGTCTCTTAACATTTTCCCATAGCTGGCATCGTTTCCGAGATATTTGCAGATTTAGCTCAACGGAAGGGGCCTGACGGACATATTCCGAGATATTTCTTCTTCTTGTTGATCCTCTTCTGCACAGCTAAACTGGAAGTGGCATTTCCAGCTCGCAATAGTGCAGAGTTATCTCAAAGGAAGGGGCCACGGTGTTTCTGTATCTCTATTATGTTGGTGCGGCTTCGGAACTTTTAAATATCTTGATATATCTCGAGAACTACGCATCTGACCAAAAAATATCACATAAAATAAAAAGTAGGAAACTTAATTCTCTACAAAAAAGGTCTCTTAACATTTTGCCATAGCTCGCTTCGTTTCCGAGATATTTGCAGATTTATCTCAAGGGAAGGGGTCTGACGGACATATTTCGAGATATTTCTTCTTCTTGTTGTTCTTCTTCTGCACAGCTAAGCTCGAAGTGGCATTTGCAGCTCGCAATAGTGCAGAGTTATCTCAAAGAAAGGGGCCACGGTGTTTCTGTATCTCTATTATGTTGGTGCGGCTTCGGAACTTTTCAATATCTTGATATATCTTGAGAACTACGCATCTGATCAAAAAATATCATAGAACATAAATTGTAGGAAACATAATTCTCTACAAAAAAAGTCTCGTAACATTTTGCCATAGCTCGCTTCGTCTCCGAGATATTTGCAGATATATCTCAAGGGAAGGGGCCTGACGGACATATTTCGAGATATGTCTTCTTCTTGTTGTTCTTCTTCTGCACAGCTAAGCTGGAAGTGGCATTTACAGCTCGCAATAGTGCAGAGTTATCTCAAAGAAAGGGGCCACGGTGTTTCTGTATCTCTATTATGTTGGTGCGGCTTCGGAACTTTTAAATATCTCGATATATCTCGAAAACTACGCTTCTGATCAAAAAATATCATAGAACATAAATTGTAGGAAACATAATTCTCTACAAAAAAGGTCTCTTAACATTTTGCCATAGCTCGCTTCGTTTCCGAGATATTTGCAGATATATCTCAAGGGAAGGGGCCTGACGGACATATTTCGAGATATTTCTTCTTCTTGTTGTTCTTCTTCTGCACAGCTAAGCTGGAAGTGGCATTTGCGGCTCGCACTAGTGCACAGTTATCTCAAAGAAAGGGGCCACGGTGTTTCTGTATCTCTATTATGTTGGTGCGGCTTCGGAACTTTTAAATATCTCGATATATCTCGAGAACTACGCATCTGATCAAAAAATATCATAGAACATAAAAAGTAGGAAACTTAATTCTCTACAAAAAAGGTCTCTTAACATTTTGCCATAGCTCGCTTCGTTTCCGAGATATTTGCAGATTTATCTCAAGGGAAGGGGCATGACGGACATATTTCGAGATATTTCTTCTTCTTGTTGTTCTTCTTCTGCACAGCTAAGCTGGAAGTGGCATTTGCGGCTCGCACTAGTGCAGAGTTATCTCAAAGAAAAGGGCCACGGTGTTTCTGTATCTCTATTATGTTGGTGCGGCTTCGGAACTTTTAAATATCTCGATATATCTCGAAAACTACGCTTCTGATCAAAAAATATCATAGAACATAAATTGTAGGAAACATAATTCTCTACAAAAAAGGTCTCTTAAGATTTTGCCATAGCTCGCTTCGTTTCCGAGATATTTGCAGATATATCTCAAGGGAAGGGGCCTGACGGACATATTTCGAGATATTTCTTCTTCTTGTTGTTCTTCTTCTGCACAGCTAAGCTGAAAGTGGCATTTCCAGCTCGCAATAGTGCAGAGTTATCTCAAAGAAAGGAGCCACGGTGTTTCTGTATCTCTATTCTGTTGGTGCGGCTTCGGAACTTTTAAATATCTTGATATATCTCGAGAACTACGTATCTGATCAAAAAATATCATAGAACATAATAAGTAGGAAACTTAATTCTCTACAAAAAAGGTCTCTTAACATTTTGCCATAGCTCGCTTCGTTTCCGAGATATTTGCAGATTTATCTCAAGGGAAGGGGCCTGACGGACATATTTCGAGATATTTCTTCTTCTTGTTGTTCTTCTTCTGCACAGCTAAGCTGGAAGTGGCATGTGCAGCTCGCAATAGTGCAGAGATATCTCAAAGAAAGGGGCCACGGTGTTTCTGTATCTCCATTATGTTGGTGCGGCTTCGGAACTTTTAAATATCTTGATATATCTCGAGAACTACGCATCTGATCAAAAAATATCATAGAACATAAAAAGTAGGAAACTTAATTCTCTACAAAAAAGGTCTCTTAACATTTTGCCATAGCTCGCTTCGTTTCCGAAATATTTGCAGGTTTATCTCAAGGGAAGGGGCCTAACGGACATATTTCGAGATATTTCTTCTTCTTGTTGTTCTTCTTCTGCACAGCTAAGCTGGAAGTGGCATTTGCGGCTCGCACTAGTGCACAGTTATCTCAAAGAAAGGGGCCACGGTGTTTCTGTATCTCTATTATGTTGGTGCGGCTTCGGAACTTTTAAATATCTCGATATATCTCGAAAACTACGCTTCTGATCAAAAAATATCATAGAACATAAATTGTAGGAAACATAATTCTCTACAAATAAGGTCTCTTAACATTTTGCCATAGCTCGCTTCGTTTCCGAGATATTTGCAGATTTATCTCAAGGGAAGGGGCCTGACGGACATATTTCGAGATATTTCTTCTTCTTGTTGTTCTTCTTCTGCACAGCTAAGCTGGAAGTGGCATGTGCAGCTCGCAATAGTGCAGAGATATCTCAAAGAAAGGGGCCACGGTGTTTCTGTATCTCTATTATGTTGGTGCGGCTTCGGAACTTTTAAATATCTTGATATATCTCGAGAACTACGCATCTGATCAAAAAATACCATAGAACATAAAAAGTAGGAAACTTAATTCTCTACAAAAAAGGTCTCTTAACATTTTGCCATAGCTCGCTTCGTTTCCGAGATATTTGCAGGTTTATCTCAAGGGAAGGGGCCTAACGGACATATTTCGAGATATTTCTTCTTCTTGTTGTTCTGCTTCTGCACAGCTAAACTGGAAGTGGCATTTCCAGCTCGCAATAGTGCAGAGTTATCTCAAAGAAAGGAGCCACGGTGTTTCTGTATCTCTATTCTGTTGGTGCGGCTTCGGAACTTTTAAATATCTTGATATATCGCGAGAACTACGCATCTGATTAAAAAATATCATAGAACATAAAAAGTAGGAAACTTAATTCTCTACAAAAAAGGTCTCTCAACATTTTGCCATAGCTCGCTTCGTTTCCGAGATATTTGCAGATTTATCTCAAGGGAAGGGGCATGACGGACATATTTCGAGATATTTCTTCTTCTTGTTGCTCTTCTTCTGCACAGCTAAGCTGGAAGTGGCATTTGCGGCTCGCACTAGTGCAGAGTTATCTCAAAGAAAAGGGCCACGGTGTTTCTGTATCTCTATTATGTTGGTGCGGCTTCGGAACTTTTAAATATCTCGATATATCTCGAAAACTACGCTTCTGATCAAAAAATATCATACAACATAAATTGTAGGAAACATAATTCTCTACAAAAAAGGTCTCTTAACATTTTGCCATAGCTCGCTTCGTTTCCGAGATATTTGCAGATATATCTCAAGGGAAGGGGCCTGACGGACATATTTCGAGATATTTCTTCTTCTTGTTGTTCTTCTTCTGCACAGCTAAGCTGAAAGTGGCATTTACAGCTCGCAATAGTGCAAAGTTATCTCAAAGAAAGGGGCCACGGTGTTTCTGTATCTCTATTATGTTGGTGCGGCTTCGGAACTTTTAAATATCTTGATATATCTCGAGAACTACGCATCTGATCAAAAAATATCATAGAACATAAAAAGTAGGAAACTAAATTCTCTACAAAAAAGGTCTCTTAACATTTTGCCATAGCTCGCTTCGTTTCCGAGATATTTGCAGATTTATCTCAAGGGAAGGGGCATGACGGACATATTTCGAGATATTTCTTCTTCTTGTTGTTCTTCTTCTGCACAGCTAAGCTGGAAGTGGCATTTGCGGCTCGCACTAGTGCAGACTTATCTCAAAGAAAGGGGCCACGGTGTTTCTGTATCTCTATTATGTTGGTGCGGCTTCGGAACTTTTAAATATCTTGATATATCTCGAGAACTACGCATCTGATCAAAAAATATCATAGAAGATAAAAAGTAGGAAACTTAATTCTCTACAGAAAAGGTCTCTTAACATTTTGCCATAGCTCGCTTCGTTTCCGAGATATTTGCAGATTTATCTCAAGGGAAGGGGCCTGACGGACATATTTCGAGATACTTCTTCTTCTTGTTGTTCTTCTTCTGCACAGCTAAGCTGGAAGTGGCATTTGCGGCTCGCACTAGTGCAGAGTTATCTCAAAGAAAGGGGCCACGGTGTTTCTGTATCTCTATTATGTTGGTGCGGCTTCGGAACTTTTAAATATCTCGATATATCTCGAAAACTACGCTTCGGATCAAAAAATATCATAGAACATAAATTGTAGGAAACATAATTCTCTACAAAAAACGTCTCTTAACATTTTGCCATAGCTCGCTTCGTTTCCGAGATATTTGCAGATTCAGCTCAAAGGAACTGGCCTGACGGACATATTTCGAGATATTTCTTCTTCTTGTTGTTCTTCCTCTGCACAGCTAAGCTGGAAGTGGCATTTGCAGCTCGCAATAGTGCAGAGTTATCTCAAAGAAAGGGGCCACGGTGTTTCTGTATCTCTATTATGTTGGTGCGGCTTCGGAACTTTTAAATATCTCGATATATCTCGAAAACTACGCTTCTGATCAAAAAATATCATAGAACATAAATTGTAGGAAACATAATTCGCTACAAAAAAGCTCTCTTAACATTTTGCCATAGCTCGCTTCGTTTCCGAGATATTTGCAGATTTATCTCAAGGGAAGGGGCCAGACGGACATATTTCGAGATATTTCTTCTTCTTGTTGTTCTTCTTCTGCACAGCTAAGCTGGAAGTGGCATTTGCGGCTCGCACTAGTGCAGAGTTATCTCAAAGAAAGGGGCCACGGTGTTTCTGTATCCCTATTATGTTGGTGCGGCTTCGGAACTTTTAAATATCTCGATATATCTCGAAAACTACGCTTCTGATCAAAAAATATCATAGAACCTAAATTGTAGCAAACATAATTCTCTACAAAAAAGTTCTCTTAACATTTTGCCATAGGTCACTTCGTTTCCGAGATATTTGCAGATATATCTCAAGGGAAGGTGCCTGACGGGAATAATTCGAGATATTTCTTCTTCTTGTTGTTCTTCTTCTGCACAGCTAAGCTGGAAGTGGCATTTACAGCTCGCAATAGTGCAGAGTTATATCAAAGAAAGGGGCCACGGTGTTTCTGTATCTCTATTATGTTGGTGCGGCTTCGGAACTTTTAAATATCTTGATATATCTCGAGAACTACGCATCTGATCAAAAAATATCATAGAACATGAAAAGTAGGAAACTTAATTCTCTACAAAAAAGGTCTCTTAACATTTTGCCATAGCTCTCTTCGTTTCCGAGATATTTGCAGATTTATCTCAAGGGAAGGGGCCTGACGGACATATTTCGCGATATTTCTTCTTCTTGTTGGTCTTCTTCTGCACAGCTAAGCTGGAAGTGGCATTTACAGCTCGCAATAGTGCAGAGTTATATCAAAGAAAGGGGCCACGGTGTTTCTGTATCTCTATTATGTTGGTGCGGCTTCGGAACTTTTAAATATCTTGATATATCTCGAGAACTACGCATCTGATCAAAAAATATGATAGAACATCAAAAGTAGGAAACATAATTCTCTACAAAAAACGTCTCTTAACATTTTGCCATAGCTCGCTTCGTTTCCGAGATATTTGCAGATTCAGCTCAGAGGAACTGGCCTGACGGACATATTTCGAGATATTTCTTCTTCTTGTTGTTCTTCCTCTGCACAGCTAAGCTGGAAGTGGCATTTGCAGCTCGCAATAGTGCAGAGTTATCTCAAAGAAAGGGGCCACGGTGTTTCTGTATCTCTATTATGTTGGTGCGGCTTCGGAACTTTTAAATATCTCGATATATCTCGAAAACTACGCTTCTGATCAAAAAATATCATAGAACATAAATTGTAGGAAACATAATTCTCTACAAAAAAGGTCTCTTAACATTTTACCATAGCTCGCTTCGTTTCCGAGATATTTGCAGATTTATCTCAAGGGAAGGGGCCTAACGGACATATTTCGAGATATTTCTTCTTCTTGTTGTTCTTCTTCTGCACAGCTAAGCTGGAAGTGGCATTTGCAGCTCGCAATAGTGCAGAGCTTTCTCAAAGAAAGGGGCCACGGTGTTTCGGTATCTCTATTATGTTGGTGCGGCTTCGGAACTTTTAAGTATCTTGATATATCTCGAGAACTGCGCATCTGATCAAAAAATATCATAGACCATAAAAAGTAGGAAACTTAATTCTCTACAAAAAAGGTCTCCTAACATTTTGCCATAGCTCGCTTCGTTTCCGAGATATTTGCAGATTTATCTCAAGGGAAGGGGCCTAACGGACATATTTCGAGATATTTCTGCTTCTTGTTGTTCTTCTTCTGCACAGCTAAGCTGGAAGTGGCATTTGCAGCTCGCAATAGTGCAGAGTTATCTCAAAGAAAGGGGCCACGGTGTTTCTGTATCTCTATTATGTTGGTGCGGCTTCGGAACTTTTAAATATCTCGATATATCTCGAAAACTACGCTTCTGATCAAAAAATATCATAGAACATAAATTGTAGGAAACATAATTCTCTACAAAAAAGGTCTCTTAACATTTTGCCATAGCTCTCTTCGTTTCCGAGATATTTGCAGATTTATCTCAAGGGAAGGGGCCTGACGGACATATTTCGAGATATTTCTTCTTCTTGTTGTTCTTCTTCTGCACAGCTAAGCTGGAAGTGGCATTTGCAGCTCGCAATAGTGCAGAGTTATCTCAAAGAAAGGGGCCACGGTGTTTCTGTATCTCTACTATGTTGGTGCGGCTTCGGAACTTTTAAATATCTCGATATATCTCGAAAACTACGCTTCTGATCAAAAAATATCATAGAACATAAATTGTAGGAAACATAATTCTCTACAAAAAAGGTCTCTTAACATTTTACCATAGCTCGCTTCGTTTCCGAGATATTTGCAGATTTATCTCAAGGGAAGGGGCCTAACGGACATATTTCGAGATATTTCTTCTTCTTGTTGTTCTTCTTCTGCACAGCTAAGCTGGAAGTGGCATTTGCAGCTCGCAATAGTGCAGAGCTTTCTCAAAGAAAGGGGCCACGGTGTTTCGGTATCTCTATTATGTTGGTGCGGCTTCGGAACTTTTAAGTATCTTGATATATCTCGAGAACTGCGCATCTGATCAAAAAATATCATAGAACATAAAAAGTAGGAAACTTAATTCTCTACAAAAAAGGTCTCTTAACATTTTGCCATAGCTCGCTTCGTTTCCGAGATATTTGCAGATTTATCTCAAGGGAAGGGGCCTAACGGACATATTTCGAGATATTTCTGCTTCTTGTTGTTCTTCTTCTGCACAGCTAAGCTGGAAGTGGCATTTGCAGCTCGCAATAGTGCAGAGTTATCTCAAAGAAAGGGGCCACGGAGTTTCTGTATCTCTATTATGTTGGTGCGGCTTCGGAACTTTTAAATATCTCGATATATCTCGAAAACTACGCTTCTGATCAAAAAATATCATAGAACATAAATTGTAGGAAACATAATTCTCTACAAAAAAGGTCTCTTAACATTTTGCCATAGCTCTCTTCGTTTCCGAGATATTTGCAGATTTATCTCAAGGGAAGGGGCCTGACGGACATATTTCGAGATATTTCTTCTTCTTGTTGTTCTTCTTCTGCACAGCTAAGCTGGAAGTGGCATTTACAGCTCGCAATAGTGCAGAGTTATATCAAAGAAAGGGGCCACGGTGTTTCTGTATCTCTATTATGTTGGTGCGGCTTCGGAACTTTTAAATATCTTGATATATCTCGAGAACTACGCATCTGATCAAAAAATATCATAGAACATGAAAAGTAGGAAACTTAATTCTCTACAAAAAAGGTCTCTTAACATTTTGCCATAGCTCTCTTCGTTTCCGAGATATTTGCAGATTTATCTCAAGGGAAGGGGCCTGACGGACATATTTCGAGATATTTCTTCTTCTTGTTGTTCTTCTTCTGCACAGCTAAGCTGGAAGTGGCATTTGCAGCTCGCAATAGTGCAGAGTTATCTCAAAGAAAGAGGCCACGGTGTTTCTGTATCTCTATTATGTTGGTGCGTCTTCGGAACTTTTACATATCTCGATATATCTCGAAAACTACGCTTCTGATCAAAAAATATCATAGAACATAAATTGTAAGAAACATAATTCTCTACAAAAAACGTCTCTTAACATTTTGCCATAGCTCGCTTCGTTTCCGAGATATTTGCAGATTCAGCTCAAAGGAACTGGCCTGACGGACATATTTCGAGATATTTCTTCTTCTTGTTGTTCTTCTTCTGCACAGCTAAGCTGGAAGTGGCATTTGCAGCTCGCAATAGTGCAGAGTTATCTCAAAGAAAGAGGCCACGGTGTTTCTGTATCTCTATTATGTTGGTGCGGCTTCGGAACTTTTAAATATCTTGATATATCTCGAGAACTACGCGTCTGATCAAAAAATATTATAGAACATAAAAAGTAGGAAACATAATTCCCTACAAAAACAGTCTCTTAACATTTTGCCATAGCTCGCTTCGTTTCCGAGATATTTGCAGATTTATCTCAAGGGAAGGGGCCTGACGGACATATTTCGAGATATTTCTTCTTCTTGTTGTTCTTCTTCTGCACAGCTAAGCTGGAAGTGGCATTTGCAGCTCGCAATAGTGCAGAGTTATCTCAAAGAAAGGGGCCACGGTGTTTCTGTATCTCTATTATGTTGGTGCGGCTTCGGAACTTTTAAATATCTTGATATATCTCGAGAACTACGCATCTGATCAAAAAATATCATAGAACATGAAAAGTAGGAAACTTAATTCTCTACAAAAAAGGTCTCTTAACATTTTGCCATAATTCTCTTCGTTTCCGAGATATTTGCAGATTTATCTCAAGGGAAGGGGCCTGACGGACATATTTCGCGATATTTCTTCTTCTTGTTGGTCTTCTTCTGCACAGCTAAGCTGGAAGTGGCATTTACAGCTCGCAATAGTGCAGAGTTATATCAAAGAAAGGGGCCACGGTGTTTCTGTATCTCTATTATGTTGGTGCGGCTTCGGAACTTTTAAATATCTTGATATATCTCGAGAACTACGCATCTGATCAAAAAATATGATAGAACATCAAAAGTAGGAAACATAATTCTCTACAAAAAACGTCTCTTAACATTTTGCCATAGCTCGCTTCGTTTCCGAGATATTTGCAGATTCAGCTCAGAGGAACTGGCCTGACGGACATATTTCGAGATATTTCTTCTTCTTGTTGTTCTTCCTCTGCACAGCTAAGCTGGAAGTGGCATTTGCAGCTCGCAATAGTGCAGAGTTATCTCAAAGAAAGGGGCCACGGTGTTTCTGTATCTCTATTATGTTGGTGCGGCTTCGGAACTTTTAAATATCTCGATATATCTCGAAAACTACGCTTCTGATCAAAAAATATCATAGAACATAAATTGTAGGAAACATAATTCTCTACAAAAAAGGTCTCTTAACATTTTACCATAGCTCGCTTCGTTTCCGAGATATTTGCAGATTTATCTCAAGGGAAGGGGCCTAACGGACATATTTCGAGATATTTCTTCTTCTTGTTGTTCTTCTTCTGCACAGCTAAGCTGGAAGTGGCATTTGCAGCTCGCAATAGTGCAGAGCTTTCTCAAAGAAAGGGGCCACGGTGTTTCGGTATCTCTATTATGTTGGTGCGGCTTCGGAACTTTTAAGTATCTTGATATATCTCGAGAACTGCGCATCTGATCAAAAAATATCATAGACCATAAAAAGTAGGAAACTTAATTCTCTACAAAAAAGGTCTCCTAACATTTTGCCATAGCTCGCTTCGTTTCCGAGATATTTGCAGATTTATCTCAAGGGAAGGGGCCTAACGGACATATTTCGAGATATTTCTGCTTCTTGTTGTTCTTCTTCTGCACAGCTAAGCTGGAAGTGGCATTTGCAGCTCGCAATAGTGCAGAGTTATCTCAAAGAAAGGGGCCACGGTGTTTCTGTATCTCTATTATGTTGGTGCGGCTTCGGAACTTTTAAATATCTCGATATATCTCGAAAACTACGCTTCTGATCAAAAAATATCATAGAACATAAATTGTAGGAAACATAATTCTCTACAAAAAAGGTCTCTTAACATTTTGCCATAGCTCTCTTCGTTTCCGAGATATTTGCAGATTTATCTCAAGGGAAGGGGCCTGACGGACATATTTCGAGATATTTCTTCTTCTTGTTGTTCTTCTTCTGCACAGCTAAGCTGGAAGTGGCATTTGCAGCTCGCAATAGTGCAGAGTTATCTCAAAGAAAGGGGCCACGGTGTTTCTGTATCTCTACTATGTTGGTGCGGCTTCGGAACTTTTAAATATCTCGATATATCTCGAAAACTACGCTTCTGATCAAAAAATATCATAGAACATAAATTGTAGGAAACATAATTCTCTACAAAAAAGGTCTCTTAACATTTTACCATAGCTCGCTTCGTTTCCGAGATATTTGCAGATTTATCTCAAGGGAAGGGGCCTAACGGACATATTTCGAGATATTTCTTCTTCTTGTTGTTCTTCTTCTGCACAGCTAAGCTGGAAGTGGCATTTGCAGCTCGCAATAGTGCAGAGCTTTCTCAAAGAAAGGGGCCACGGTGTTTCGGTATCTCTATTATGTTGGTGCGGCTTCGGAACTTTTAAGTATCTTGATATATCTCGAGAACTGCGCATCTGATCAAAAAATATCATAGAACATAAAAAGTAGGAAACTTAATTCTCTACAAAAAAGGTCTCTTAACATTTTGCCATAGCTCGCTTCGTTTCCGAGATATTTGCAGATTTATCTCAAGGGAAGGGGCCTAACGGACATATTTCGAGATATTTCTGCTTCTTGTTGTTCTTCTTCTGCACAGCTAAGCTGGAAGTGGCATTTGCAGCTCGCAATAGTGCAGAGTTATCTCAAAGAAAGGGGCCACGGAGTTTCTGTATCTCTATTATGTTGGTGCGGCTTCGGAACTTTTAAATATCTCGATATATCTCGAAAACTACGCTTCTGATCAAAAAATATCATAGAACATAAATTGTAGGAAACATAATTCTCTACAAAAAAGGTCTCTTAACATTTTGCCATAGCTCTCTTCGTTTCCGAGATATTTGCAGATTTATCTCAAGGGAAGGGGCCTGACGGACATATTTCGAGATATTTCTTCTTCTTGTTGTTCTTCTTCTGCACAGCTAAGCTGGAAGTGGCATTTGCAGCTCGCAATAGTGCAGAGTTATCTCAAAGAAAGGGGCCACGGTGTTTCTGTATCTCTATTATGTTGGTGCGGCTTCGGAACTTTTAAATATCTTGATATATCTCGAGAACTACGCATCTGATCAAAAAATATCATAGAACATAAAAAGTAGGAAACTTAATTCTCTACAAAAAAGGTCTCTTAACATTTTGCCATAGCTCGCTTCGTTTCCGAGATATTTGCACATTTATCTCAAGGGAAGGGGCCTAACGGACATATTTCGAGATATTTCTTCTTCTTGTTGTTCTTCTTCTGCACAGCTAAACTGGAAGTGGCATTTCCAGCTCGCAATAGTGCAGAGTTATCTCAAAGAGAGGGGCCACGGTGTTTCTGTATCTCTATTATGTTGGTGCGGCTTCGGAACTTTTAAATATCTTGATATATCTCGAGAACTACGCATCTGATCAAAAAATATCATAGAAGATAAAAAGTAGAAAACTTAATTCTCTACAAAAAAGGTCTCTTAACATTTTGCCATAGCTCGCTTCGTTTCCGAGATATTTGCAGATTTATCTCAAGGGAAGGGGCCTGACGGACATATTTCGAGATATTTCTTCTTCTTGTTGTTCTTCTTCTGCACAGCTAAGCTGGAAGTGGCATTTACAGCTCGCAATAGTGCAGAGTTATCTCAAAGAAAGGGGCCACGGTGTTTCTGTATCTCTATTATGTTGGTGCGGCTTCGGAACTTTTAAATATCTTGATATATCTCGAGAACTACGCATCTGATCAAAAAATATCATAGAACATAAAAAGTAGGAAACTTAATTCTCTACAAAAAAGGTCTCTTAACATTTTGCCATAGCTCGCTTCGTTTCCGAGATATTTGCAGATTTATCTCAAGGGAAGGGGCCTCACGGACATATTTCGAGATATTTCTTCTTCTTGTTGTTCTTCTTCTGCACAGCTAAGCTGGAAGTGGCATTTGCGGCTCGCACTAGTGCAGAGTTATCTCAAAGAAAGGGGCCACGGTGTTTCTGTATCTCTATTATGTTGGTGCGGCTTCGGAACTTTTAAATATCTCGATATATCTCGAAAACTACGCTTCTGATCAAAAAATATCATAGAACATAAATTGTAGGAAACATAATTCTCTACAAAAAAGGTCTCTTAACATTTTGCCATAGCTCTCTTCGTTTCCGAGATATTTGCAGATTTATCTCAAGGGAAGGGGCCTGACGGACATATTTCGAGATATTTCTTCTTCTTGTTGTTCTTCTTCTGCACAGCTAAGCTGGAAGTGGCATTTGCAGCTCGCAATAGTGCAGAGTTATCTCAAAGAAAGGGGCCACGGTGTTTCTGTATCTCTATTATGTTGGTGCGGCTTCGGAACTTTTAAATATCTTGATATATCTCGAGAACTACGCATCTGATCAAAAAATATCATAGAACATAAAAAGTAGGAAACTTAATTCTCTACAAAAAAGGTCTCTTAACATTTTGCCATAGCTCGCTTCGTTTCCGAGATATTTGCACATTTATCTCAAGGGAAGGGGCCTAACGGACATATTTCGAGATATTTCTTCTTCTTGTTGTTCTTCTTCTGCACAGCTAAACTGGAAGTGGCATTTCCAGCTCGCAATAGTGCAGAGTTATCTCAAAGAGAGGGGCCACGGTGTTTCTGTATCTCTATTATGTTGGTGCGGCTTCGGAACTTTTAAATATCTTGATATATCTCGAGAACTACGCATCTGATCAAAAAATATCATAGAAGATAAAAAGTAGAAAACTTAATTCTCTACAAAAAAGGTCTCTTAACATTTTGCCATAGCTCGCTTCGTTTCCGAGATATTTGCAGATTTATCTCAAGGGAAGGGGCCTGACGGACATATTTCGAGATATTTCTTCTTCTTGTTGTTCTTCTTCTGCACAGCTAAGCTGGAAGTGGCATTTACAGCTCGCAATAGTGCAGAGTTATCTCAAAGAAAGGGGCCACGGTGTTTCTGTATCTCTATTATGTTGGTGCGGCTTCGGAACTTTTAAATATCTTGATATATCTCGAGAACTACGCATCTGATCAAAAAATATCATAGAACATAAAAAGTAGGAAACTTAATTCTCTACAAAAAAGGTCTCTTAACATTTTGCCATAGCTCGCTTCGTTTCCGAGATATTTGCAGATTTATCTCAAGGGAAGGGGCCTCACGGACATATTTCGAGATATTTCTTCTTCTTGTTGTTCTTCTTCTGCACAGCTAAGCTGGAAGTGGCATTTGCGGCTCGCACTAGTGCAGAGTTATCTCAAAGAAAGGGGCCACGGTGTTTCTGTATCTCTATTATGTTGGTGCGGCTTCGGAACTTTTAAATATCTCGATATATCTCGAAAACTACGCTTCTGATCAAAAAATATCATAGAACATAAATTGTAGGAAACATAATTCTCTACAAAAAAGGTCTCTTAACATTTTGCCATAGCTCGCTTCGTTTCCGAGATATTTGCAGATATATCTCAAGGGAAGGGGCCTGACGGACATATTTCGAGATATTTCTTCTTCTTGTTGTTCCTCTTCTGCACAGCTAAGCTGGAAGTGACATTTACAGCTCGCAATAGTGCAGAGTTATCTCAAAGAAAGGGGCCACGGTGTTTCTGTATCTCTATTATGTTGGTGCGGCTTCGGAACTTTTAAATATCTTGATATATCTCGAGAACTACGCATCTGATCAAAAAATATCATAGAACATGAAAAGTAGGAAACTTAATTCTCTACAAAAAAGGTCTCTTAACATTTTGCCATAGCTCTCTTCGTTTCCGAGATATTTGCAGATTTATCTCAAGGGAAGGGGCCTGACGGACATATTTCGAGATATTTCTTCTTCTTGTTGTTCTTCCTCTGCACAGCTAAGCTGGAAGTGGCATTTGCAGCTCGCAATAGTGCAGAGTTATCTCAAAGAAAGGGGCCACGGTGTTTCTGTATCTCTATTATGTTGGTGCGGCTTTGGAACTTTTAAATATCTCGATATATCTCGAAAACTACGCTTCTGATCAAAAAATATCATAGAACATAAATTGTAGGAAACATAATTCTCTACAAAAAAAGTCTCGTAACATTTTGCCATAGCTCGCTTCGTCTCCGAGATATTTGCAGATATATCTCAAGGGAAGGGGCCTGACGGACATATTTCGAGATATGTCTTCTTCTTGTTGTTCTTCTTCTGCACAGCTAAGCTGGAAGTGGCATTTACAGCTCGCAATAGTGCAGAGTTATCTCAAAGAAAGGGGCCACGGTGTTTCTGTATCTCTATTATGTTGGTGCGGCTTCGGAACTTTTAAATATCTCGATATATCTCGAAAACTACGCTTCTGATCAAAAAATATCATAGAACATAAATTGTAGGAAACATAATTCTCTACAAAAAAGGTCTCTTAACATTTTGCCATAGCTCGCTTCGTTTCCGAGATATTTGCAGATATATCTCAAGGGAAGGGACCTGACGGACATATTTCGAGATATTTCTTCTTCTTGTTGTTCTTCTTCTGCACAGCTAAGCTGGAAGTGGCATTTGCAGCTCGCAATAGTGCAGAGTTATCTCAAAGAAGGGGGCCACGGTGTTTCTGTATCTCTATTATGTTGGTGCGGCTTCGGAACTTTTAAATATCTTGATATATCTCGAGAACTACGCATCTGATCAAAAAATATCATAGAACATAAAAAGTAGGAAACTTAATTCTCTACAGAAAAGGTCTCTTAACATTTTGCCATAGCTCTCTTCGTTTCCGAGATATTTGCAGATTTATCTCAAGGGAAGGGGCCTGACGGACATATTTCGAGATATTTCTTATTCTTGTTGTTCTTCTTCTGCACAGCTAAGCTGGAAGTGGCATTTGCAGCTCGCAATAGTGCAGAGTTATCTCAAAGAAAGGGGCCACGGTGTTTCTGTATCTCTATTATGTTGGTGCGGCTTCGGAACTTTTAAATATCTTGATATATCTCGAGAACTACGCATCTGATCAAAAAATATCATAGAACATAAAAAGTAGGAAACTTAATTCTCTACAAAAACGGTCTCTTAACATTTTGCCATAGCTCGCTTCGTTTCCGAGATATTTGCAGATTTATCTCAAGGGAAGGGGCCTGACGGACATATTTCGAGATATTTCTTCTTCTTGTTGTTCTTCTTCTGCACAGCTAAGCTGGAAGTGGCATTTGCGGCTCGCACTAGTGCACAGTTATCTCAAAGAAAGGGGCCACGGTGTTTCTGTATCTCTATTATGTTGGTGCGGCTTCGGAACTTTTAAATATCTCGATATATCTCGAGAACTACGCATCTGATCAAAAAATATCATAGAACATAAAAAGTAGGAAACTTAATTCTCTACAAAAAAGGTCTCTTAACATTTTGCCATAGCTCGCTTCGTTTCCGAGATATTTGCAGATTTATCTCAAGGGAAGGGGCATGACGGACATATTTCGAGATATTTCTTCTTCTTGTTGTTCTTCTTCTGCACAGCTAAGCTGGAAGTGGCATTTGCGGCTCGCACTAGTGCAGAGTTATCTCAAAGAAAAGGGCCACGGTGTTTCTGTATCTCTATTATGTTGGTGCGGCTTCGGAACTTTTAAATATCTCGATATATCTCGAAAACTACGCTTCTGATCAAAAAATATCATAGAACATAAATTGTAGGAAACATAATTCTCTACAAAAAAGGTCTCTTAAGATTTTGCCATAGCTCGCTTCGTTTCCGAGATATTTGCAGATATATCTCAAGGGAAGGGGCCTGACGGACATATTTCGAGATATTTCTTCTTCTTGTTGTTCTTCTTCTGCACAGCTAAGCTGAAAGTGGCATTTCCAGCTCGCAATAGTGCAGAGTTATCTCAAAGAAAGGAGCCACGGTGTTTCTGTATCTCTATTCTGTTGGTGCGGCTTCGGAACTTTTAAATATCTTGATATATCTCGAGAACTACGTATCTGATCAAAAAATATCATAGAACATAATAAGTAGGAAACTTAATTCTCTACAAGAAAGGTCTCTTAACATTTTGCCATAGCTCGCTTCGTTTCCGAGATATTTGCAGATTTATCTCAAGGGAAGGGGCCTGACGGACATATTTCGAGATATTTCTTCTTCTTGTTGTTCTTCTTCTGCACAGCTAAGCTGGAAGTGGCATGTGCAGCTCGCAATAGTGCAGAGATATCTCAAAGAAAGGGGCCACGGTGTTTCTGTATCTCCATTATGTTGGTGCGGCTTCGGAACTTTTAAATATCTTGATATATCTCGAGAACTACGCATCTGATCAAAAAATATCATAGAACATAAAAAGTAGGAAACTTAATTCTCTACAAAAAAGGTCTCTTAACATTTTGCCATAGCTCGCTTCGTTTCCGAAATATTTGCAGGTTTATCTCAAGGGAAGGGGCCTAACGGACATATTTCGAGATATTTCTTCTTCTTGTTGTTCTTCTTCTGCACAGCTAAGCTGGAAGTGGCATTTGCGGCTCGCACTAGTGCACAGTTATCTCAAAGAAAGGGGCCACGGTGTTTCTGTATCTCTATTATGTTGGTGCGGCTTCGGAACTTTTAAATATCTCGATATATCTCGAAAACTACGCTTCTGATCAAAAAATATCATAGAACATAAATTGTAGGAAACATAATTCTCTACAAATAAGGTCTCTTAACATTTTGCCATAGCTCGCTTCGTTTCCGAGATATTTGCAGATTTATCTCAAGGGAAGGGGCCTGACGGACATATTTCGAGATATTTCTTCTTCTTGTTGTTCTTCTTCTGCACAGCTAAGCTGGAAGTGGCATGTGCAGCTCGCAATAGTGCAGAGATATCTCAAAGAAAGGGGCCACGGTGTTTCTGTATCTCTATTATGTTGGTGCGGCTTCGGAACTTTTAAATATCTTGATATATCTCGAGAACTACGCATCTGATCAAAAAATATCATAGAACATAAAAAGTAGGAAACTTAATTCTCTACAAAAAAGGTCTCTTAACATTTTGCCATAGCTCGCTTCGTTTCCGAGATATTTGCAGGTTTATCTCAAGGGAAGGGGCCTAACGGACATATTTCGAGATATTTCTTCTTCTTGTTGTTCTGCTTCTGCACAGCTAAACTGGAAGTGGCATTTCCAGCTCGCAATAGTGCAGAGTTATCTCAAAGAAAGGAGCCACGGTGTTTCTGTATCTCTATTCTGTTGGTGCGGCTTCGGAACTTTTAAATATCTTGATATATCTCGAGAACTACGCATCTGATTAAAAAATATCATAGAACATAAAAAGTAGGAAACTTAATTCTCTACAAAAAAGGTCTCTCAACATTTTGCCATAGCTCGCTTCGTTTCCGAGATATTTGCAGATTTATCTCAAGGGAAGGGGCATGACGGACATATTTCGAGATATTTCTTCTTCTTGTTGCTCTTCTTCTGCACAGCTAAGCTGGAAGTGGCATTTGCGGCTCGCACTAGTGCAGAGTTATCTCAAAGAAAAGGGCCACGTTGATTCTGTATCTCTATTATGTTGGTGCGGCTTCGGAACTTTTAAATATCTCGATATATCTCGAAAACTACGCTTCTGATCAAAAAATATCATAGAACATAAATTGTAGGAAACATAATTCTCTACAAAAAAGGTCTCTTAACATTTTGCCATAGCTCGCTTCGTTTCCGAGATATTTGCAGATATATCTCAAGGGAAGGGGCCTGACGGACATATTTCGAGATATTTCTTCTTCTTGTTGTTCTTCTTCTGCACAGCTAAGCTGAAAGTGGCATTTACAGCTCGCAATAGTGCAAAGTTATCTCAAAGAAAGGGGCCACGGTGTTTCTGTATCTCTATTATGTTGGTGCGGCTTCGGAACTTTTAAATATCTTGATATATCTCGAGAACTACGCATCTGATCAAAAAATATCATAGAACATAAAAAGTAGGAAACTAAATTCTCTACAAAAAAGGTCTCTTAACATTTTGCCATAGCTCGCTTCGTTTCCGAGATATTTGCAGATTTATCTCAAGGGAAGGGGCATGACGGACATATTTCGAGATATTTCTTCTTCTTGTTGTTCTTCTTCTGCACAGCTAAGCTGGAAGTGGCATTTGCGGCTCGCACTAGTGCAGACTTATCTCAAAGAAAGGGGCCACGGTGTTTCTGTATCTCTATTATGTTGGTGCGGCTTCGGAACTTTTAAATATCTTGATATATCTCGAGAACTACGCATCTGATCAAAAAATATCATAGAAGATAAAAAGTAGGAAACTTAATTCTCTACAGAAAAGGTCTCTTAACATTTTGCCATAGCTCGCTTCGTTTCCGAGATATTTGCAGATTTATCTCAAGGGAAGGGGCCTGACGGACATATTTCGAGATATTTCTTCTTCTTGTTGTTCTTCTTCTGCACAGCTAAGCTGGAAGTGGCATTTGCGGCTCGCACTAGTGCAGAGTTATCTCAAAGAAAGGGGCCACGGTGTTTCTGTATCTCTATTATGTTGGTGCGGCTTCGGAACTTTTAAATATCTCGATATATCTCGAAAACTACGCTTCGGATCAAAAAATATCATAGAACATAAATTGTAGGAAACATAATTCTCTACAAAAAACGTCTCTTAACATTTTGCCATAGCTCGCTTCGTTTCCGAGATATTTGCAGATTCAGCTCAAAGGAACTGGCCTGACGGACATATTTCGAGATATTTCTTCTTCTTGTTGTTCTTCCTCTGCACAGCTAAGCTGGAAGTGGCATTTGCAGCTCGCAATAGTGCAGAGTTATCTCAAAGAAAGGGGCCACGGTGTTTCTGTATCTCTATTATGTTGGTGCGGCTTCGGAACTTTTAAATATCTCGATATATCTCGAAAACTACGCTTCTGATCAAAAAATATCATAGAACATAAATTGTAGGAAACATAATTCGCTACAAAAAAGCTCTCTTAACATTTTGCCATAGCTCGCTTCGTTTCCGAGATATTTGCAGATTTATCTCAAGGGAAGGGGCCAGACGGACATATTTCGAGATATTTCTTCTTCTTGTTGTTCTTCTTCTGCACAGCTAAGCTGGAAGTGGCATTTGCGGCTCGCACTAGTGCAGAGTTATCTCAAAGAAAGGGGCCACGGTGTTTCTGTATCCCTATTATGTTGGTGCGGCTTCGGAACTTTTAAATATCTCGATATATCTCGAAAACTACGCTTCTGATCAAAAAATATCATAGAACCTAAATTGTAGCAAACATAATTCTCTACAAAAAAGTTCTCTTAACATTTTGCCATAGGTCACTTCGTTTCCGAGATATTTGCAGATATATCTCAAGGGAAGGTGCCTGACGGACATATTTCGAGATATTTCTTCTTCTTGTTGTTCTTCTTCTGCACAGCTAAGCTGGAAGTGGCATTTACAGCTCGCAATAGTGCAGAGTTATATCAAAGAAAGGGGCCACGGTGTTTCTGTATCTCTATTATGTTGGTGCGGCTTCGGAACTTTTAAATATCTTGATATATCTCGAGAACTACGCATCTGATCAAAAAATATCATAGAACATGAAAAGTAGGAAACTTAATTCTCTACAAAAAAGGTCTCTTAACATTTTGCCATAGCTCTCTTCGTTTCCGAGATATTTGCAGATTTATCTCAAGGGAAGGGGCCTGACGGACATATTTCGCGATATTTCTTCTTCTTGTTGGTCTTCTTCTGCACAGCTAAGCTGGAAGTGGCATTTACAGCTCGCAATAGTGCAGAGTTATATCAAAGAAAGGGGCCACGGTGTTTCTGTATCTCTATTATGTTGGTGCGGCTTCGGAACTTTTAAATATCTTGATATATCTCGAGAACTACGCATCTGATCAAAAAATATGATAGAACATCAAAAGTAGGAAACATAATTCTCTACAAAAAACGTCTCTTAACTTTTTGCCATAGCTCGCTTCGTTTCCGAGATATTTGCAGATTCAGCTCAGAGGAACTGGCCTGACGGACATATTTCGAGATATTTCTTCTTCTTGTTGTTCTTCCTCTGCACAGCTAAGCTGGAAGTGGCATTTGCAGCTCGCAATAGTGCAGAGTTATCTCAAAGAAAGGGGCCACGGTGTTTCTGTATCTCTATTATGTTGGTGCGGCTTCGGAACTTTTAAATATCTCGATATATCTCGAAAACTACGCTTCTGATCAAAAAATATCATAGAACATAAATTGTAGGAAACATAATTCTCTACAAAAAAGGTCTCTTAACATTTTACCATAGCTCGCTTCGTTTCCGAGATATTTGCAGATTTATCTCAAGGGAAGGGGCCTAACGGACATATTTCGAGATATTTCTTCTTCTTGTTGTTCTTCTTCTGCACAGCTAAGCTGGAAGTGGCATTTGCAGCTCGCAATAGTGCAGAGCTTTCTCAAAGAAAGGGGCCACGGTGTTTCGGTATCTCTATTATGTTGGTTCGGCTTCGGAACTTTTAAGTATCTTGATATATCTCGAGAACTGCGCATCTGATCAAAAAATATCATAGACCATAAAAAGTAGGAAACTTAATTCTCTACAAAAAAGGTCTCCTAACATTTTGCCATAGCTCGCTTCGTTTCCGAGATATTTGCAGATATATCTCAAGGGAAGGGGCCTGACGGACATATTTCGAGATATTTCTTCTTCTTGTTGTTCTTCTTCTGCACAGCTAAGCTGAAAGTGGCATTTACAGCTCGCAATAGTGCAAAGTTATCTCAAAGAAAGGGGCCACGGTGTTTCTGTATCTCTATTATGTTGGTGCGGCTTCGGAACTTTTAAATATCTTGATATATCTTGAGAACTACGCATCTGATCAAAAAATATCATAGAACATAAAAAGTAGGAAACTTAATTCTCTACAAAAACGGTCTCTTAACATTTTGCCATAGCTCGCTTCGTTTCCGAGATATTTGCAGATTTATCTCAAGGGAAGGGGCCTGACGGACATATTTCGAGATATTTCTTCTTCTTGTTGTTCTTCTTCTGCACAGCTAAGCTGGAAGTGGCATTTGCGGCTCGCACTAGTGCACAGTTATCTCAAAGAAAGGGGCCACGGTGTTTCTGTATCTCTATTATGTTGGTGCGGCTTCGGAACTTTTAAATATCTCGATATATCTCGAGAACTACGCATCTGATCAAAAAATATCATAGAACATAAAAAGTAGGAAACTTAATTCTCTACAAAAAAGGTCTCTTAACATTTTGCCATAGCTCGCTTCGTTTCCGAGATATTTGCAGATTTATCTCAAGGGAAGGGGCATGACGGACATATTTCGAGATATTTCTTCTTCTTGTTGTTCTTCTTCTGCACAGCTAAGCTGGAAGTGGCATTTGCGGCTCGCACTAGTGCAGAGTTATCTCAAAGAAAAGGGCCACGGTGTTTCTGTATCTCTATTATGTTGGTGCGGCTTCGGAACTATTAAATATCTCGATATATCTCGAAAACTACGCTTCTGATCAAAAAATATCATAGAACATAAATTGTAGGAAACATAATTCTCTACAAGAAAGGTCTCTTAACATTTTGCCATAGCTCGCTTCGTTTCCGAGATATTTGCAGATATATCTCAAGGGAAGGGGCCTGACGGACATATTTCGAGATATTTCTTCTTCTTGTTGTTCTTCTTCTGCACCGCTAAGCTGGAAGTGGCATTTGCGGCTCGCACTAGTGCAGAGTTATCTCAAAGAAAGGGGCCACGGTGTTTCTGTATCTCTATTATGTTGGTGCGGCTTCGGAACTTTTA
This sequence comes from Osmia lignaria lignaria, assembly GCF_051020975.1. Classification (NCBI taxonomy): domain Eukaryota; kingdom Metazoa; phylum Arthropoda; class Insecta; order Hymenoptera; family Megachilidae; genus Osmia; species Osmia lignaria. The sequence goes on from NW_027478161.1 coordinate 2,347,086, forward strand.
AATATCTTGATATATCTCGAGAACTACGCATCTGATCAAAAAATATCATAGAACATAAAAAGTAGGAAACTTAATTCTCTACAAAAAAGGTCTCTTAACATTTTGCCATAGCTCGCTTCGTTTCCGAGATATTTGCAGGTTTATCTCAAGGGAAGGGGCCTAACGGACATATTTCGAGATATTTCTTCTTCTTGTTGTTCTTCTTCTGCACAGCTAAACTGGAAGTGGCATTTCCAGCTCGCAATAGTGCAGAGTTATCTCAAAGAAAGGAGCCACGGTGTTTCTGTATCTCTATTCTGTTGGTGCGGCTTCGGAACTTTTAAATATCTTGATATATCTCGAGAACTACGCATCTGATCAAAAAATATCATACAACATAAAAAGTAGGAAACTTAATTCTCTACAAAAAAGGTCTCTTAACATTTTGCCATAGCTCGCTTCGTTTCCGAGATATTTGCAGGTTTATCTCAAGGGAAGGGGCCTAACGGACATATTTCGAGATATTTCTCCTTCTTGTTGTTCTTCTTCTGCACAGCTAAACTGGAAGTGGCATTTCCAGCTCGCAATAGTGCAGAGTTATCTCTAAGAAAGGAGCCACGGTGTTTCTGTATCTCTATTCTGTTGGTGCGGCTTCGGAACTTTTAAATATCTTGATATATCTCGAGAACTACGCATCTGATTAAAAAATATCATAGAACATAAAAAGTAGGAAACTTAATTCTCTACAAAAAAGGTCTCTCAACATTTTGCCATAGCTCGCTTCGTTTCCGAGATATTTGCAGATTTATCTCAAGGGAAGGGGCATGACGGACATATTTCGAGATATTTCTTCTTCTTGTTGCTCTTCTTCTGCACAGCTAAGCTGGAAGTGGCATTTGCGGCTCGCACTAGTGCAGAGTTATCTCAAAGAAAAGGGCCACGGTGTTTCTGTATCTCTATTATGTTGGTGCGGCTTCGGAACTTTTAAATATCTCGATATATCTCGAAAACTACGCTTCTGATCAAAAAATATCATAGAACATAAATTGTAGGAAACATAATTCTCTACAAAAAAGGTCTCTTAACATTTTGCCATAGCTCGCTTCGTTTCCGAGATATTTGCAGATATATCTCAAGGGAAGGGGCCTGACGGACATATTTCGAGATATTTCTTCTTCTTGTTGTTCTTCTTCTGCACAGCTAAGCTGAAAGTGGCATTTACAGCTCGCAATAGTGCAAAGTTATCTCAAAGAAAGGGGCCACGGTGTTTCTGTATCTCTATTATGTTGGTGCGGCTTCGGAACTTTTAAATATCTCGATATATCTCGAAAACTACGCTTCTGATCAAAAAATATCATAGAACATAAATTGTAGGAAACTTAATTCTCTACAAAAAAGGTCTCTTAACATTTTGCCATAGCTCGCTTCGTTTCCGAGATATTTGCAGATTTATCTCAAGGGAAGGGGCCTGACGGACATATTTCGAGATATTTCTTCTTCTTGTTGTTCTTCTTCTGCACAGCTAAGCTGGAAGTGGCATTTGCGGCTCGCACTAGTGCAGCGTTATCTCAAAGAAAGGGGCCACGGTGTTTCTGTATCTCTATTATGTTGGTGCGGCTTCGGAACTTTTAAATATCTTGATATATCTCGAGAACTACGCATCTGATCAAAAAATATCATAGAACATAAAAAGTAGGAAACTAAATTCTCTACAAAAAAGGTCTCTTAACATTTTGCCATAGCTCGCTTCGTTTCCGAGATATTTGCAGATTTATCTCAAGGGAAGGGGCATGACGGACATATTTCGAGATATTTCTTCTTCTTGTTGTTCTTCTTCTGCACAGCTAAGCTGGAAGTGGCATTTGCGGCTCGCACTAGTGCAGAGTTATCTCAAAGAAAGGGGCCACGGTGTTTCTGTATCTCTATTATGTTGGTGCGGCTTCGGAACTTTTAAATATCTCGATATATCTCGAAAACTACGCTTCTGATCAAAAAATATCATAGAACATAAATTGTAGGAAACATAATTCTCTACAAAAAAGGTCTCTTAACATTTTGCCATAGCTCGCTTCGTTTCCGAGATATTTGCAGATATATCTCAAGGGAAGGGGCCTGACGGACATATTTCGAGATATTTCTTCTTCTTGTTGTTCCTCTTCTGCACAGCTAAGCTGGAAGTGACATTTACAGCTCGCAATAGTGCAGAGTTATCTCAAAGAAAGGGGCCACGGTGTTTCTGTATCTCTATTATGTTGGTGCGGCTTCGGAACTTTTAAATATCTTGATATATCTCGAGAACTACGCATCTGATCAAAAAATATCATAGAGCATAAAAAGTAGGAAACTTAATTCTCTACAAAAAAGGTCTCTTAACATTTTGCCATAGCTCGCTTCGTTTCCGAGATATTTGCACATTTATCTCAAGGGAAGGGGCCTAACGGACATATTTCGAGATATTTCTTCTTCTTGTTGTTCTTCTTCTGCACAGCTAAACTGGAAGTGGCATTTCCAGCTCGCAATAGTGCAGAGTTATCTCAAAGAGAGGGGCCACGGTGTTTCTGTATCTCTATTATGTTGGTGCGGCTTCGGAACTTTTAAATATCTTGATATATCTCGAGAACTACGCATCTGATCAAAAAATATCATAGAAGATAAAAAGTAGAAAACTTAATTCTCTACAAAAAAGGTCTCTTAACATTTTGCCATAGCTCGCTTCGTTTCCGAGATATTTGCAGATTTATCTCAAGGGAAGGGGCCTGACGGACATATTTCGAGATATTTCTTCTTCTTGTTGTTCTTCTTCTGCACAGCTAAGCTGGAAGTGGCATTTACAGCTCGCAATAGTGCAGAGTTATCTCAAAGAAAGGGGCCACGGTGTTTCTGTATCTCTATTATGTTGGTGCGGCTTCGGAACTTTTAAATATCTTGATATATCTCGAGAACTACGCATCTGATCAAAAAATATCATAGAACATAAAAAGTAGGAAACTTAATTCTCTACAAAAAAGGTCTCTTAACATTTTGCCATAGCTCGCTTCGTTTCCGAGATATTTGCAGATTTATCTCAAGGGAAGGGGCCTCACGGACATATTTCGAGATATTTCTTCTTCTTGTTGTTCTTCTTCTGCACAGCTAAGCTGGAAGTGGCATTTGCGGCTCGCACTAGTGCAGAGTTATCTCAAAGAAAGGGGCCACGGTGTTTCTGTATCTCTATTATGTTGGTGCGGCTTCGGAACTTTTAAATATCTCGATATATCTCGAAAACTACGCTTCTGATCAAAAAATATCATAGAACATAAATTGTAGGAAACATAATTCTCTACAAAAAAGGTCTCTTAACATTTTGCCATAGCTCGCTTCGTTTCCGAGATATTTGCAGATTTATCTCAAGGGAAGGGGCCTGACGGACATATTTCGAGATATTTCTTCTTCTTGTTGTTCTTCTTCTGCACAGCTAAGCTGGAAGTGGCATTTGCGGCTCGCACTAGTGCAGCGTTATCTCAAAGAAAGGGGCCACGGTGTTTCTGTATCTCTATTATGTTGGTGCGGCTTCGGAACTTTTAAATATCTTGATATATCTCGAGAACTACGCATCTGATCAAAAAATATCATAGAACATAAAAAGTAGGAAACTAAATTCTCTACAAAAAAGGTCTCTTAACATTTTGCCATAGCTCGCTTCGTTTCCGAGATATTTGCAGATTTATCTCAAGGGAAGGGGCATGACGGACATATTTCGAGATATTTCTTCTTCTTGTTGTTCTTCTTCTGCACAGCTAAGCTGGAAGTGGCATTTGCGGCTCGCACTAGTGCAGAGTTATCTCAAAGAAAGGGGCCACGGTGTTTCTGTATCTCTATTATGTTGGTGCGGCTTCGGAACTTTTAAATATCTCGATATATCTCGAAAACTACGCTTCTGATCAAAAAATATCATAGAACATAAATTGTAGGAAACATAATTCTCTACAAAAAAGGTCTCTTAACATTTTGCCATAGCTCGCTTCGTTTCCGAGATATTTGCAGATATATCTCAAGGGAAGGGGCCTGACGGACATATTTCGAGATATTTCTTCTTCTTGTTGTTCCTCTTCTGCACAGCTAAGCTGGAAGTGACATTTACAGCTCGCAATAGTGCAGAGTTATCTCAAAGAAAGGGGCCACGGTGTTTCTGTATCTCTATTATGTTGGTGCGGCTTCGGAACTTTTAAATATCTTGATATATCTCGAGAACTACGCATCTGATCAAAAAATATCATAGAGCATAAAAAGTAGGAAACTTAATTCTCTACAAAAAAGGTCTCTTAACATTTTGCCATAGCTCGCTTCGTTTCCGAGATATTTGCACATTTATCTCAAGGGAAGGGGCCTAACGGACATATTTCGAGATATTTCTTCTTCTTGTTGTTCTTCTTCTGCACAGCTAAACTGGAAGTGGCATTTCCAGCTCGCAATAGTGCAGAGTTATCTCAAAGAGAGGGGCCACGGTGTTTCTGTATCTCTATTATGTTGGTGCGGCTTCGGAACTTTTAAATATCTTGATATATCTCGAGAACTACGCATCTGATCAAAAAATATCATAGAAGATAAAAAGTAGAAAACTTAATTCTCTACAAAAAAGGTCTCTTAACATTTTGCCATAGCTCGCTTCGTTTCCGAGATATTTGCAGATTTATCTCAAGGGAAGGGGCCTGACGGACATATTTCGAGATATTTCTTCTTCTTGTTGTTCTTCTTCTGCACAGCTAAGCTGGAAGTGGCATTTACAGCTCGCAATAGTGCAGAGTTATCTCAAAGAAAGGGGCCACGGTGTTTCTGTATCTCTATTATGTTGGTGCGGCTTCGGAACTTTTAAATATCTTGATATATCTCGAGAACTACGCATCTGATCAAAAAATATCATAGAACATAAAAAGTAGGAAACTTAATTCTCTACAAAAAAGGTCTCTTAACATTTTGCCATAGCTCGCTTCGTTTCCGAGATATTTGCAGATTTATCTCAAGGGAAGGGGCCTCACGGACATATTTCGAGATATTTCTTCTTCTTGTTGTTCTTCTTCTGCACAGCTAAGCTGGAAGTGGCATTTGCGGCTCGCACTAGTGCAGAGTTATCTCAAAGAAAGGGGCCACGGTGTTTCTGTATCTCTATTATGTTGGTGCGGCTTCGGAACTTTTAAATATCTCGATATATCTCGAAAACTACGCTTCTGATCAAAAAATATCATAGAACATAAATTGTAGGAAACATAATTCTCTACAAAAAAGGTCTCTTAACATTTTGCCATAGCTCGCTTCGTTTCCGAGATATTTGCAGATATATCTCAAGGGAAGGGGCCTGACGGACATATTTCGAGATATTTCTTCTTCTTGTTGTTCCTCTTCTGCACAGCTAAGCTGGAAGTGACATTTACAGCTCGCAATAGTGCAGAGTTATCTCAAAGAAAGGGGCCACGGTGTTTCTGTATCTCTATTATGTTGGTGCGGCTTCGGAACTTTTAAATATCTTGATATATCTCGAGAACTACGCATCTGATCAAAAAATATCATAGAACATGAAAAGTAGGAAACTTAATTCTCTACAAAAAAGGTCTCTTAACATTTTGCCATAGCTCTCTTCGTTTCCGAGATATTTGCAGATTTATCTCAAGGGAAGGGGCCTGACGGACATATTTCGAGATATTTCTTCTTCTTGTTGTTCTTCCTCCGCACAGCTAAGCTGGAAGTGGCATTTGCAGCTCGCAATAGTGCAGAGTTATCTCAAAGAAAGGGGCCACGGTGTTTCTGTATCTCTATTATGTTGGTGCGGCTTTGGAACTTTTAAATATCTCGATATATCTCGAAAACTACGCTTCTGATCAAAAAATATCATAGAACATAAATTGTAGGAAACATAATTCTCTACAAAAAAAGTCTCGTAACATTTTGCCATAGCTCGCTTCGTCTCCGAGATATTTGCAGATATATCTCAAGGGAAGGGGCCTGACGGACATATTTCGAGATATGTCTTCTTCTTGTTGTTCTTCTTCTGCACAGCTAAGCTGGAAGTGGCATTTACAGCTCGCAATAGTGCAGAGTTATCTCAAAGAAAGGGGCCACGGTGTTTCTGTATCTCTATTATGTTGGTGCGGCTTCGGAACTTTTAAATATCTCGATATATCTCGAAAACTACGCTTCTGATCAAAAAATATCATAGAACATAAATTGTAGGAAACATAATTCTCTACAAAAAAGGTCTCTTAACATTTTGCCATAGCTCGCTTCGTTTCCGAGATATTTGCAGATATATCTCAAGGGAAGGGACCTGACGGACATATTTCGAGATATTTCTTCTTCTTGTTGTTCTTCTTCTGCACAGCTAAGCTGGAAGTGGCATTTGCAGCTCGCAATAGTGCAGAGTTATCTCAAAGAAGGGGGCCACGGTGTTTCTGTATCTCTATTATGTTGGTGCGGCTTCGGAACTTTTAAATATCTTGATATATCTCGAGAACTACGCATCTGATCAAAAAAGATCATAGAACATAAAAAGTAGGAAACTTAATTCTCTACAGAAAAGGTCTCTTAACATTTTGCCATAGCTCTCTTCGTTTCCGAGATATTTGCAGATTTATCTCAAGGGAAGGGGCCTGACGGACATATTTCGAGATATTTCTTATTCTTGTTGTTCTTCTTCTGCACAGCTAAGCTGGAAGTGGCATTTGCAGCTCGCAATAGTGCAGAGTTATCTCAAAGAAAGGGGCCACGGTGTTTCTGTATCTCTATTATGTTGGTGCGGCTTCGGAACTTTTAAATATCTTGATATATCTCGAGAACTACGCATCTGATCAAAAAATATCATAGAACATAAAAAGTAGGAAACTTAATTCTCTACAAAAACGGTCTCTTAACATTTTGCCATAGCTCGCTTCGTTTCCGAGATATTTGCAGATTTATCTCAAGGGAAGGGGCCTGACGGACATATTTCGAGATATTTCTTCTTCTTGTTGTTCTTCTTCTGCACAGCTAAGCTGGAAGTGGCATTTGCGGCTCGCACTAGTGCACAGTTATCTCAAAGAAAGGGGCCACGGTGTTTCTGTATCTCTATTATGTTGGTGCGGCTTCGGAACTTTTAAATATCTCGATATATCTCGAGAACTACGCATCTGATCAAAAAATATCATAGAACATAAAAAGTAGGAAACTTAATTCTCTACAAAAAAGGTCTCTTAACATTTTGCCATAGCTCGCTTCGTTTCCGAGATATTTGCAGATTTATCTCAAGGGAAGGGGCATGACGGACATATTTCGAGATATTTCTTCTTCTTGTTGTTCTTCTTCTGCACAGCTAAGCTGGAAGTGGCATTTGCGGCTCGCACTAGTGCAGAGTTATCTCAAAGAAAAGGGCCACGGTGTTTCTGTATCTCTATTATGTTGGTGCGGCTTCGGAACTTTTAAATATCTCGATATATCTCGAAAACTACGCTTCTGATCAAAAAATATCATAGAACATAAATTGTAGGAAACATAATTCTCTACAAGAAAGGTCTCTTAACATTTTGCCATAGCTCGCTTCGTTTCCGAGATATTTGCAGATATATCTCAAGGGAAGGGGCCTGACGGACATATTTCGAGATATTTCTTCTTCTTGTTGTTCTTCTTCTGCACCGCTAAGCTGGAAGTGGCATTTGCGGCTCGCACTAGTGCAGAGTTATCTCAAAGAAAGGGGCCACGGTGTTTCTGTATCTCTATTATGTTGGTGCGGCTTCGGAACTTTTAAATATCTTGATATATCTCGAGAACTACGCATCTGATCAAAAAATATCATAGAACATAAAAAGTAGGAAACTTAATTCTCTACAAAAAAGGTCTCTTAACATTTTGCCATAGCTCGCTTCGTTTCCGAGATATTTGCAGGTTTATCTCAAGGGAAGGGGCCTAACGGACATATTTCGAGATATTTCTTCTTCTTGTTGTTCTTCTTCTGCACAGCTAAACTGGAAGTGGCATTTCCAGCTCGCAATAGTGCAGAGTTATCTCAAAGAAAGGAGCCACGGTGTTTCTGTATCTCTATTCTGTTGGTGCGGCTTCGGAACTTTTAAATATCTTGATATATCTCGAGAACTACGCATCTGATCAAAAAATATCATACAACATAAAAAGTAGGAAACTTAATTCTCTACAAAAAAGGTCTCTTAACATTTTGCCATAGCTCGCTTCGTTTCCGAGATATTTGCAGGTTTATCTCAAGGGAAGGGGCCTAACGGACATATTTCGAGATATTTCTCCTTCTTGTTGTTCTTCTTCTGCACAGCTAAACTGGAAGTGGCATTTCCAGCTCGCAATAGTGCAGAGTTATCTCTAAGAAAGGAGCCACGGTGTTTCTGTATCTCTATTCTGTTGGTGCGGCTTCGGAACTTTTAAATATCTTGATATATCTCGAGAACTACGCATCTGATTAAAAAATATCATAGAACATAAAAAGTAGGAAACTTAATTCTCTACAAAAAAGGTCTCTCAACATTTTGCCATAGCTCGCTTCGTTTCCGAGATATTTGCAGATTTATCTCAAGGGAAGGGGCATGACGGACATATTTCGAGATATTTCTTCTTCTTGTTGCTCTTCTTCTGCACAGCTAAGCTGGAAGTGGCATTTGCGGCTCGCACTAGTGCAGAGTTATCTCAAAGAAAAGGGCCACGGTGTTTCTGTATCTCTATTATGTTGGTGCGGCTTCGGAACTTTTAAATATCTCGATATATCTCGAAAACTACGCTTCTGATCAAAAAATATCATAGAACATAAATTGTAGGAAACATAATTCTCTACAAAAAAGGTCTCTTAACATTTTGCCATAGCTCGCTTCGTTTCCGAGATATTTGCAGATATATCTCAAGGGAAGGGGCCTGACGGACATATTTCGAGATATTTCTTCTTCTTGTTGTTCTTCTTCTGCACAGCTAAGCTGAAAGTGGCATTTACAGCTCGCAATAGTGCAAAGTTATCTCAAAGAAAGGGGCCACGGTGTTTCTGTATCTCTATTATGTTGGTGCGGCTTCGGAACTTTTAAATATCTCGATATATCTCGAAAACTACGCTTCTGATCAAAAAATATCATAGAACATAAATTGTAGGAAACTTAATTCTCTACAAAAAAGGTCTCTTAACATTTTGCCATAGCTCGCTTCGTTTCCGAGATATTTGCAGATTTATCTCAAGGGAAGGGGCCTGACGGACATATTTCGAGATATTTCTTCTTCTTGTTGTTCTTCTTCTGCACAGCTAAGCTGGAAGTGGCATTTGCGGCTCGCACTAGTGCAGCGTTATCTCAAAGAAAGGGGCCACGGTGTTTCTGTATCTCTATTATGTTGGTGCGGCTTCGGAACTTTTAAATATCTTGATATATCTCGAGAACTACGCATCTGATCAAAAAATATCATAGAACATAAAAAGTAGGAAACTAAATTCTCTACAAAAAAGGTCTCTTAACATTTTGCCATAGCTCGCTTCGTTTCCGAGATATTTGCAGATTTATCTCAAGGGAAGGGGCATGACGGACATATTTCGAGATATTTCTTCTTCTTGTTGTTCTTCTTCTGCACAGCTAAGCTGGAAGTGGCATTTGCGGCTCGCACTAGTGCAGAGTTATCTCAAAGAAAGGGGCCACGGTGTTTCTGTATCTCTATTATGTTGGTGCGGCTTCGGAACTTTTAAATATCTCGATATATCTCGAAAACTACGCTTCTGATCAAAAAATATCATAGAACATAAATTGTAGGAAACATAATTCTCTACAAAAAAGGTCTCTTAACATTTTGCCATAGCTCGCTTCGTTTCCGAGATATTTGCAGATATATCTCAAGGGAAGGGGCCTGACGGACATATTTCGAGATATTTCTTCTTCTTGTTGTTCCTCTTCTGCACAGCTAAGCTGGAAGTGACATTTACAGCTCGCAATAGTGCAGAGTTATCTCAAAGAAAGGGGCCACGGTGTTTCTGTATCTCTATTATGTTGGTGCGGCTTCGGAACTTTTAAATATCTTGATATATCTCGAGAACTACGCATCTGATCAAAAAATATCATAGAACATGAAAAGTAGGAAACTTAATTCTCTACAAAAAAGGTCTCTTAACATTTTGCCATAGCTCTCTTCGTTTCCGAGATATTTGCAGATTTATCTCAAGGGAAGGGGCCTGACGGACATATTTCGAGATATTTCTTCTTCTTGTTGTTCTTCCTCTGCACAGCTAAGCTGGAAGTGGCATTTGCAGCTCGCAATAGTGCAGAGTTATCTCAAAGAAAGGGGCCACGGTGTTTCTGTATCTCTATTATGTTGGTGCGGCTTTGGAACTTTTAAATATCTCGATATATCTCGAAAACTACGCTTCTGATCAAAAAATATCATAGAACATAAATTGTAGGAAACATAATTCTCTACAAAAAAAGTCTCGTAACATTTTGCCATAGCTCGCTTCGTCTCCGAGATATTTGCAGATATATCTCAAGGGAAGGGGCCTGACGGACATATTTCGAGATATGTCTTCTTCTTGTTGTTCTTCTTCTGCACAGCTAAGCTGGAAGTGGCATTTGCAGCTCGCAATAGTGCAGAGTTATCTCAAAGAAGGGGGCCACGGTGTTTCTGTATCTCTATTATGTTGGTGCGGCTTCGGAACTTTTAAATATCTTGATATATCTCGAGAACTACGCATCTGATCAAAAAAGATCATAGAACATAAAAAGTAGGAAACTTAATTCTCTACAGAAAAGGTCTCTTAACATTTTGCCATAGCTCTCTTCGTTTCCGAGATATTTGCAGATTTATCTCAAGGGAAGGGGCCTGACGGACATATTTCGAGATATTTCTTATTCTTGTTGTTCTTCTTCTGCACAGCTAAGCTGGAAGTGGCATTTGCAGCTCGCAATAGTGCAGAGTTATCTCAAAGAAAGGGGCCACGGTGTTTCTGTATCTCTATTATGTTGGTGCGGCTTCGGAACTTTTAAATATCTTGATATATCTCGAGAACTACGCATCTGATCAAAAAATATCATAGAACATAAAAAGTAGGAAACTTAATTCTCTACAAAAACGGTCTCTTAACATTTTGCCATAGCTCGCTGCGTTTCCGAGATATTTGCAGATTTATCTCAAGGGAAGGGGCCTGACGGACATATTTCGAGATATTTCTTCTTCTTGTTGTTCTTCTTCTGCACAGCTAAGCTGGAAGTGGCATTTGCGGCTCGCACTAGTGCACAGTTATCTCAAAGAAAGGGGCCACGGTGTTTCTGTATCTCTATTATGTTGGTGCGGCTTCGGAACTTTTAAATATCTCGATATATCTCGAGAACTACGCATCTGATCAAAAAATATCATAGAACATAAAAAGTAGGAAACTTAATTCTCTACAAAAAAGGTCTCTTAACATTTTGCCATAGCTCGCTTCGTTTCCGAGATATTTGCAGATTTATCTCAAGGGAAGGGGCATGACGGACATATTTCGAGATATTTCTTCTTCTTGTTGTTCTTCTTCTGCACAGCTAAGCTGGAAGTGGCATTTGCGGCTCGCACTAGTGCAGAGTTATCTCAAAGAAAAGGGCCACGGTGTTTCTGTATCTCTATTATGTTGGTGCGGCTTCGGAACTTTTAAATATCTCGATATATCTCGAAAACTACGCTTCTGATCAAAAAATATCATAGAACATAAATTGTAGGAAACATAATTCTCTACAAGAAAGGTCTCTTAACATTTTGCCATAGCTCGCTTCGTTTCCGAGATATTTGCAGATATATCTCAAGGGAAGGGGCCTGACGGACATATTTCGAGATATTTCTTCTTCTTGTTGTTCTTCTTCTGCACCGCTAAGCTGGAAGTGGCATTTGCGGCTCGCACTAGTGCAGAGTTATCTCAAAGAAAGGGGCCACGGTGTTTCTGTATCTCTATTATGTTGGTGCGGCTTCGGAACTTTTAAATATCTTGATATATCTCGAGAACTACGCATCTGATCAAAAAATATCATAGAACATAAAAAGTAGGAAACTTAATTCTCTACAAAAAAGGTCTCTTAACATTTTGCCATAGCTCGCTTCGTTTCCGAGATATTTGCAGGTTTATCTCAAGGGAAGGGGCCTAACGGACATATTTCGAGATATTTCTTCTTCTTGTTGTTCTTCTTCTGCACAGCTAAACTGGAAGTGGCATTTCCAGCTCGCAATAGTGCAGAGTTATCTCAAAGAAAGGAGCCACGGTGTTTCTGTATCTCTATTCTGTTGGTGCGGCTTCGGAACTTTTAAATATCTTGATATATCTCGAGAACTACGCATCTGATCAAAAAATATCATACAACATAAAAAGTAGGAAACTTAATTCTCTACAAAAAAGGTCTCTTAACATTTTGCCATAGCTCGCTTCGTTTCCGAGATATTTGCAGGTTTATCTCAAGGGAAGGGGCCTAACGGACATATTTCGAGATATTTCTCCTTCTTGTTGTTCTTCTTCTGCACAGCTAAACTGGAAGTGGCATTTCCAGCTCGCAATAGTGCAGAGTTATCTCTAAGAAAGGAGCCACGGTGTTTCTGTATCTCTATTCTGTTGGTGCGGCTTCGGAACTTTTAAATGTCTTGATATATCTCGAGAACTACGCATCTGATTAAAAAATATCATAGAACATAAAAAGTAGGAAACTTAATTTTCTACAAAAAAGGTCTCTCAACATTTTGCCATAGCTCGCTTCGTTTCCGAGATATTTGCAGATTTATCTCAAGGGAAGGGGCATGACGGACATATTTCGAGATATTTCTTCTTCTTGTTGCTCTTCTTCTGCACAGCTAAGCTGGAAGTGGCATTTGCGGCTCGCACTAGTGCAGAGTTATCTCAAAGAAAAGGGCCACGGTGTTTCTGTATCTCTATTATGTTGGTGCGGCTTCGGAACTTTTAAATATCTCGATATATCTCGAAAACTACGCTTCTGATCAAAAAATATCATAGAACATAAATTGTAGGAAACATAATTCTCTACAAAAAAGGTCTCTTAACATTTTGCCATAGCTCGCTTCGTTTCCGAGATATTTGCAGATATATCTCAAGGGAAGGGGCCTGACGGACATATTTCGAGATATTTCTTCTTCTTGTTGTTCTTCTTCTGCACAGCTAAGCTGAAAGTGGCATTTACAGCTCGCAATAGTGCAGCGTTATCTCAAAGAAAGGGGCCACGGTGTTTCTGTATCTCTATTATGTTGGTGCGGCTTCGGAACTTTTAAATATCTTGATATATCTCGAGAACTACGCATCTGATCAAAAAATATCATAGAACATAAACAGTAGGAAACTAAATTCTCTACAAAAAAGGTCTCTTAACATTTTGCCATAGCTCGCTTCGTTTCCGAGATATTTGCAGATTTATCTCAAGGGAAGGGGCATGACGGACATATTTCGAGATATTTCTTCTTCTTGTTGTTCTTCTTCTGCACAGCTAAGCTGGAAGTGGCATTTGCGGCTCGCACTAGTGCAGAGTTATCTCAAAGAAAGGGGCCACGGTGTTTCTGTATCTCTATTATGTTGGTGCGGCTTCGGAACTTTTAAATATCTTGATATATCTCGAGAACTACGCATCTGATCAAAAAATATCATAGAACATCAAAAGTAGGAAACTTAATTCTCTACAAAAAAGGTCTCTTAACATTTTGCCATAGCTCTCTTCGTTTCCGAGATATTTGCAGATTCAGCTCAAAGGAACTGGCCTGACGGACATATTTCGAGATATTTCTTCTTCTTGTTGTTCTTCCTCTGCACAGCTAAGCTGGAAGTGGCATTTGCAGCTCGCAATAGTGCAGAGTTATCTCAAAGAAAGGGGCCACGGTGTTTCTGTATCTCTATTATGTTGGTGCGGCTTCGGAACTTTTAAATATCTCGATATATCTCGAAAACTACGCTTCTGATCAAAAAATATCATAGAACATAAATTGTAGGAAACATAATTCGCTACAAAAAACCTCTCTTAACATTTTGCCATAGCTCGCTTCGTTTCCGAGATATTTGCAGATTTATCTCAAGGGAAGGGGCCAGACGGACATATTTCGAGATATTTCTTCTTCTTGTTGTTCTTCTTCTGCACAGCTAAGCTGGAAGTGGCATTTGCGGCTCGCACTAGTGCAGAGTTATCTCAAAGAAAGGGGCCACGGTGTTTCTGTATCCCTATTATGTTGGTGCGGCTTCGGAACTTTTAAATATCTCGATATATCTCGAAAACTACGCTTCTGATCAGAAAATATCATAGAACATAAATTGTAGGAAACATAATTCTCTACAAATAAGGTCTCTTAACATTTTGCCATAGCTCGCTTCGTTTCCGAGATATTTGCAGATTTATCTCAAGGGAAGGGGCCTGACGGACATATTTCGAGATATTTCTTCTTCTTGTTGTTCTTCTTCTGCACAGCTAAGCTGGAAGTGGCATTTACAGCTCGCAATAGTGCAGAGTTATATCAAAGAAAGGGGCCACGGTGTTTCTGTATCTCTATTATGTTGGTGCGGCTTCGGAACTTTTAAATATCTTGATATATCTCGAGAACTACGCATCTGATCAAAAAATATCATAGAACATGAAAAGTAGGAAACTTAATTCTCTACAAAAAAGGTCTCTTAACATTTTGCCATAGCTCGCTTCGTTTCCGAGATATTTGCAGGTTTATCTCAAGGGAAGGGGCCTGACGGACATATTTCGAGATATTTCTTCTTCTTGTTGTTCTTCTTCTGCACAGCTAAACTGGAAGTGGCATTTCCAGCTCGCAATAGTGCAGAGTTATCTCAAAGAAAGGAGCCACGGTGTTTCTGTATCTCTATTCTGTTGGTGCGGCTTCGGAACTTTTAAATATCTTGATATATCTCGAGAACTACGCATCTGATTAAAAAATATCATAGAACGTAAAAAGTAGGAAACTTAATTCTCTACAAAAAAGGTCTCCCAACATTTTGCCATAGCTCGCTTCGTTTCCGAGATATTTGCAGATTTATCTCAAGGGAAGGGGCATGACGGACATATTTCGAGATATTTCTTCTTCTTGTTGCTCTTCTTCTGCACAGCTAAGCTGGAAGTGGCATTTGCGGCTCGCACTAGTGCAGAGTTATCTCAAAGAAAAGGGCCACGGTGTTTCTGTATCTCTATTATGTTGGTGCGGCTTCGGAACTTTTAAATATCTCGATATATCTCGAAAACTACGCTTCTGATCAAAAAATATCATAGAACATAAATTGTAGGAAACATAATTCTCTACAAAAAAGGTCTCTTAACATTTTGCCATAGCTCGCTTCGTTTCCGAGATATTTGCAGATATATCTCAAGGGAAGGGGCCTGACGGACATATTTCGAGATATTTCTTCTTCTTGTTGTTCTTCTTCTGCACAGCTAAGCTGAAAGTGGCATTTACAGCTCGCAATAGTGCAAAGTTATCTCAAAGAAAGGGGCCACGGTGTTTCTGTATCTCTATTATGTTGGTGCGGCTTCGGAACTTTTAAATATCTCGATATATCTCGAAAACTACGCTTCTGATCAAAAAATACCATAGAACATAAATTGTAGGAAACTTAATTCTCTACAAAAAAGGTCTCTTAACATTTTGCCATAGCTCGCTTCGTTTCCGAGATATTTGCAGATATATCTCAAGGGAAGGGGCCTGACGGACATATTTCGAGATATTTCTTCTTCTTGTTGTTCTTCTTCTGCACAGCTAAGCTGAAAGTGGCATTTACAGCTCGCAATAGTGCAAAGTTATCTCAAAGAAAGGGGCCACGGTGTTTCTGTATCTCTATTATGTTGGTGCGGCTTCGGAACTTTTAAATATCTCGATATATCTCGAAAACTACGCTTCTGATCAAAAAATACCATAGAACATAAATTGTAGGAAACTTAATTCTCTACAAAAAAGGTCTCTTAACATTTTGCCATAGCTCTCTTCGTTTCCGAGATATTTGCAGATTTATCTCAAGGGAAGGGGCCTGACGGACATATTTCGAGATATTTCTTCTTCTTGTTATTCTTCTTCTGCACAGCTAAGCTGGAAGTGGCATTTGCAGCTCGCAATAGTGCAGAGTTATCTCAAAGAAAGGGGCCACGGTGTTTCTGTATCTCTATTATGTTGGTGCGGCTTCGGAACTTTTAAATATCTTGATATATCTCGAGAACTACGCATCTGATTAAAAAATATCATAGAACATAAAAAGTAGGAAACTTAATTCTCTACAAAAAAGGTCTCTCAACATTTTGCCATAGCTCGCTTCGTTTCCGAGATATTTGCAGATTTATCTCAAGGGAAGGGGCATGACGGACATATTTCGAGATATTTCTTCTTCTTGTTGCTCTTCTTCTGCACAGCTAAGCTGGAAGTGGCATTTGCGGCTCGCACTAGTGCAGAGTTATCTCAAAGAAAAGGGCCACGGTGTTTCTGTATCTCTATTATGTTGGTGCGGCTTCGGAACTTTTAAATATCTCGATATATCTCGAAAACTACGCTTCTGATCAAAAAATATCATAGAACATAAATTGTAGGAAACATAATTCTCTACAAAAAAGGTCTCTTAACATTTTGCCATAGCTCGCTTCGTTTCCGAGATATTTGCAGATATATCTCAAGGGAAGGGGCCTGACGGACATATTTCGAGATATTTCTTCTTCTTGTTGTTCTTCTTCTGCACAGCTAAGCTGAAAGTGGCATTTACAGCTCGCAATAGTGCAGAGTTATCTCAAAGAAAGGGGCCACGGTGTTTCTGTATCTCTATTATGTTGGTGCGGCTTCGGAACTTTTAAATATCTCGATATATCTCGAAAACTACGCTTCTGATCAAAAAATATCATAGAACATAAATTGTAGGAAACATAATTCGCTACAAAAAAGCTCTCTTAACATTTTGCCATAGCTCGCTTCGTTTCCGAGATATTTGCAGATTTATCTCAAGGGAAGGGGCCAGACGGACATATTTCGAGATATTTCTTCTTCTTGTTGTTCTTCTTCTGCACAGCTAAGCTGGAAGTGGCATTTGCGGCTCGCACTAGTGCAGAGTTATCTCAAAGAAAGGGGCCACGGTGTTTCTGTATCCCTATTATGTTGGTGCGGCTTCGGAACTTTTAAATATCTCGATATATCTCGAAAACTACGCTTCTGATCAAAAAATATCATAGAACCTAAATTGTAGGAAACATAATTCTCTACAAAAAAGTTCTCTTAACATTTTGCCATAGGTCACTTCGTTTCCGAGATATTTGCAGATATATCTCAAGGGAAGGTGCCTGACGGACATATTTCGAGATATTTCTTCTTCTTGTTGTTCTTCTTCTGCACAGCTAAGCTGGAAGTGGCATTTACAGCTCGCAATAGTGCAGAGTTATATCAAAGAAAGGGGCCACGGTGTTTCTGTATCTCTATTATGTTGGTGCGGCTTCGGAACTTTTAAATATCTTGATATATCTCGAGAACTACGCATCTGATCAAAAAATATCATAGAACATGAAAAGTAGGAAACTTAATTCTCTACAAAAAAGGTCTCTTAACATTTTGCCATAGCTCTCTTCGTTTCCGAGATATTTGCAGATTTATCTCAAGGGAAGGGGCCTGACGGACATATTTCGCGATATTTCTTCTTCTTGTTGGTCTTCTTCTGCACAGCTAAGCTGGAAGTGGCATTTACAGCTCGCAATAGTGCAGAGTTATATCAAAGAAAGGGGCCACGGTATTTCTGTAGCTCTATTATGTTGGTGCGGCTTCGGAACTTTTAAATATCTTGATATATCTCGAGAACTACGCATCTGATCAAAAAATATGATAGAACATCAAAAGTAGGAAACATAATTCTCTACAAAAAACGTCTCTTAACATTTTGCCATAGCTCGCTTCGTTTCCGAGATATTTGCAGATTCAGCTCAGAGGAACTGGCCTGACGGACATATTTCGAGATATTTCTTCTTCTTGTTGTTCTTCCTCTGCACAGCTAAGCTGGAAGTGGCATTTGCAGCTCGCAATAGTGCAGAGTTATCTCAAAGAAAGGGGCCACGGTGTTTCTGTATCTCTATTATGTTGGTGCGGCTTCGGAACTTTTAAATATCTCGCTATATCTCGAAAACTACGCTTCTGATCAAAAAATATCATAGAACATAAATTGTAGGAAACATAATTCTCTACAAAAAAGGTCTCTTAACATTTTACCATAGCTCGCTTCGTTTCCGAGATATTTGCAGATTTATCTCAAGGGAAGGGGCCTAACGGACATATTTCGAGATATTTCTTCTTCTTGTTGTTCTTCTTCTGCACAGCTAAGCTGGAAGTGGCATTTGCAGCTCGCAATAGTGCAGAGCTTTCTCAAAGAAAGGGGCCACGGTGTTTCGGTATCTCTATTATGTTGGTGCGGCTTCGG
This sequence comes from Osmia lignaria lignaria, assembly GCF_051020975.1. Lineage (NCBI taxonomy): Eukaryota > Metazoa > Arthropoda > Insecta > Hymenoptera > Megachilidae > Osmia > Osmia lignaria. The sequence goes on from NW_027478161.1 coordinate 2,365,432, forward strand.
AACTTTTAAGTATCTTGATATATCTCGAGAACTGCGCATCTGATCAAAAAATATCATAGAACATAAAAAGTAGGAAACTTAATTCTCTACAAAAAAGGTCTCTTAACATTTTGCCATAGCTCTCTTCGTTTCCGAGATATTTGCAGATTTATCTCAAGGGAAGGGGCCTAACGGACATATTTCGAGATATTTCTTCTTCTTGTTGTTCTTCTTCTGCACAGCTAAACTGGAAGTGGCTTTTCCAGCTCGCAATAGTGCAGAGTTATCTCAAAGAGAGGGGCCACGGTGTTTCTGTATCTCTATTATGTTGGTGCGGCTTCGGAACTTTTAAATATCTTGATATATCTCGAGAACTACGCATCTGATCAAAAAATATCATAGAAGATAAAAAGTAGAAAACTTAATTCTCTACAAAAAAGGTCTCTTAACATTTTGCCATAGCTCGCTTCGTTTCCGAGATATTTGCAGATTTATCTCAAGGGAAGGGGCCTGACGGACATATTTCGAGATATTTCTTCTTCTTGTTGTTCTTCTCCTGCACAGCTAAGCTGGAAGTGGCATTTACAGCTCGCAATAGTGCAGAGTTATCTCAAAGAAAGGGGCCACGGTGTTTCTGTATCTCTATTATGTTGGTGCGGCTTCGGAACTTTTAAATATCTTGATATATCTCGAGAACTACGCATCTGATCAAAAAATATCATAGAACATAAAAAGTAGGAAACTTAATTCTCTACAAAAAAGGTCTCTTAACATTTTGCCATAGCTCGCTTCGTTTCCGAGATATTTGCAGATTTATCTCAAGGGAAGGGGCCTCACGGACATATTTCGAGATATTTCTTCTTCTTGTTGTTCTTCTTCTGCACAGCTAAGCTGGAAGTGGCATTTGCGGCTCGCACTAGTGCAGAGTTATCTCAAAGAAAGGGGCCACGGTGTTTCTGTATCTCTATTATGTTGGTGCGGCTTCGGAACTTTTAAATATCTCGATATATCTCGAAAACTACGCTTCTGATCAAAAAATATCATAGAACATAAATTGTAGGAAACATAATTCTCTACAAAAAAGGTCTCTTAACATTTTGCCATAGCTCGCTTCGTTTCCGAGATATTTGCAGATATATCTCAAGGGAAGGGGCCTGACGGACATATTTCGAGATATTTCTTCTTCTTGTTGTTCCTCTTCTGCACAGCTAAGCTGGAAGTGACATTTACAGCTCGCAATAGTGCAGAGTTATCTCAAAGAAAGGGGCCACGGTGTTTCTGTATCTCTATTATGTTGGTGCGGCTTCGGAACTTTTAAATATCTTGATATATCTCGAGAACTACGCATCTGATCAAAAAATATCATAGAACATGAAAAGTAGGAAACTTAATTCTCTACAAAAAAGGTCTCTTAACATTTTGCCATAGCTCTCTTCGTTTCCGAGATATTTGCAGATTTATCTCAAGGGAAGGGGCCTGACGGACATATTTCGAGATATTTCTTCTTCTTGTTGTTCTTCTTCTGCACAGCTAAGCTGGAAGTGGCATTTGCAGCTCGCAATAGTGCAGAGTTATCTCAAAGAAAGAGGCCACGGTGTTTCTGTATCTCTATTATGTTGGTGCGGCTTCGGAACTTTTAAATATCTTGATATATCTCGAGAACTACGCGTCTGATCAAAAAATATTATAGAACATAAAAAGTAGGAAACATAATTCCCTACAAAAACGGTCTCTTAACATTTTGCCATAGCTCGCTTCGTTTCCGAGATATTTGCAGATTTATCTCAAGGGAAGGGGCCTGACGGACATATTTCGAGATATTTCTTCTTCTTGTTGTTCTTCTTCTGCACAGCTAAGCTGGAAGTGGCATTTGCAGCTCGCAATAGTGCAGAGTTATCTCAAAGAAAGAGGCCACGGTGTTTCTGTATCTCTATTATGTTGGTGCGTCTTCGGAACTTTTACATATCTCGATATATCTCGAAAACTACGCTTCTGATCAAAAAATATCATAGAACATAAATTGTAAGAAACATAATTCTCTACAAAAAACGTCTCTTAACATTTTGCCATAGCTCGCTTCGTTTCCGAGATATTTGCAGATTCAGCTCAAAGGAACTGGCCTGACGGACATATTTCGAGATATTTCTTCTTCTTGTTGTTCTTCTTCTGCACAGCTAAGCTGGAAGTGGCATTTGCGGCTCGCACTAGTGCAGAGTTATCTCAAAGAAAGGGGCCACGGTGTTTCTGTATCTCTATTATGTTGGTGCGGCTTCGGAACTTTTAAATATCTCGATGTATCTCGAAAACTACGCTTCTGATCAAAAAATATCATAGAACATAAATTGTAGGAAACATAATTCTCTACAAAAAAGGTCTCTTAATATTTTGCCATAGCTCGCTTCGTTTCCGAGATATTTGCAGATATATCTCAAGGGAAGGGGCCTGACGGACATATTTCGAGATATTTCTTCTTCTTGTTGTTCTTCTTCTGCACAGCTAAGCTGGAAGTGGCATTTACAGCTCGCAATAGTGCAGAGTTATCTCAAAGAGAGGGGCCACGGTGTTTCTGTATCTCTATTATGTTGGTGCGGCTTCGGAACTTTTAAATATCTTGATATATCTCGAGAACTACGCATCTGATCAAAAAATATCATAGAAGATAAAAAGTAGGAAGCTTAATTCTCTACAAAAAAGGTCTCTTAACATTTTGCCATAGCTCGCTTCGTTTCCGAGATATTTGCAGATTTATCTCAAGGGAAGGGGCCGGACGGACATATTTCGAGATATTTCTTCTTCTTGTTGTTCTTCTTCTGCACAGCTAAGCTGGAAGTGGCATTTGCGGCTCGCACTAGTGCAGAGTTATCTCAAAGAAAGGGGCCACGGTGTTTCTGTATCTCTATTATGTTGGTGCGGCTTCGGAACTTTTAAATATCTCGATATATCTCGAAAACTACGCTTCTGATCAAAAAATATCATAGAACATAAATTGTAGGAAACATAATTCTCTACAAAAAAGGTCTCTTAACATTTTGCCATAGCTCGCTTCGTTTCCGAGATATTTGCAGATATATCTCAAGGGAAGGGGCCTGACGGACATATTTCGAGATATTTCTTCTTCTTGTTGTTCCTCTTCTGCACAGCTAAGCTGGAAGTGACATTTACAGCTCGCAATAGTGCAGAGTTATCTCAAAGAAAGGGGCCACGGTGTTTCTGTATCTCTATTATGTTGGTGCGGCTTCGGAACTTTTAAATATCTTGATATATCTCGAGAACTACGCATCTGATCAAAAAATATCATAGAACATGAAAAGTAGGAAACTTAATTCTCTACAAAAAAGGTCTCTTAACATTTTGCCATAGCTCTCTTCGTTTCCGAGATATTTGCAGATTTATCTCAAGGGAAGGGGCCTGACGGACATATTTCGAGATATTTCTTCTTCTTGTTGTTCTTCTTCTGCACAGCTAAGCTGGAAGTGGCATTTGCAGCTCGCAATAGTGCAGAGTTATCTCAAAGAAAGAGGCCACGGTGTTTCTGTATCTCTATTATGTTGGTGCGGCTTCGGAACTTTTAAATATCTTGATATATCTCGAGAACTACGCGTCTGATCAAAAAATATTATAGAACATAAAAAGTAGGAAACATAATTCCCTACAAAAACGGTCTCTTAACATTTTGCCATAGCTCGCTTCGTTTCCGAGATATTTGCAGATTTATCTCAAGGGAAGGGGCCTGACGGACATATTTCGAGATATTTCTTCTTCTTGTTGTTCTTCTTCTGCACAGCTAAGCTGGAAGTGGCATTTGCAGCTCGCAATAGTGCAGAGTTATCTCAAAGAAAGAGGCCACGGTGTTTCTGTATCTCTATTATGTTGGTGCGTCTTCGGAACTTTTACATATCTCGATATATCTCGAAAACTACGCTTCTGATCAAAAAATATCATAGAACATAAATTGTAAGAAACATAATTGTCTACAAAAAACGTCTCTTAACATTTTGCCATAGCTCGCTTCGTTTCCGAGATATTTGCAGATTCAGCTCAAAGGAACTGGCCTGACGGACATATTTCGAGATATTTCTTCTTCTTGTTGTTCTTCCTCTGCACAGCTAAGCTGGAAGTGGCATTTGCAGCTCGCAATAGTGCAGAGTTATCTCAAAGAAAGAGGCCACGGTGTTTCTGTATCTCTATTATGTTGGTGCGGCTTCGGAACTTTTAAATATCTTGATATATCTCGAGAACTACGCGTCTGATCAAAAAATATTATAGAACATAAAAAGTAGGAAACATAATTCCCTACAAAAACGGTCTCTTAACATTTTGCCATAGCTCGCTTCGTTTCCGAGATATTTGCAGATTTATCTCAAGGGAAGGGGCCTGACGGACATATTTCGAGATATTTCTTCTTCTTGTTGTTCTTCTTCTGCACAGCTAAGCTGGAAGTGGCATTTGCGGCTCGCACTAGTGCAGAGTTATCTCAAAGAAAAGGGCCACGGTGTTTCTGTATCTCTATTATGTTGGTGCGGCTTCGGAACTTTTAAATATCTCGATATATCTCGAAAACTACGCTTCTGATCAAAAAATATCATAGAACATAAATTGTAGGAAACATAATTCTCTACAAGAAAGGTCTCTTAACATTTTGCCATAGCTCGCTTCGTTTCCGAGATATTTGCAGATATATCTCAAGGGAAGGGGCCTGACGGACATATTTCGAGATATTTCTTCTTCTTGTTGTTCTTCTTCTGCACCGCTAAGCTGGAAGTGGCATTTGCGGCTCGCACTAGTGCAGAGTTATCTCAAAGAAAGGGGCCACGGTGTTTCTGTATCTCTATTATGTTGGTGCGGCTTCGGAACTTTTAAATATCTTGATATATCTCGAGAACTACGCATCTGATCAAAAAATATCATAGAACATAAAAAGTAGGAAACTTAATTCTCTACAAAAAAGGTCTCTTAACATTTTGCCATAGCTCGCTTCGTTTCCGAGATATTTGCAGGTTTATCTCAAGGGAAGGGGCCTAACGGACATATTTCGAGATATTTCTTCTTCTTGTTGTTCTTCTTCTGCACAGCTAAACTGGAAGTGGCATTTCCAGCTCGCAATAGTGCAGAGTTATCTCAAAGAAAGGAGCCACGGTGTTTCTGTATCTCTATTCTGTTGGTGCGGCTTCGGAACTTTTAAATATCTTGATATATCTCGAGAACTACGCATCTGATCAAAAAATATCATACAACATAAAAAGTAGGAAACTTAATTCTCTACAAAAAAGGTCTCTTAACATTTTGCCATAGCTCGCTTCGTTTCCGAGATATTTGCAGGTTTATCTCAAGGGAAGGGGCCTAACGGACATATTTCGAGATATTTCTCCTTCTTGTTGTTCTTCTTCTGCACAGCTAAACTGGAAGTGGCATTTCCAGCTCGCAATAGTGCAGAGTTATCTCTAAGAAAGGAGCCACGGTGTTTCTGTATCTCTATTCTGTTGGTGCGGCTTCGGAACTTTTAAATGTCTTGATATATCTCGAGAACTACGCATCTGATTAAAAAATATCATAGAACATAAAAAGTAGGAAACTTAATTTTCTACAAAAAAGGTCTCTCAACATTTTGCCATAGCTCGCTTCGTTTCCGAGATATTTGCAGATTTATCTCAAGGGAAGGGGCATGACGGACATATTTCGAGATATTTCTTCTTCTTGTTGCTCTTCTTCTGCACAGCTAAGCTGGAAGTGGCATTTGCGGCTCGCACTAGTGCAGAGTTATCTCAAAGAAAAGGGCCACGGTGTTTCTGTATCTCTATTATGTTGGTGCGGCTTCGGAACTTTTAAATATCTCGATATATCTCGAAAACTACGCTTCTGATCAAAAAATATCATAGAACATAAATTGTAGGAAACATAATTCTCTACAAAAAAGGTCTCTTAACATTTTGCCATAGCTCGCTTCGTTTCCGAGATATTTGCAGATATATCTCAAGGGAAGGGGCCTGACGGACATATTTCGAGATATTTCTTCTTCTTGTTGTTCTTCTTCTGCACAGCTAAGCTGAAAGTGGCATTTACAGCTCGCAATAGTGCAGCGTTATCTCAAAGAAAGGGGCCACGGTGTTTCTGTATCTCTATTATGTTGGTGCGGCTTCGGAACTTTTAAATATCTTGATATATCTCGAGAACTACGCATCTGATCAAAAAATATCATAGAACATAAACAGTAGGAAACTAAATTCTCTACAAAAAAGGTCTCTTAACATTTTGCCATAGCTCGCTTCGTTTCCGAGATATTTGCAGATTTATCTCAAGGGAAGGGGCATGACGGACATATTTCGAGATATTTCTTCTTCTTGTTGTTCTTCTTCTGCACAGCTAAGCTGGAAGTGGCATTTGCGGCTCGCACTAGTGCAGAGTTATCTCAAAGAAAGGGGCCACGGTGTTTCTGTATCTCTATTATGTTGGTGCGGCTTCGGAACTTTTAAATATCTTGATATATCTCGAGAACTACGCATCTGATCAAAAAATATCATAGAACATCAAAAGTAGGAAACTTAATTCTCTACAAAAAAGGTCTCTTAACATTTTGCCATAGCTCTCTTCGTTTCCGAGATATTTGCAGATTCAGCTCAAAGGAACTGGCCTGACGGACATATTTCGAGATATTTCTTCTTCTTGTTGTTCTTCCTCTGCACAGCTAAGCTGGAAGTGGCATTTGCAGCTCGCAATAGTGCAGAGTTATCTCAAAGAAAGGGGCCACGGTGTTTCTGTATCTCTATTATGTTGGTGCGGCTTCGGAACTTTTAAATATCTCGATATATCTCGAAAACTACGCTTCTGATCAAAAAATATCATAGAACATAAATTGTAGGAAACATAATTCGCTACAAAAAACCTCTCTTAACATTTTGCCATAGCTCGCTTCGTTTCCGAGATATTTGCAGATTTATCTCAAGGGAAGGGGCCAGACGGACATATTTCGAGATATTTCTTCTTCTTGTTGTTCTTCTTCTGCACAGCTAAGCTGGAAGTGGCATTTGCGGCTCGCACTAGTGCAGAGTTATCTCAAAGAAAGGGGCCACGGTGTTTCTGTATCCCTATTATGTTGGTGCGGCTTCGGAACTTTTAAATATCTCGATATATCTCGAAAACTACGCTTCTGATCAAAAAATATCATAGAACCTAAATTGTAGGAAACATAATTCTCTACAAAAAAGTTCTCTTAACATTTTGCCATAGGTCACTTCGTTTCCGAGATATTTGCAGATATATCTCAAGGGAAGGTGCCTGACGGACATATTTCGAGATATTTCTTCTTCTTGTTGTTCTTCTTCTGCACAGCTAAGCTGGAAGTGGCATTTACAGCTCGCAATAGTGCAGAGTTATATCAAAGAAAGGGGCCACGGTGTTTCTGTATCTCTATTATGTTGGTGCGGCTTCGGAACTTTTAAATATCTTGATATATCTCGAGAACTACGCATCTGATCAAAAAATATCATAGAACATGAAAAGTAGGAAACTTAATTCTCTACAAAAAAGGTCTCTTAACATTTTGCCATAGCTCTCTTCGTTTCCGAGATATTTGCAGATTTATCTCAAGGGAAGGGGCCTGACGGACATATTTCGCGATATTTCTTCTTCTTGTTGGTCTTCTTCTGCACAGCTAAGCTGGAAGTGGCATGTGCAGCTCGCAATAGTGCAGAGATATCTCAAAGAAAGGGGCCACGGTGTTTCTGTATCTCCATTATGTTGGTGCGGCTTCGGAACTTTTAAATATCTTGATATATCTCGAGAACTACGCATCTGATCAAAAAATATCATAGAACATGAAAAGTAGGAAACTTAATTCTCTACAAAAAAGGTCTCTTAACATTTTGCCATAGCTCTCTTCGTTTCCGAGATATTTGCAGATTTATCTCAAGGGAAGGGGCCTGACGGACATATTTCGCGATATTTCTTCTTCTTGTTGGTCTTCTTCTGCACAGCTAAGCTGGAAGTGGCATGTGCAGCTCGCAATAGTGCAGAGATATCTCAAAGAAAGGGGCCACGGTGTTTCTGTATCTCCATTATGTTGGTGCGGCTTCGGAACTTTTAAATATCTTGATATATCTCGAGAACTACGCATCTGATCAAAAAATATCATAGAACATAAAAAGTAGGAAACTTAATTCTCTACAAAAAAGGTCTCTTAACATTTTGCCATAGCTCGCTTCGTTTCCGAAATATTTGCAGGTTTATCTCAAGGGAAGGGGCCTAACGGACATATTTCGAGATATTTCTTCTTCTTGTTGTTCTTCTTCTGCACAGCTAAGCTGGAAGTGGCATTTGCGGCTCGCACTAGTGCACAGTTATCTCAAAGAAAGGGGCCACGGTGTTTCTGTATCTCTGTTATGTTGGTGCGGCTTCGGAACTTTTAAATATCTCGATATATCTCGAAAACTACGCTTCTGATCAGAAAATATCATAGAACATAAATTGTAGGAAACATAATTCTCTACAAATAAGGTCTCTTAACATTTTGCCATAGCTCGCTTCGTTTCCGAGATATTTGCAGATTTATCTCAAGGGAAGGGGCCTGACGGACATATTTCGAGATATTTCTTCTTCTTGTTGTTCTTCTTCTGCACAGCTAAGCTGGAAGTGGCATGTGCAGCTCGCAATAGTGCAGAGGTATCTCAAAGAAAGGGGCCACGGTGTTTCTGTATCTCTATTATGTTGGTGCGGCTTCGGAACTTTTAAATATCTTGATATATCTCGAGAACTACGCATCTGATCAAAAAATATCATAGAACATAAAAAGTAGGAAACTTAATTCTCTACAAAAAAGGTCTCTTAACATTTTGCCATAGCTCGCTTCGTTTCCGAGATATTTGCAGGTTTATCTCAAGGGAAGGGGCCTAACGGACATATTTCGAGATATTTCTTCTTCTTGTTGTTCTTCTTCTGCACAGCTAAACTGGAAGTGGCATTTCCAGCTCGCAATAGTGCAGAGTTATCTCAAAGAAAGGAGCCACGGTGTTTCTGTATCTCTATTCTGTTGGTGCGGCTTCGGAACTTTTAAATATCTTGATATATCTCGAGAACTACGCATCTGATTAAAAAATATCATAGAACGTAAAAAGTAGGAAACTTAATTCTCTACAAAAAAGGTCTCCCAACATTTTGCCATAGCTCGCTTCGTTTCCGAGATATTTGCAGATTTATCTCAAGGGAAGGGGCATGACGGACATATTTCGAGATATTTCTTCTTCTTGTTGCTCTTCTTCTGCACAGCTAAGCTGGAAGTGGCATTTGCGGCTCGCACTAGTGCAGAGTTATCTCAAAGAAAAGGGCCACGGTGTTTCTGTATCTCTATTATGTTGGTGCGGCTTCGGAACTTTTAAATATCTCGATATATCTCGAAAACTACGCTTCTGATCAAAAAATATCATAGAACATAAATTGTAGGAAACATAATTCTCTACAAAAAAGGTCTCTTAACATTTTGCCATAGCTCGCTTCGTTTCCGAGATATTTGCAGATATATCTCAAGGGAAGGGGCCTGACGGACATATTTCGAGATATTTCTTCTTCTTGTTGTTCTTCTTCTGCACAGCTAAGCTGAAAGTGGCATTTACAGCTCGCAATAGTGCAAAGTTATCTCAAAGAAAGGGGCCACGGTGTTTCTGTATCTCTATTATGTTGGTGCGGCTTCGGAACTTTTAAATATCTCGATATATCTCGAAAACTACGCTTCTGATCAAAAAATACCATAGAACATAAATTGTAGGAAACTTAATTCTCTACAAAAAAGGTCTCTTAACATTTTGCCATAGCTCGCTTCGTTTCCGAGATATTTGCAGATATATCTCAAGGGAAGGGGCCTGACGGACATATTTCGAGATATTTCTTCTTCTTGTTGTTCTTCTTCTGCACAGCTAAGCTGAAAGTGGCATTTACAGCTCGCAATAGTGCAAAGTTATCTCAAAGAAAGGGGCCACGGTGTTTCTGTATCTCTATTATGTTGGTGCGGCTTCGGAACTTTTAAATATCTCGATATATCTCGAAAACTACGCTTCTGATCAAAAAATACCATAGAACATAAATTGTAGGAAACTTAATTCTCTACAAAAAAGGTCTCTTAACATTTTGCCATAGCTCTCTTCGTTTCCGAGATATTTGCAGATTTATCTCAAGGGAAGGGGCCTGACGGACATATTTCGAGATATTTCTTCTTCTTGTTATTCTTCTTCTGCACAGCTAAGCTGGAAGTGGCATTTGCAGCTCGCAATAGTGCAGAGTTATCTCAAAGAAAGGGGCCACGGTGTTTCTGTATCTCTATTATGTTGGTGCGGCTTCGGAACTTTTAAATATCTTGATATATCTCGAGAACTACGCATCTGATTAAAAAATATCATAGAACATAAAAAGTAGGAAACTTAATTCTCTACAAAAAAGGTCTCTCAACATTTTGCCATAGCTCGCTTCGTTTCCGAGATATTTGCAGATTTATCTCAAGGGAAGGGGCATGACGGACATATTTCGAGATATTTCTTCTTCTTGTTGCTCTTCTTCTGCACAGCTAAGCTGGAAGTGGCATTTGCGGCTCGCACTAGTGCAGAGTTATCTCAAAGAAAAGGGCCACGGTGTTTCTGTATCTCTATTATGTTGGTGCGGCTTCGGAACTTTTAAATATCTCGATATATCTCGAAAACTACGCTTCTGATCAAAAAATATCATAGAACATAAATTGTAGGAAACATAATTCTCTACAAAAAAGGTCTCTTAACATTTTGCCATAGCTCGCTTCGTTTCCGAGATATTTGCAGATATATCTCAAGGGAAGGGGCCTGACGGACATATTTCGAGATATTTCTTCTTCTTGTTGTTCTTCTTCTGCACAGCTAAGCTGAAAGTGGCATTTACAGCTCGCAATAGTGCAGAGTTATCTCAAAGAAAGGGGCCACGGTGTTTCTGTATCTCTATTATGTTGGTGCGGCTTCGGAACTTTTAAATATCTCGATATATCTCGAAAACTACGCTTCTGATCAAAAAATATCATAGAACATAAATTGTAGGAAACATAATTCGCTACAAAAAAGCTCTCTTAACATTTTGCCATAGCTCGCTTCGTTTCCGAGATATTTGCAGATTTATCTCAAGGGAAGGGGCCAGACGGACATATTTCGAGATATTTCTTCTTCTTGTTGTTCTTCTTCTGCACAGCTAAGCTGGAAGTGGCATTTGCGGCTCGCACTAGTGCAGAGTTATCTCAAAGAAAGGGGCCACGGTGTTTCTGTATCCCTATTATGTTGGTGCGGCTTCGGAACTTTTAAATATCTCGATATATCTCGAAAACTACGCTTCTGATCAAAAAATATCATAGAACCTAAATTGTAGGAAACATAATTCTCTACAAAAAAGTTCTCTTAACATTTTGCCATAGGTCACTTCGTTTCCGAGATATTTGCAGATATATCTCAAGGGAAGGTGCCTGACGGACATATTTCGAGATATTTCTTCTTCTTGTTGTTCTTCTTCTGCACAGCTAAGCTGGAAGTGGCATTTACAGCTCGCAATAGTGCAGAGTTATATCAAAGAAAGGGGCCACGGTGTTTCTGTATCTCTATTATGTTGGTGCGGCTTCGGAACTTTTAAATATCTTGATATATCTCGAGAACTACGCATCTGATCAAAAAATATCATAGAACATGAAAAGTAGGAAACTTAATTCTCTACAAAAAAGGTCTCTTAACATTTTGCCATAGCTCTCTTCGTTTCCGAGATATTTGCAGATTTATCTCAAGGGAAGGGGCCTGACGGACATATTTCGCGATATTTCTTCTTCTTGTTGGTCTTCTTCTGCACAGCTAAGCTGGAAGTGGCATTTACAGCTCGCAATAGTGCAGAGTTATATCAAAGAAAGGGGCCACGGTATTTCTGTAGCTCTATTATGTTGGTGCGGCTTCGGAACTTTTAAATATCTTGATATATCTCGAGAACTACGCATCTGATCAAAAAATATGATAGAACATCAAAAGTAGGAAACATAATTCTCTACAAAAAACGTCTCTTAACATTTTGCCATAGCTCGCTTCGTTTCCGAGATATTTGCAGATTCAGCTCAGAGGAACTGGCCTGACGGACATATTTCGAGATATTTCTTCTTCTTGTTGTTCTTCCTCTGCACAGCTAAGCTGGAAGTGGCATTTGCAGCTCGCAATAGTGCAGAGTTATCTCAAAGAAAGGGGCCACGGTGTTTCTGTATCTCTATTATGTTGGTGCGGCTTCGGAACTTTTAAATATCTCGCTATATCTCGAAAACTACGCTTCTGATCAAAAAATATCATAGAACATAAATTGTAGGAAACATAATTCTCTACAAAAAAGGTCTCTTAACATTTTACCATAGCTCGCTTCGTTTCCGAGATATTTGCAGATTTATCTCAAGGGAAGGGGCCTAACGGACATATTTCGAGATATTTCTTCTTCTTGTTGTTCTTCTTCTGCACAGCTAAGCTGGAAGTGGCATTTGCAGCTCGCAATAGTGCAGAGCTTTCTCAAAGAAAGGGGCCACGGTGTTTCGGTATCTCTATTATGTTGGTGCGGCTTCGGAACTTTTAAGTATCTTGATATATCTCGAGAACTGCGCATCTGATCAAAAAATATCATAGAACATAAAAAGTAGGAAACTTAATTCTCTACAAAAAAGGTCTCTTAACATTTTGCCATAGCTCTCTTCGTTTCCGAGATATTTGCAGATTTATCTCAAGGGAAGGGGCCTAACGGACATATTTCGAGATATTTCTTCTTCTTGTTGTTCTTCTTCTGCACAGCTAAACTGGAAGTGGCTTTTCCAGCTCGCAATAGTGCAGAGTTATCTCAAAGAGAGGGGCCACGGTGTTTCTGTATCTCTATTATGTTGGTGCGGCTTCGGAACTTTTAAATATCTTGATATATCTCGAGAACTACGCATCTGATCAAAAAATATCATAGAAGATAAAAAGTAGAAAACTTAATTCTCTACAAAAAAGGTCTCTTAACATTTTGCCATAGCTCGCTTCGTTTCCGAGATATTTGCAGATTTATCTCAAGGGAAGGGGCCTGACGGACATATTTCGAGATATTTCTTCTTCTTGTTGTTCTTCTCCTGCACAGCTAAGCTGGAAGTGGCATTTACAGCTCGCAATAGTGCAGAGTTATCTCAAAGAAAGGGGCCACGGTGTTTCTGTATCTCTATTATGTTGGTGCGGCTTCGGAACTTTTAAATATCTTGATATATCTCGAGAACTACGCATCTGATCAAAAAATATCATAGAACATAAAAAGTAGGAAACTTAATTCTCTACAAAAAAGGTCTCTTAACATTTTGCCATAGCTCGCTTCGTTTCCGAGATATTTGCAGATTTATCTCAAGGGAAGGGGCCTCACGGACATATTTCGAGATATTTCTTCTTCTTGTTGTTCTTCTTCTGCACAGCTAAGCTGGAAGTGGCATTTGCGGCTCGCACTAGTGCAGAGTTATCTCAAAGAAAGGGGCCACGGTGTTTCTGTATCTCTATTATGTTGGTGCGGCTTCGGAACTTTTAAATATCTCGATATATCTCGAAAACTACGCTTCTGATCAAAAAATATCATAGAACATAAATTGTAGGAAACATAATTCTCTACAAAAAAGGTCTCTTAACATTTTGCCATAGCTCGCTTCGTTTCCGAGATATTTGCAGATATATCTCAAGGGAAGGGGCCTGACGGACATATTTCGAGATATTTCTTCTTCTTGTTGTTCCTCTTCTGCACAGCTAAGCTGGAAGTGACATTTACAGCTCGCAATAGTGCAGAGTTATCTCAAAGAAAGGGGCCACGGTGTTTCTGTATCTCTATTATGTTGGTGCGGCTTCGGAACTTTTAAATATCTTGATATATCTCGAGAACTACGCATCTGATCAAAAAATATCATAGAACATGAAAAGTAGGAAACTTAATTCTCTACAAAAAAGGTCTCTTAACATTTTGCCATAGCTCTCTTCGTTTCCGAGATATTTGCAGATTTATCTCAAGGGAAGGGGCCTGACGGACATATTTCGAGATATTTCTTCTTCTTGTTGTTCTTCTTCTGCACAGCTAAGCTGGAAGTGGCATTTGCAGCTCGCAATAGTGCAGAGTTATCTCAAAGAAAGAGGCCACGGTGTTTCTGTATCTCTATTATGTTGGTGCGGCTTCGGAACTTTTAAATATCTTGATATATCTCGAGAACTACGCGTCTGATCAAAAAATATTATAGAACATAAAAAGTAGGAAACATAATTCCCTACAAAAACGGTCTCTTAACATTTTGCCATAGCTCGCTTCGTTTCCGAGATATTTGCAGATTTATCTCAAGGGAAGGGGCCTGACGGACATATTTCGAGATATTTCTTCTTCTTGTTGTTCTTCTTCTGCACAGCTAAGCTGGAAGTGGCATTTGCAGCTCGCAATAGTGCAGAGTTATCTCAAAGAAAGAGGCCACGGTGTTTCTGTATCTCTATTATGTTGGTGCGTCTTCGGAACTTTTACATATCTCGATATATCTCGAAAACTACGCTTCTGATCAAAAAATATCATAGAACATAAATTGTAAGAAACATAATTCTCTACAAAAAACGTCTCTTAACATTTTGCCATAGCTCGCTTCGTTTCCGAGATATTTGCAGATTCAGCTCAAAGGAACTGGCCTGACGGACATATTTCGAGATATTTCTTCTTCTTGTTGTTCTTCTTCTGCACAGCTAAGCTGGAAGTGGCATTTGCGGCTCGCACTAGTGCAGAGTTATCTCAAAGAAAGGGGCCACGGTGTTTCTGTATCTCTATTATGTTGGTGCGGCTTCGGAACTTTTAAATATCTCGATGTATCTCGAAAACTACGCTTCTGATCAAAAAATATCATAGAACATAAATTGTAGGAAACATAATTCTCTACAAAAAAGGTCTCTTAATATTTTGCCATAGCTCGCTTCGTTTCCGAGATATTTGCAGATATATCTCAAGGGAAGGGGCCTGACGGACATATTTCGAGATATTTCTTCTTCTTGTTGTTCTTCTTCTGCACAGCTAAGCTGGAAGTGGCATTTACAGCTCGCAATAGTGCAGAGTTATCTCAAAGAGAGGGGCCACGGTGTTTCTGTATCTCTATTATGTTGGTGCGGCTTCGGAACTTTTAAATATCTTGATATATCTCGAGAACTACGCATCTGATCAAAAAATATCATAGAAGATAAAAAGTAGGAAGCTTAATTCTCTACAAAAAAGGTCTCTTAACATTTTGCCATAGCTCGCTTCGTTTCCGAGATATTTGCAGATTTATCTCAAGGGAAGGGGCCGGACGGACATATTTCGAGATATTTCTTCTTCTTGTTGTTCTTCTTCTGCACAGCTAAGCTGGAAGTGGCATTTGCGGCTCGCACTAGTGCAGAGTTATCTCAAAGAAAGGGGCCACGGTGTTTCTGTATCTCTATTATGTTGGTGCGGCTTCGGAACTTTTAAATATCTCGATATATCTCGAAAACTACGCTTCTGATCAAAAAATATCATAGAACATAAATTGTAGGAAACATAATTCTCTACAAAAAAGGTCTCTTAACATTTTGCCATAGCTCGCTTCGTTTCCGAGATATTTGCAGATATATCTCAAGGGAAGGGGCCTGACGGACATATTTCGAGATATTTCTTCTTCTTGTTGTTCCTCTTCTGCACAGCTAAGCTGGAAGTGACATTTACAGCTCGCAATAGTGCAGAGTTATCTCAAAGAAAGGGGCCACGGTGTTTCTGTATCTCTATTATGTTGGTGCGGCTTCGGAACTTTTAAATATCTTGATATATCTCGAGAACTACGCATCTGATCAAAAAATATCATAGAACATGAAAAGTAGGAAACTTAATTCTCTACAAAAAAGGTCTCTTAACATTTTGCCATAGCTCTCTTCGTTTCCGAGATATTTGCAGATTTATCTCAAGGGAAGGGGCCTGACGGACATATTTCGAGATATTTCTTCTTCTTGTTGTTCTTCTTCTGCACAGCTAAGCTGGAAGTGGCATTTGCAGCTCGCAATAGTGCAGAGTTATCTCAAAGAAAGAGGCCACGGTGTTTCTGTATCTCTATTATGTTGGTGCGGCTTCGGAACTTTTAAATATCTTGATATATCTCGAGAACTACGCGTCTGATCAAAAAATATTATAGAACATAAAAAGTAGGAAACATAATTCCCTACAAAAACGGTCTCTTAACATTTTGCCATAGCTCGCTTCGTTTCCGAGATATTTGCAGATTTATCTCAAGGGAAGGGGCCTGACGGACATATTTCGAGATATTTCTTCTTCTTGTTGTTCTTCTTCTGCACAGCTAAGCTGGAAGTGGCATTTGCAGCTCGCAATAGTGCAGAGTTATCTCAAAGAAAGAGGCCACGGTGTTTCTGTATCTCTATTATGTTGGTGCGTCTTCGGAACTTTTACATATCTCGATATATCTCGAAAACTACGCTTCTGATCAAAAAATATCATAGAACATAAATTGTAAGAAACATAATTGTCTACAAAAAACGTCTCTTAACATTTTGCCATAGCTCGCTTCGTTTCCGAGATATTTGCAGATTCAGCTCAAAGGAACTGGCCTGACGGACATATTTCGAGATATTTCTTCTTCTTGTTGTTCTTCCTCTGCACAGCTAAGCTGGAAGTGGCATTTGCAGCTCGCAATAGTGCAGAGTTATCTCAAAGAAAGAGGCCACGGTGTTTCTGTATCTCTATTATGTTGGTGCGGCTTCGGAACTTTTAAATATCTTGATATATCTCGAGAACTACGCGTCTGATCAAAAAATATTATAGAACATAAAAAGTAGGAAACATAATTCCCTACAAAAACGGTCTCTTAACATTTTGCCATAGCTCGCTTCGTTTCCGAGATATTTGCAGATTTATCTCAAGGGAAGGGGCCTGACGGACATATTTCGAGATATTTCTTCTTCTTGTTGTTCTTCTTCTGCACAGCTAAGCTGGAAGTGGCATTTGCAGCTCGCAATAGTGCAGAGTTATCTCAAAGAAAGAGGCCACGGTGTTTCTGTATCTCTATTATGTTGGTGCGTCTTCGGAACTTTTACATATCTCGATATATCTCGAAAACTACGCTTCTGATCAAAAAATATCATAGAACATAAATTGTAAGAAACATAATTCTCTACAAAAAACGTCTCTTAACATTTTGCCATAGCTCGCTTCGTTTCCGAGATATTTGCAGATTCAGCTCAAAGGAACTGGCCTGACGGACATATTTCGAGATATTTCTTCTTCTTGTTGTTCTTCTTCTGCACAGCTAAGCTGGAAGTGGCATTTGCAGCTCGCAATAGTGCAGAGTTATCTCAAAGAAAGAGGCCACGGTGTTTCTGTATCTCTATTATGTTGGTGCGGCTTCGGAACTTTTAAATATCTTGATATATCTCGAGAACTACGCGTCTGATCAAAAAATATTATAGAACATAAAAAGTAGGAAACATAATTCCCTACAAAAACGGTCTCTTAACATTTTGCCATAGCTCGCTTCGTTTCCGAGATATTTGCAGATTTATCTCAAGGGAAGGGGCCTGACGGACATATTTCGAGATATTTCTTCTTCTTGTTGTTCTTCTTCTGCACAGCTAAGCTGGAAGTGGCATTTGCAGCTCGCAATAGTGCAGAGTTATCTCAAAGAAAGAGGCCACGGTGTTTCTGTATCTCTATTATGTTGGTGCGTCTTCGGAACTTTTACATATCTCGATATATCTCGAAAACTACGCTTCTGATCAAAAAATATCATACAACATAAATTGTAAGAAACATAATTCTCTACAAAAAACGTCTCTTAACATTTTGCCATAGCTCGCTTCGTTTCCGAGATATTTGCAGATTCAGCTGAAAGGAACTGGCCTGACGGACATATTTCGAGATATTTCTTCTTCTTGTTGTTCTTCTTCTGCACAGCTAAGCTGGAAGTGGCATTTGCGGCTCGCACTAGTGCAGAGTTATCTCAAAGAAAGGGGCCACGGTGTTTCTGTATCTCTATTATGTTGGTGCGGCTTCGGAACTTTTAAATATCTCGATGTATCTCGAAAACTACGCTTCTGATCAAAAAATATCATAGAACATAAATTGTAGGAAACATAATTCTCTACAAAAAAGGTCTCTTAATATTTTGCCATAGCTCGCTTCGTTTCCGAGATATTTGCAGATATATCTCAAGGGAAGGGGCCTGACGGACATATTTCGAGATATTTCTTCTTCTTGTTGTTCTTCTTCTGCACAGCTAAGCTGGAAGTGGCATTTACAGCTCGCAATAGTGCAGAGTTATCTCAAAGAGAGGGGCCACGGTGTTTCTGTATCTCTATTATGTTGGTGCGGCTTCGGAACTTTTAAATATCTTGATATATCTCGAGAACTACGCATCGGATCAAAAAATATCATAGAAGATAAAAAGTAGGAAGCTTAATTCTCTACAAAAAAGGTCTCTTAACATTTTGCCATAGCTCGCTTCGTTTCCGAGATATTTGCAGATTTATCTCAAGGGAAGGGGCCGGACGGACATATTTCGAGATATTTCTTCTTCTTGTTGTTCTTCTTCTGCACAGCTAAGCTGGAAGTGGCATTTGCGGCTCGCACTAGTGCAGAGTTATCTCAAAGAAAGGGGCCACGGTGTTTCTGTATCTCTATTATGTTGGTGCGGCTTCGGAACTTTTAAATATCTCGATATATCTCGAAAACTACGCTTCTGATCAAAAAATATCATAGAACATAAAAAGTAGGAAACTTAATTCTCTACAAAAAAAGTCTCTTAAGATTTTGCCATAGCTCTCTTCGTTTCCGAGATATTTGCAGATTTATCTCAAGGGAAGGGGCCTGACGGACATATTTCGAGATATTTCTTCTTCTTGTTGTTCTTCTTCTGCACAGCTAAGCTGGAAGTGGCATTTGCAGCTCGCAATAGTGCAGAGTTATCTCAAAGAAAGAGGCCACGGTGTTTCTGTATCTCTATTATGTTGGTGCGGCTTCGGAACTTTTAAATATCTTGATATATCTCGAGAACTACGCGTCTGATCAAAAAATATTATAGAACATAAAAAGTAGGAAACATAATTCCCTACAAAAACGGTCTCTTAACATTTTGCCATAGCTCGCTTCGTTTCCGAGATATTTGCAGATTTATCTCAAGGGAAGGGGCCTGACGGACATATTTCGAGATATTTCTTCTTCTTGTTGTTCTTCTTCTGCACAGCTAAGCTGGAAGTGGCATTTGCAGCTCGCAATAGTGCAGAGTTATCTCAAAGAAAGAGGCCACGGTGTTTCTGTATCTCTATTATGTTGGTGCGTCTTCGGAACTTTTACATATCTCGATATATCTCGAAAACTACGCTTCTGATCAAAAAATATCATAGAACATAAATTGTAAGAAACATAATTCTCTACAAAAAACGTCTCTTAACATTTTGCCATAGCTCGCTTCGTTTCCGAGATATTTGCAGATTCAGCTCAAAGGAACTGGCCTGACGGACATATTTCGAGATATTTCTTCTTCTTGTTGTTCTTCTTCTGCACAGCTAAGCTGGAAGTGGCATTTGCAGCTCGCAATAGTGCAGAGTTATCTCAAAGAAAGAGGCCACGGTGTTTCTGTATCTCTATTATGTTGGTGCGGCTTCGGAACTTTTAAATATCTTGATATATCTCGAGAACTACGCGTCTGATCAAAAAATATTATAGAACATAAAAAGTAGGAAACATAATTCCCTACAAAAACGGTCTCTTAACATTTTGCCATAGCTCGCTTCGTTTCCGAGATATTTGCAGATTTATCTCAAGGGAAGGGGCCTGACGGACATATTTCGAGATATTTCTTCTTCTTGTTGTTCTTCTTCTGCACAGCTAAGCTGGAAGTGGCATTTGCAGCTCGCAATAGTGCAGAGTTATCTCAAAGAAAGAGGCCACGGTGTTTCTGTATCTCTATTATGTTGGTGCGTCTTCGGAACTTTTACATATCTCGATATATCTCGAAAACTACGCTTCTGATCAAAAAATATCATAGAACATAAATTGTAAGAAACATAATTCTCTACAAAAAACGTCTCTTAACATTTTGCCATAGCTCGCTTCGTTTCCGAGATATTTGCAGATTCAGCTCAAAGGAACTGGCCTGACGGACATATTTCGAGATATTTCTTCTTCTTGTTGTTCTTCCTCTGCACAGCTAAGCTGGAAGTGGCATTTGCAGCTCGCAATAGTGCAGAGTTATCTCAAAGAAAGGGGCCACGGTGTTTCTGTATCTCTATTATGTTGGTGCGGCTTCGGAGCTTTTAAATATCTCGATATATCTCGCAAACTACGCTTCTGATCAAAAAATATCATAGAACATAAAAAGTAGGAAACTTAATTCTCTACAAAAAAAGTCTCTTAAGATTTTGCCATAGCTCTCTTCGTTTCCGAGATATTTGCAGATTTATCTCAAGGGAAGGGGCCTGACGGACATATTTCGAGATATTTCTTCTTCTTGTTGTTCTTCTTCTGCACAGCTAAGCTGGAAGTGGCATTTGCAGCTCGCAATAGTGCAGAGTTATCTCAAAGAAAGAGGCCACGGTGTTTCTGTATCTCTATTCTGTTGGTGCGGCTTCGGAACTTTTAAATATCTTGATATATCTCGAGAACTACGCGTCTGATCAAAAAATATTATAGAACATAAAAAGTAGGAAACATAATTCCCTACAAAAACGGTCTCTTAACATTTTGCCATAGCTCGCTTCGTTTCCGAGATATTTGCAGATTTATCTCAAGGGAAGGGGCCTGACGGACATATTTCGAGATATTTCTTCTTCTTGTTGTTCTTCTTCTGCACAGCTAAGCTGGAAGTGGCATTTGCAGCTCGCAATAGTGCAGAGTTATCTCAAAGAAAGAGGCCACGGTGTTTCTGTATCTCTATTATGTTGGTGCGTCTTCGGAACTTTTACATATCTCGATATATCTCGAAAACTACGCTTCTGATCAAAAAATATCATAGAACATAAATTGTAAGAAACATAATTCTCTACAAAAAACGTCTCTTAACATTTTGCCATAGCTCGCTTCGTTTCCGAGATATTTGCAGATTCAGCTCAAAGGAACTGGCCTGACGGACATATTTCGAGATATTTCTTCTTCTTGTTGTTCTTCCTCTGCACAGCTAAGCTGGAAGTGGCATTTGCAGCTCGCAATAGTGCAGAGTTATCTCAAAGAAAGGGGCCACGGTGTTTCTGTATCTCTATTATGTTGGTGCGGCTTCGGAGCTTTTAAATATCTCGATATATCTCGAAAACTACGCTTCTGATCAAAAAATATCATAGAACATAAAAAGTAGGAAACTTAATTCTCTACAAAAAAAGTCTCTTAAGATTTTGCCATAGCTCTCTTCGTTTCCGAGATATTTGCAGATTTATCTCAAGGGAAGGGGCCTGACGGACATATTTCGAGATATTTCTTCTTCTTGTTGTTCTTCTTCTGCACAGCTAAGCTGGAAGTGGCATTTGCAGCTCGCAATAGTGCAGAGTTATCTCAAAGAAAGAGGCCACGGTGTTCCTGTATCTCTATTCTGTTGGTGCGGCTTCGGAACTTTTAAATATCTTGATATATCTCGAGAACTACGCGTCTGATCAAAAAATATTATAGAACATAAAAAGTAGGAAACATAATTCCCTACAAAAACGGTCTCTTAACATTTTGCCATAGCTCGCTTCGTTTCCGAGATATTTGCAGATTTATCTCAAGGGAAGGGGCCTGACGGACATATTTCGAGATATTTCTTCTTCTTGTTGTTCTTCTTCTGCACAGCTAAGCTGGAAGTGGCATTTGCAGCTCGCAATAGTGCAGAGTTATCTCAAAGAAAGAGGCCGCGGTGTTTCTGTATCTCTATTATGTTGGTGCGTCTTCGGAACTTTTACATATCTCGATATATCTCGAAAACTACGCTTCTGATCAAAAAATATCATAGAACATAAATTGTAAGAAACATAATTCTCTACAAAAAACGTCTCTTAACATTTTGCCATAGCTCGCTTCGTTTCCGAGATATTTGCAGATTCAGCTCAAAGGAACTGGCCTGACGGACATATTTCGAGATATTTCTTCTTCTTGTTGTTCTTCCTCTGCACAGCTAAGCTGGAAGTGGCATTTGCAGCTCGCAATAGTGCAGAGTTATCTCAAAGAAAGGGGCCACGGTGTTTCTGTATCTCTATTATGTTGGTGCGGCTTCGGAACTTTTAAATATCTCGATATATCTCGAAAACTACGCTTCTGATCAAAAAATATCATAGAACATAAAAAGTAGGAAACTTAATTCTCTACAAAAAAAGTCTCTTAAGATTTTGCCATAGCTCGCTTCGTTTCCGAGATATTTGCAGATTTATCTCAAGGGAAGGGGCCTAACGGACATATTTCGAGATATTTCTTCTTCTTGTTGTTCTTCCTCTGCACAGCTAAGCTGGAAGTGGCATTTGCAGCTCGCAATAGTGCAGAGTTATCTCAAAGAAAGGGGCCACGGTGTTTCTGTATCTCTATTATGTTGGTGCGGCTTCGGAACTTTTAAATATCTTGATATATCTCGAGAACTACGCATCTGATCAAAAAATATCATAGAACATAAAAGGTAGGAAACTTAATTCTCTACAAAAAAGGTCTCTTAACATTTTGCCATAGCTCGCTTCGTTTCCGAGATATTTGCAGATTTATCTCAAGGGAAGGGGCCTAACGGACATATTTCGAGATATTTCTTCTTCTTGTTGTTCTTCTTCTGCACAGCTAAGCTGGAAGTGGCATTTGCGGCTCGCACTAGTGCAGAGTTATCTCAAAGAAAGGGGCCACGGTGTTTCTGTATCTCTATTATGTTGGTGCGGTTTCGGAACTTTTAAATATCTTGATATATCTCGAAAACTACGCTTCTGATCAAAAAATATCATAGAACATAAAAAGTAGGAAACTTAATTCTCTACAACAAAGGTCTCTTAACATTTTGCCATAGCTCGCTTCGTTTCCGAGATATTTGCAGATTTATCTCAAGGGAAGGGGCCTAACGGACATATATCGAGATATTTCTTCTTCTTGTTGTTCTTCTTCTGCACAGCTAAGCTGGAAGTGGCATTTGCGGCTCGCACTAGTGCAGAGTTATCTCAAAGAAAGGGGCCACGGTGTTTCTGTATCTCTATTATGTTGGTGCGGTTTCGGAACTTTTAAATATCTTGATATATCTCGAGAACTACGCATCTGATCAAAAAATATCATAGAACATAAAAAGTAGGAAACATAATTCTCTACAAATAAGGTCTCTAAACATTTTGCCATAGCTCGCTTCGTTTCCGAGATATTTGCAGATTTATCTCAAGGGAAGGGGCCTCACGGACATATTTCGAGATATTTCTTCTTCTTGTTGTTCTCCTTCTGCACAGCTAAGCTGGAAGTGGCATTTGCAGCTCGCAATAGTGCAGAGATATCTCAAAGAAAGGGGCCACGGTGTTTCTGTATCTCTATTATGTTGGTGCGGCTTCGGAACTTTTAAATATCTTGATATATCTCGAGAACTACGCGTCTGATCAAAAAATATCATAGAACATAAAAAGTAGGAAACATAATTCTCTACAAAAAAGGTCTCTTAACATTTTGCCATATCTCGCTTGGTTTTCGAGATATTTGCAGATTTATCTCAAGGGAAGGGGCCTGACGGACATATTTCGAGATATTTCTTCTTCTTGTTGTTCTTCTTCTGCACAGCTAAGCTGGAAGTGGCATTTGCGGCTCGCACTAGTGCACAGTTATCTCAAAGAAAGGGGCCACGGTGTTTCTGTATCTCTATTATGTTGGTGCGGCTTCGGAACTTTTAAATATCTCGATATATCTCGAAAACTACGCTTCTGATCAAAAAATATCATAGAACATAAATTGTAGGAAACATAATTCTCTACAAAAAAGGTCTCTTAACATTTTGCCATAGCTCGCTTCGTTTCCGAGATATTTGCAGATATATCTCAAGGGAAGGGGCCTGACGGACATATTTCGAGATATTTCTTCTTCTTGTTGTTCTTCTTCTGCACAGCTAAGCTGGAAGTGGCATTTACAGCTCGCAATAGTGCAGAGTTATCTCAAAGAAAGGGGCCACGGTGTTTCTGTATCTCTATTATGTTGGTGCGGCTTCGGAACTTTTAAATATCTTGATATATCTCGAGAACTACGCGTCTGATCAAAAAATATCATAGAACATAAAAAGTAGGAAACATAATTCTCTACAAAAACGGTCTCTTAACATTTTGCCATAGCTCGCTTCGTTTCCGAGATATTTGCAGATATATCTCAAGGGAAGGGGCCTGACGGACATATTTCGAGATATTTCTTCTTCTTGTTGTTCTTCCTCTGCACAGCTAAGCTGGAAGTGGCATTTGCAGCTCGCAATAGTGCAGAGTTATCTCAAAGAAAGGGGCCACGGTGTTTCTGTATCTCTATTATGTTGGTGCGGCTTCGGAACTTTTAAATATCTTGATATATCTCGAGAACTACGCATCTGATCAAAAAATATCATAGAACATAAAAAGTAGGAAACATAATTCTCTACAAAAAAGGTCTCTTAACATTTTGCCATAGCTCGCTTCGTTTCCGAGATATTTGCAGATTTATCTCAAGGGAAGGGGCCTGACGGACATATTTCGAGATATTTCTTCTTCTTGTTGTTCTTCTTCTGCACAGCTAAGCTGGAAGTGGCATTTGCGGCTCGCACTAGTGCACAGTTATCTCAAAGAAAGGGGCCACGGTGTTTCTGTATCTCTATTATGTTGGTGCGGCTTCGGAACTTTTAAGTATCTCGATATATCTCGAAAACTACGCTTCTGATCAAAAAATATCATAGAACATAAATTGTAGGAAACATAATTCTCTACAAAAAACGTCTCTTAACATTTTGCCATAGCTCGCTTCGTTTCCGAGATATTTGCAGATTCAGCTCAAAGGAACTGGCCTGACGGACATATTTCGAGATATTTCTTCTTCTTGTTGTTCTTCCTCTGCACAGCTAAGCTGGAAGTGGCATTTGCAGCTCGCAATAGTGCAGAGTTATCTCAAAGAAAGGGGCCACGGTGTTTCTGTATCTCTATTATGTTGGTGCGGCTTCGGAACTTTTAAATATCTTGATATATCTCGAGAACTACGCATCTGATCAAAAAATATCATAGAACATAAAAAGTAGGAAACTTAATTCTCTACAAATAAGGTCTCTTAACATTTTGCCATAGCTCGCTTCGTTTCCGAGATATTTGCAGATTTATCTCAAGGGAAGGGGCCTAACGGACATATATCGAGATATTTCTTCTTCTTGTTGTTCTTCTTCTGCACAGCTAAGCTGGAAGTGGCATTTGCGGCTCGCACTAGTGCAGAGTTATCTCAAAGAAAGGGGCCACGGTGTTTCTGTATCTCTATTATGTTGGTGCGGTTTCGGAACTTTTAAATATCTTGATATATCTCGAGAACTACGCATCTGATCAAAAAATATCATAGAACATAAAAAGTAGGAAACATAATTCTCTACAAATAAGGTCTCTAAACATTTTGCCATAGCTCGCTTCGTTTCCGAGATATTTGCAGATTTATCTCAAGGGAAGGGGCCTCACGGACATATTTCGAGATATTTCTTCTTCTTGTTGTTCTCCTTCTGCACAGCTAAGCTGGAAGTGGCATTTGCAGCTCGCAATAGTGCAGAGATATCTCAAAGAAAGGGGCCACGGTGTTTCTGTATCTCTATTATGTTGGTGCGGCTTCGGAACTTTTAAATATCTTGATATATCTCGAGAACTACGCGTCTGATCAAAAAATATCATAGAACATAAAAAGTAGGAAACATAATTCTCTACAAAAAAGGTCTCTTAACATTTTGCCATATCTCGCTTCGTTTTCGAGATATTTGCAGATTTATCTCAAGGGAAGGGGCCTGACGGACATATTTCGAGATATTTCTTCTTCTTGTTGTTCTTCTTCTGCACAGCTAAGCTGGAAGTGGCATTTGCGGCTCGCACTAGTGCACAGTTATCTCAAAGAAAGGGGCCACGGTGTTTCTGTATCTCTATTATGTTGGTGCGGCTTCGGAACTTTTAAATATCTCGATATATCTCGAAAACTACGCTTCTGATCAAAAAATATCATAGAACATAAATTGTAGGAAACATAATTCTCTACAAAAAAGGTCTCTTAACATTTTGCCATAGCTCGCTTCGTTTCCGAGATATTTGCAGATATATCTCAAGGGAAGGGGCCTGACGGACATATTTCGAGATATTTCTTCTTCTTGTTGTTCTTCTTCTGCACAGCTAAGCTGGAAGTGGCATTTACAGCTCGCAATAGTGCAGAGTTATCTCAAAGAAAGGGGCCACGGTGTTTCTGTATCTCTATTATGTTGGTGCGGCTTCGGAACTTTTAAATATCTTGATATATCTCGAGAACTACGCGTCTGATCAAAAAATATCATAGAACATAAAAAGTAGGAAACATAATTCTCTACAAAAACGGTCTCTTAACATTTTGCCATAGCTCGCTTCGTTTCCGAGATATTTGCAGATATATCTCAAGGGAAGGGGCCTGACGGACATATTTCGAGATATTTCTTCTTCTTGTTGTTCTTCCTCTGCACAGCTAAGCTGGAAGTGGCATTTGCAGCTCGCAATAGTGCAGAGTTATCTCAAAGAAAGGGGCCACGGTGTTTCTGTATCTCTATTATGTTGGTGCGGCTTCGGAACTTTTAAATATCTTGATATATCTCGAGAACTACGCATCTGATCAAAAAATATCATAGAACATAAAAAGTAGGAAACATAATTCTCTACAAAAAAGGTCTCTTAACATTTTGCCATAGCTCGCTTCGTTTCCGAGATATTTGCAGATTTATCTCAAGGGAAGGGGCCTGACGGACATATTTCGAGATATTTCTTCTTCTTGTTGTTCTTCTTCTGCACAGCTAAGCTGGAAGTGGCATTTGCGGCTCGCACTAGTGCACAGTTATCTCAAAGAAAGGGGCCACGGTGTTTCTGTATCTCTATTATGTTGGTGCGGCTTCGGAACTTTTAAGTATCTCGATATATCTCGAAAACTACGCTTCTGATCAAAAAATATCATAGAACATAAATTGTAGGAAACATAATTCTCTACAAAAAACGTCTCTTAACATTTTGCCATAGCTCGCTTCGTTTCCGAGATATTTGCAGATTCAGCTCAAAGGAACTGGCCTGACGGACATATTTCGAGATATTTCTTCTTCTTGTTGTTCTTCCTCTGCACAGCTAAGCTGGAAGTGGCATTTGCAGCTCGCAATAGTGCAGAGTTATCTCAAAGAAAGGGGCCACGGTGTTTCTGTATCTCTATTATGTTGGTGCGGCTTCGGAACTTTTAAATATCTTGATATATCTCGAGAACTACGCATCTGATCAAAAAATATCATAGAACATAAAAAGTAGGAAACTTAATTCTCTACAAATAAGGTCTCTTAACATTTTGCCATAGCTCGCTTCGTTTCCGAGATATTTGCAGATTTATCTCAAGGGAAGGGGCCTCACGGACATATTTCGAGATATTTCTTCTTCTTGTTGTTCTTCTTCTGCACAGCTAAGCTGGAAGTGGCATTTGCGGCTCGCACTAGTGCACAGTTATCTCAAAGAAAGGGGCCACGGTGTTTCTGTATCTCTATTATGTTGGTGCGGCTTCGGAACTTTTAAATATCTTGATATATCTCGAGAACTACGCGTCTGATCAAAAAATATCATAGAACATAAAAAGTAGGAAACATAATTCTCTACAAAAAAGGTCTCTTAACATTTTGCCATAGCTCGCTTCGTTTCCGAGATATTTGCAGATTTATCTCAAGGGAAGGGGCCTGACGGACATATTTCGAGATATTTCTTCTTCTTGTTGTTCTTCTTCTGCACAGCTATGCTGGAAGTGGCATTTGCGGCTCGCACTAGTGCACAGTTATCTCAAAGAAAGGGGCCACGGTGTTTCTGTATCTCTATTATGTTGGTGCGGCTTCGGAACTTTTAAGTATCTCGATATATCTCGAAAACTACGCTTCTGATCAAAAAATATCATAGAACATAAATTGTAGGAAACATAATTCTCAACAAAAAACGTCTCTTAACATTTTGCCATAGCTCGCTTCGTTTCCGAGATATTTGCAGATTCAGCTCAAAGGAACTGGCCTGACGGACATATTTCGAGATATTTCTTCTTCTTGTTGTTCTTCCTCTGCACAGCTAAGCTGGAAGTGGCATTTGCAGCTCGCAATAGTGCAGAGTTATCTCAAAGAAAGGGGCCACGGTGTTTCTGTATCTCTATTATGTTGGTGCGGCTTCGGAACTTTTAAATATCTTGATATATCTCGAGAACTACGCATCTGATCAAAAAATATCATAGAACATAAAAAGTAGGAAACTTAATTCTCTACAAATAAGGTCTCTTAACATTTTGCCATAGCTCGCTTCGTTTCCGAGATATTTGCAGATTTATCTCAAGGGAAGGGGCCACACGGACATATTTCGAGATATTTCTTCTTCTTGTTGTTCTTCTTCTGCACAGCTAAGCTGGAAGTGGCATTTGCAGCTCGCAATAGTGCAGAGATATCTCAAAGAAAGGGGCCACGGTGTTTCTGTATCTCTATTATGTTGGTGCGGCTTCGGAACTTTTAAATATCTTGATATATCTCGAGAAATACGCGTCTGATCAAAAAATATCATAGAACATAAAAAGTAGGAAACATAATTCTCTACAAAAAAGGTCTCTTAACATTTTGCCATAGCTCGCTTCGTTTCCGAGATATTTGCAGATTTATCTCAAGGGAAGGGGCCTGACGGACATATTTCGAGATATTTCTTCTTCTTGTTGTTCTTCCTCTGCACAGCTAAGCTGGAAGTGGCATTTGCGGCTCGCACTAGTGCAGAGTTATCTCAAAGAAAGGGGCCACGGTGTTTCTGTATCTCTATTATGTTGGTGCGGCTTCGGAACTTTTAAATATCTCGATATATCTCGAAAACTACGCTTCTGATCAAAAAATATCATACAACATAAAAAGTAGGAAACATAATTCTCTACAAAAAAGGTCTCTTAACATTTTGCCATAGCTCGCTTCGTTTCCGAGATATTTGCAGATTTATCTCAAGGGAAGGGGCCTGACGGACATATTTCGAGATATTTCTTCTTCTTGTTGTTCTTCTTCTGCACAGCTAAGCTGGAAGTGGCATTTGCGGCTCGCACTAGTGCAGAGTTATCTCAAAGAAAGGGGCCACGGTGTTTCTGTATCTCTATTATGTTGGTGCGGCTTCGGAACTTTTAAATATCTCGATATATCTCGAAAACTACGCTTCTGATCAAAAAATATCATACAACATAAAAAGTAGGAAACATAATTCTCTACAAAAAAGGTCTCTTAACATTTTGCCATAGCTCGCTTCGTTTCCGAGATATTTGCAGATTTATCTCAAGGGAAGGGGCCTCACGGACATATTTCGAGATATTTCTTCTTCTTGTTGTTCTTCTTCTGCACAGCTAAGCTGGAAGTGGCATTTGCAGCTCGCAATAGTGCAGAGATATCTCAAAGAAAGGGGCCACGGTGTTTCTGTATCTCTATTATGTTGGTGCGGCTTCGGAACTTTTAAATATCTTGATATATCTCGAGAACTACGCGTCTGATCAAAAAATATCATAGAACATAAAAAGTAGGAAACATAATTCTCTACAAAAAAGGTCTCTTAACATTTTGCCATAGCTCGCTTCGTTTCCGAGATATTTGCAGATTTATCTCAAGGGAAGGGGCCTGACGGACATATTTCGAGATATTTCTTCTTCTTGTTGTTCTTCTTCTGCACAGCTAAGCTGGAAGTGGCATTTGCGGCTCGCACTAGTGCACAGTTATCTCAAAGAAAGGGGCCACGGTGTTTCTGTATCTCTATTATGTTGGTGCGGCTTCGTAACTTTTAAGTATCTCGATATATCTCGAAAACTACGCTTCTGATCAAAAAATATCATAGAACATAAATTGTAGGAAACATAATTCTCTACAAAAAACGTCTCTTAACATTTTGCCATAGCTCGCTTCGTTTCCGAGATATTTGCAGATTCAGCTCAAAGGAACTGGCCTGACGGACATATTTCGAGATATTTCTTCTTCTTGTTGTTCTTCCTCTGCACAGCTAAGCTGGAAGTGGCATTTGCAGCTCGCAATAGTGCAGAGTTATCTCAAAGAAAGGGGCCACGGTGTTTCTGTATCTCTATTATGTTGGTGCGGCTTCGGAACTTTTAAATATCTTGATATATCTCGAGAACTACGCATCTGATCAAAAAATATCATAGAACATAAAAAGTAGGAAACTTAATTCTCTACAAATAACGTCTCTTAACATTTTGCCATAGCTCGCTTCGTTTCCGAGATATTTGCAGATTTATCTCAAGGGAAGGGGCCTCACGGACATATTTCGAGATATTTCTTCTTCTTGTTGTTCTTCTTCTGCACAGCTAAGCTGGAAGTGGCATTTGCAGCTCGCAATAGTGCAGAGTTATCTCAAAGAAAGGGGCCACGGTGTTTCTGTATCTCTATTATGTTGGTGCGGCTTCGGAACTTTTAAATATCTTGATATATCTCGAGAACTACGCGTCTGATCAAAAAATATCATAGAACATAAAAAGTAGGAAACATAATTCTCTACAAAAAAGGTCTCTTAACATTTTGCCATAGCTCGCTTCGTTTCCGAGATATTTGCAGATTTATCTCAAGGGAAGGGGCCTGACGGACATATTTCGAGATATTTCTTCTTCTTGTTGTTCTTCTTCTGCACAGCTATGCTGGAAGTGGCATTTGCGGCTCGCACTAGTGCACAGTTATCTCAAAGAAAGGGGCCACGGTGTTTCTGTATCTCTATTATGTTGGTGCGGCTTCGGAACTTTTAAGTATCTCGATATATCTCGAAAACTACGCTTCTGATCAAAAAATATCATAGAACATAAATTGTAGGAAACATAATTCTCAACAAAAAACGTCTCTTAACATTTTGCCATAGCTCGCTTCGTTTCCGAGATATTTGCAGATTCAGCTCAAAGGAACTGGCCTGACGGACATATTTCGAGATATTTCTTCTTCTTGTTGTTCTTCCTCTGCACAGCTAAGCTGGAAGTGGCATTTGCAGCTCGCAATAGTGCAGAGTTATCTCAAAGAAAGGGGCCACGGTGTTTCTGTATCTCTATTATGTTGGTGCGGCTTCGGAACTTTTAAATATCTTGATATATCTCGAGAAATACGCGTCTGATCAAAAAATATCATAGAACATAAAAAGTAGGAAACATAATTCTCTACAAAAAAGGTCTCTTAACATTTTGCCATAGCTCGCTTCGTTTCCGAGATATTTGCAGATTTATCTCAAGGGAAGGGGCCTGACGGACATATTTCGAGATATTTCTTCTTCTTGTTGTTCTTCCTCTGCACAGCTAAGCTGGAAGTGGCATTTGCGGCTCGCACTAGTGCAGAGTTATCTCAAAGAAAGGGGCCACGGTGTTTCTGTATCTCTATTATGTTGGTGCGGCTTCGGAACTTTTAAATATCTCGATATATCTCGAAAACTACGCTTCTGATCAAAAAATATCATACAACATAAAAAGTAGGAAACATAATTCTCTACAAAAAAGGTCTCTTAACATTTTGCCATAGCTCGCTTCGTTTCCGAGATATTTGCAGATTTATCTCAAGGGAAGGGGCCTGACGGACATATTTCGAGATATTTCTTCTTCTTGTTGTTCTTCTTCTGCACAGCTAAGCTGGAAGTGGCATTTGCGGCTCGCACTAGTGCACAGTTATCTCAAAGAAAGGGGCCACGGTGTTTCTGTATCTCTATTATGTTGGTGCGGCTTCGTAACTTTTAAGTATCTCGATATATCTCGAAAACTACGCTTCTGATCAAAAAATATCATAGAACATAAATTGTAGGAAACATAATTCTCTACAAAAAACGTCTCTTAACATTTTGCCATAGCTCGCTTCGTTTCCGAGATATTTGCAGATTCAGCTCAAAGGAACTGGCCTGACGCACATATTTCGAGATATTTCTTCTTCTTGTTGTTCTTCCTCTGCACAGCTAAGCTGGAAGTGGCATTTGCAGCTCGCAATAGTGCAGAGTTATCTCAAAGAAAGGGGCCACGGTGTTTCTGTATCTCTATTATGTTGGTGCGGCTTCGGAACTTTTAAATATCTTGATATATCTCGAGAACTACGCATCTGATCAAAAAATATCATAGAACATAAAAAGTAGGAAACTTAATTCTCTACAAATAACGTCTCTTAACATTTTGCCATAGCTCGCTTCGTTTCCGAGATATTTGCAGATTTATCTCAAGGGAAGGGGCCTCACGGACATATTTCGAGATATTTCTTCTTCTTGTTGTTCTTCTTCTGCACAGCTAAGCTGGAAGTGGCATTTGCAGCTCGCAATAGTGCAGAGATATCTCAAAGAAAGGGGCCACGGTGTTTCTGTATCTCTATTATGTTGGTGCGGCTTCGGAACTTTTAAATATCTTGATATATCTCGAGAACTACGCGTCTGATCAAAAAATATCATAGAACATAAAAAGTAGGAAACATAATTTTCTACAAAAAAGGTCTCTTAACATTTTGCCATAGCTCGCTTCGTTTCCGAGATATTTGCAGATATATCTCAAGGGAAGGGGCCTGACGGACATATTTCGAGATATTTCTTCTTCTTGTTGTTCTTCTTCTGCACAGCTAAGCTGGAAGTGGCATTTACAGCTCGCAATAGTGCAGAGTTATCTCAAAGAAAGGGGCCACGGTGTTTCTGTATCTCTATTATGTTGGTGCGGCTTCGGAACTTTTAAATATCTTGATATATCTCGAGAACTACGCGTCTGATCAAAAAATATCATAGAACATAAAAAGTAGGAAACATAATTCTCTACAAAAACGGTCTCTTAACATTTTGCCATAGCTCGCTTCGTTTCCGAGATATTTGCAGATATATCTCAAGGGAAGGGGCCTGACGGACATATTTCGAGATATTTCTTCTTCTTGTTGTTCTTCCTCTGCACAGCTAAGCTGGAAGTGGCATTTGCAGCTCGCAATAGTGCAGAGTTATCTCAAAGAAAGGGGCCACGGTGTTTCTGTATCTCTATTATGTTGGTGCGGCTTCGGAACTTTTAAATATCTTGATATATCTCGAGAACTACGCATCTGATCAAAAAATATCATAGAACATAAAAAGTAGGAAACATAATTCTCTACAAAAAAGGTCTCTTAACATTTTGCCATAGCTCGCTTCGTTTCCGAGATATTTGCAGATTTATCTCAAGGGAAGGGGCCTGACGGACATATTTCGAGATATTTCTTCTTCTTGTTGTTCTTCTTCTGCACAGCTAAGCTGGAAGTGGCATTTGCGGCTCGCACTAGTGCACAGTTATCTCAAAGAAAGGGGCCACGGTGTTTCTGTATCTCTATTATGTTGGTGCGGCTTCGGAACTTTTAAGTATCTCGATATATCTCGAAAACTACGCTTCTGATCAAAAAATATCATAGAACATAAATTGTAGGAAACATAATTCTCTACAAAAAACGTCTCTTAACATTTTGCCATAGCTCGCTTCGTTTCCGAGATATTTGCAGATTCAGCTCAAAGGAACTGACCTGACGGACATATTTCGAGATATTTCTTCTTCTTGTTGTTCTTCCTCTGCACAGCTAAGCTGGAAGTGGCATTTGCAGCTCGCAATAGTGCAGAGTTATCTCAAAGAAAGGGGCCACGGTGTTTCTGTATCTCTATTATGTTGGTGCGGCTTCGGAACTTTTAAATATCTTGATATATCTCGAGAACTACGCATCTGATCAAAAAATATCATAGAACATAAAAAGTAGGAAACTTAATTCTCTACAAATAAGGTCTCTTAACATTTTGCCATAGCTCGCTTCGTTTCCGAGATATTTGCAGATTTATCTCAAGGGAAGGGGCCTCACGGACATATTTCGAGATATTTCTTCTTCTTGTTGTTCTTCTTCTGCACAGCTAAGCTGGAAGTGGCATTTGCGGCTCGCACTAGTGCAGAGTTATCTCAAAGAAAGGGGCCACGGTGTTTCTGTATCTCTATTATGTTGGTGCGGCTTCGGAACTTTTAAATATCTTGATATATCTCGAGAACTACGCGTCTGATCAAAAAATATCATAGAACATAAAAAGTAGGAAACATAATTCTCTACAAAAAAGGTCTCTTAACATTTTGCCATAGCTCGCTTCGTTTCCGAGATATTTGCAGATTTATCTCAAGGGAAGGGGCCTGACGGACATATTTCGAGATATTTCTTCTTCTTGTTGTTCTTCTTCTGCACAGCTATGCTGGAAGTGGCATTTGCGGCTCGCACTAGTGCACAGTTATCTCAAAGAAAGGGGCCACGGTGTTTCTGTATCTCTATTATGTTGGTGCGGCTTCGGAACTTTTAAGTATCTCGATATATCTCGAAAACTACGCTTCTGATCAAAAAATATCATAGAACATAAATTGTAGGAAACATAATTCTCTACAAAAAACGTCTCTTAACATTTTGCCATAGCTCGCTTCGTTTCCGAGATATTTGCAGATTCAGCTCAAAGGAACTGGCCTGACGGACATATTTCGAGATATTTCTTCTTCTTGTTGTTCTTCCTCTGCACAGCTAAGCTGGAAGTGGCATTTGCAGCTCGCAATAGTGCAGAGTTATCTCAAAGAAAGGGGCCACGGTGTTTCTGTATCTCTATTATGTTGGTGCGGCTTCGGAACTTTTAAATATCTTGATATATCTCGAGAACTACGCATCTGATCAAAAAATATCATAGAACATAAAAAGTAGGAAACTTAATTCTCTACAAATAAGGTCTCTTAACATTTTGCCATAGCTCGCTTCGTTTCCGAGATATTTGCAGATTTATCTCAAGGGAAGGGGCCACACGGACATATTTCGAGATATTTCTTCTTCTTGTTGTTCTTCTTCTGCACAGCTAAGCTGGAAGTGGCATTTGCAGCTCGCAATAGTGCAGAGATATCTCAAAGAAAGGGGCCACGGTGTTTCTGTATCTCTATTATGTTGGTGCGGCTTCGGAACTTTTAAATATCTTGATATATCTCGAGAAATACGCGTCTGATCAAAAAATATCATAGAACATAAAAAGTAGGAAACATAATTCTCTACAAAAAACGTCTCTTAACATTTTGCCATAGCTCGCTTCGTTTCCGAGATATTTGCAGATTTATCTCAAGGGAAGGGGCCTGACGGACATATTTCGAGATATTTCTTCTTCTTGTTGTTCTTCCTCTGCACAGCTAAGCTGGAAGTGGCATTTGCGGCTCGCACTAGTGCAGAGTTATCTCAAAGAAAGGGGCCACGGTGTTTCTGTATCTCTATTATGTTGGTGCGGCTTCGGAACTTTTAAATATCTCGATATATCTCGAAAACTACGCTTCTGATCAAAAAATATCATACAACATAAAAAGTAGGAAACATAATTCTCTACAAAAAAGGTCTCTTAACATTTTGCCATAGCTCGCTTCGTTTCCGAGATATTTGCAGATTTATCTCAAGGGAAGGGGCCTCACGGACATATTTCGAGATATTTCTTCTTCTTGTTGTTCTTCTTCTGCACAGCTAAGCTGGAAGTGGCATTTGCGGCTCGCACTAGTGCAGAGTTATCTCAAAGAAAGGGGCCACGGTGTTTCTGTATCTCTATTATGTTGGTGCGGCTTCGGAACTTTTAAATATCTCGATATATCTCGAAAACTACGCTTCTGATCAAAAAATATCATACAACATAAAAAGTAGGAAACATAATTCTCTACAAAAAAGGTCTCTTAACATTTTGCCATAGCTCGCTTCGTTTCCGAGATATTTGCAGATTTATCTCAAGGGAAGGGGCCTCACGGACATATTTCGAGATATTTCTTCTTCTTGTTGTTCTTCTTCTGCACAGCTAAGCTGGAAGTGGCATTTGCAGCTCGCAATAGTGCAGAGATATCTCAAAGAAAGGGGCCACGGTGTTTCTGTATCTCTATTATGTTGGTGCGGCTTCGGAACTTTTAAATATCTTGATATATCTCGAGAACTACGCATCTGATCAAAAAATATCATAGAACATAAAAAGTAGGAAACTTAATTCTCTACAAAAAAGGTCTCTTAACATTTTGCCATAGCTCGCTTCGTTTCCGAGATATTTGCATATTTATTTCAAGGGAAGGGGCCTGACGGACATATTTCGAGATATTTCTTCTTCTTGTTGTTCTTCTTCTGCACAGCTAAGCTGGAAGTGGCATTTGCGGCTCGCACTAGTGCAGAGTTATCTCAAAGAAAGGGGCCACGGTGTTTCTGTATCTCTATTATGTTGGTGCGGCTTCGGAACTTTTAAATATCTCGATATATCTCGAAAACTACGCTTCTGATCAAAAAATATCATACAACATAAAAAGTAGGAAACATAATTGTCTACAAAAAAGGTCTCTTAACATTTTGCCATAGTTCGCTTCGTTTCCGAGATATTTGCAGATTTATCTCAAGGGAAGGGGCCTCACGGACATATTTCGAGATATTTCTTCTTCTTGTTGTTCTTCTTCTGCACAGCTAAGCTGGAAGTGGCATTTGCGGCTCGCACTAGTGCACAGTTATCTCAAAGAAAGGGGCCACGGTGTTTCTGTATCTCTATTATGTTGGTGCGGCTTCGGAACTTTTAAGTATCTCGATATATCTCGAAAACTACGCTTCTGATCAAAAAATATCATAGAACATAAATTGTAGGAAACATAATTCTCTACAAAAAACGTCTCTTAACATTTTGCCATAGCTCGCTTCGTTTCCGAGATATTTGCAGATTCAGCTCAAAGGAACTGGCCTGACGGACATATTTCGAGATATTTCTTCTTCTTGTTGTTCTTCCTCTGCACAGCTAAGCTGGAAGTGGCATTTGCAGCTCGCAATAGTGCAGAGTTATCTCAAAGAAAGGGGCCACGGTGTTTCTGTATCTCTATTATGTTGGTGCGGCTTCGGAACTTTTAAATATCTTGATATATCTCGAGAACTACGCATCTGATCAAAAAATATCATAGAACATAAAAAGTAGAAAACTTAATTCTCTACAAATAAGGTCTCTTAACATTTTGCCATAGCTCGCTTCGTTTCCGAGATATTTGCAGATTTATCTCAAGGGAAGGGGCCTCACGGACATATTTCGAGATATTTCTTCTTCTTGTTGTTCTTCTTCTGCACAGCTAAGCTGGAAGTGGCATTTGCAGCTCGCAATAGTGCAGAGATATCTCAAAGAAAGGGGCCACGGTGTTTCTGTATCTCTATTATGTTGGTGCGGCTTCGGAACTTTTAAATATCTTGATATATCTCGAGAAATACGCGTCTGATCAAAAAATATCATAGAACATAAAAAGTAGGAAACATAATTCTCTACAAAAAAGGTCTCTTAACATTTTGCCATAGCTCGCTTCGTTTCCGAGATATTTGCAGATTTATCTCAAGGGAAGGGGCCTGACGGACATATTTCGAGATATTTCTTCTTCTTGTTGTTCTTCCTCTGCACAGCTAACCTGGAAGTGGCATTTGCAGCTCGCAATAGTGCAGAGTTATCTCAAAGAAAGGGGCCACGGTGTTTCTGTATCTCTATTATGTTGGTGCGGCTCCGGAACTTTTAAATATCTTGATATATCTCGAGAACTACGCATCTGATCAAAAAATATCATAGAACATAAAAAGTAGGAAACTTAATTCTCTACAAAAAAGGTCTCTTAACATTTTGCCATAGCTCGCTTCGTTTCCGAGATATTTGCATATTTATCTCAAGGGAAGGGGCCTGACGGACATATTTCGAGATATTTCTTCTTCTTGTTGTTCTTCTTCTGCACAGCTAAGCTGGAAGTGGCATTTGCGGCTCGCACTAGTGCACAGTTATCTCAAAGAAAGGGGCCACGGTGTTTCTGTATCTCTATTATGTTGGTGCGGCTTCGGAACTTTTAAATATCTCGATATATCTCGAAAACTACGCTTCTGATCAAAAAATATCATAGAACATAAAAAGTAGGAAACTTAATTCTCTACAAAAAAGGTCTCTTAACATTTTGCCATAGCTCGCTTCGTTTCCGAGATATTTGCAGATTTATCTCAGGGGAAGGGGCCTAACGGACATATTTCGAGATATTTCTTCTTCTTGTTGTTCTTCCTCTGCACAGCTAAGCTGGAAGTGGCATTTGCAGCTCGCAATAGTGCAGAGTTATCTCAAAGAAAGGGGCCACGGTGTTTCTGTATCTCTATTATGTTGGTGCGGCTTCGGAACTTTTAAATATCTTGATATATCTCGAGAACTACGCATCTGATCAAAAAATATCATAGAACATAAAAAGTAGGAAACTTAATTCTCTACAAAAAAGGTCTCTTAACATTTTGCCATAGCTCGCTTCGTTTCCGAGATATTTGCATATTTATTTCAAGGGAAGGGGCCTGACGGACATATTTCGAGATATTTCTTCTTCTTGTTGTTCTTCTTCTGCACAGCTAAGCTGGAAGTGGCATTTGCGGCTCGCACTAGTGCAGAGTTATCTCAAAGAAAGGGGCCACGGTGTTTCTGTATCTCTATTATGTTGGTGCGGCTTCGGAACTTTTAAATATCTCGATATATCTCGAAAACTACGCTTCTGATCAAAAAATATCATACAACATAAAAAGTAGGAAACATAATTCTCTACAAAAAAGGTCTCTTAACATTTTGCCATAGCTCGCTTCGTTTCCGAGATATTTGCATATTTATCTCAAGGGAAGGGGCCTGACGGACATATTTCGAGATATTTCTTCTTCTTGTTGTTCTTCTTCTGCACAGCTAAGCTGGAAGTGGCATTTGCGGCTCGCACTAGTGCACAGTTATCTCAAAGAAAGGGGCCACGGTGTTTCTGTATCTCTATTATGTTGGTGCGGCTTCGGAACTTTTAAATATCTCGATATATCTCGAAAACTACGCTTCTGATCAAAAAATATCATAGAACATAAAAAGTAGGAAACATAATTCTCTACAAAAACGGTCTCTTAACATTTTGCCATAGCTCGCTTCGTTTCCGAGATATTTGCAGATTCAGCTCAAAGGAACTGGCCTGACGGACATATTTCGAGATATTTCTTCTCCTTGTTGTTCTTCCTCTGCACAGCTAAGCTGGAATGGCATTTGCAGCTCGCAATAGTGCAGAGTTATCTCAAAGAAAGGGGCCACGGTGTTTCTGTATCTCTATTATGTTGGTGCGGCTTCGGAACTTTTAAATATCTTGATATATCTCGAGAACTACGCATCTGATCAAATAATATCATAGAACATAAAAAGTAGGAAACCTAATTCTCTACAAAAAAGGTCTCTTAACATTTTGCCATAGCTCGCTTCGTTTCCGAGATATTTGCATATTTATCTCAAGGGAAGGGGCCTGACGGACATATTTCGAGATATTTCTTCTTCTTGTTGTTCTTCTTCTGCACAGCTAAGCTGGAAGTGGCATTTGCGGCTCTCACTAGTGCAGAGTTATCTCAAAGAAAGGGGCCACGGTGTTTCTGTATCTCTATTATGTTGGTGCGGCTTCGGAACTTTTAAATATCTCGATATATCTCGAAAAATACGCTTCTGATCAAAAAATATCATAGAACATAAATTGTAGGAAACATAATTCTCTACAAAAAAGGTCTCTTAACATTTTGCCATAGCTCGCTTCGTTTCCGAGATATTTGCAGATTTATCTCAAGGGAAGGGGCCTGACGGACATATTTCGAGATATTTCTTCTTCTTGTTGTTCTTCTTCTGCACAGCTAAGCTGGAAGTGGCATTTGCGGCTCGCACTAGTGCAGAGTTATCTCAAAGAAAGGGGCCACGGAGTTTCTGTATCTCTATTATGTTGGTGCGGCTTCGGAACTTTTAAATATCTCGATATATCTCGAAAACTACGCTTCTGATCAGAAAATATCATAGAACATAAATTGTAGGAAACATAATTCACTACAAAAAAGGTCTCTTAACATTTTGCCATAGCTCGCTTCGTTTCCAAGATATTTGCGGATTTATCTCAAGGGAAGGGGCCTGACGGACATATTTCGAGATATTTCTTCTTCTTGTTGTTCTTCTTCTGCACAGCTAAGCTGGAAGTGGCATTTGCGGCTCGCACTAGTGCAGAGTTATCTCAAAGAAAGGGGCCACGGTGTTTCTGTATCTCTATTATGTTGGTGCGGCTTCGGAACTTTTAAATATCTCGATATATCTCGAAAACTACGCTTCTGATCAAAAAATGTCATAGAACATAAATTGTAGGAAACATAATTCTCTACAAAAAACGTCTCTTAACATTTTGCCATAGCTCGCTTCGTTTCCGAGATATTTGCAGATATATCTCAAGGGAAGGGGCCTCACGGACATATTTCGAGATATTTCTTCTTCTTGTTGTTCTTCTTCTGCACAGCTAAGCTGGAAGTGGCATTTACAGCTCGCAATAGTGCAGAGTTATCTCAAAGAAAGGGGCCACGGTGTTTCTGTATCTCTATTATGTTGGTGCGGCTTCGGAACTTTTAAATATCTTGATATATCTCGAGAACTACGCATCTGATCAAAAAATATCATAGAACATGAAAAGTAGGAAACTTAATTCTCTACAAAAAAGGTCTCTTAACATTTTGCCATAGCTCGCTTCGTTTCCGAGATATTTGCAGATTTATCTCAAGGGAAGGGGCCTAACGGACATATTTCGAGATATTTCTTCTTCTTGTTGTTCTTCTTCTGCACAGCTAAACTGGAAGTGGCATTTCCAGCTCGCAATAGTGCAGAGTTATCTCAAAGAAAGGGGTCACGGTGTTTCTGTATCTCTATTATGTTGGTGCGGCTTCGGAACTTTTAAATATCTCGATATATCTCGAAAACTACGCTTCTGATCAAAAAATATCATAGAACGTAAATTGTAGGAAACATTATTCTCTACAAAAAAGGTCTCTTAACATTTTGCCATAGCTCGCTTCGTTTCCGAGATATTTGCAGATTCAGCTCAAAGGAACGGGCTTGACGGACATATTTCGAGATACTTCTTCTTCTTGTTGTTCTTCTTCTGCACAGCTAAGCTGGAAGTGGCATTTGCAGCTCGCACTAGTGCAGAGTTATCTCAAAGAAAGGGGCCACGGTGTTTCTGTATCTCTATTATGTTGGTGCGGCTTCGGAACTTTTAAATATCTCGATATATCTCGAAAACTACGCTTCTGATCAAAAAATATCATAGAACATGAATTGTAGGAAACATAATTCTCTACAAAAAAGGTCTCTTAACATTTTGCCATAGCTCGCTTTGTTTCCGAGATATTTGCAGATTTATCTCAAGGGAAGGTGCCTGACGGACATATTTCGAGATATTTCTTCTTCTTGTTGTTCTTCTTCTGCACAGCTAAGCTGGAAGTGGCATTTGCGGCTCGCACTAGTGCAGAGTTATCTCAAAGAAAGGGGCCACGGTGTTTCTGTACCTCTATTATGTTGGTGCAGCTTCGGAACTTTTAAATATCTTGATATATCTCGAGAACTACGCATCTGATCAAAAAATATCATACTACATAAAAAGTAGGAAACTTAATTCTCTACAAGAAAGGTCTCTAAACATTTTGCCATAGCTCGCTTCGTTTCCGAGATATTTGCAGATTTATCTCAAGGGAAGGGGCCTGACGGACATATTTCGAGATATTTCTTCTTCTTGTTGTTCTTCTTCTGCACAGCTAAGCTGGAAGTGGCATTTGCAGCTCGCACTAGTGCAGAGTTATCTCAAAGAAAGGGGCCACGGTGTTTCTGTATCTCTATTATGTTGGTGCGGCTTCGGAACTTTTAAATATCTTGATATATCTCGAGAACTACGCATCTGATCAAAAAATATCATAGAACATAAAAAGTAGGAAACTTAATTCTCTACAAAAAAGGTCTCTTAACATTTTGCCATAGCTCGCTTCGTTTCAGAGATATTTGCATATTTATCTCAAGGGAAGGGGCCTGACGGACATATTTCGAGATATTTCTTCTTCTTGTTGTTCTTCTTCTGCACAGCTAAGCTGGAAGTGGCATTTGCGGCTCGCACTAGTGCAGAGTTATCTCAAAGAAAGGGGCCACGGTGTTTCTGTATCTCTATTATGTTGGTGCGGCTTCGGAACTTTTAAATATCTCGATATATCTCGAAAACTACGCTTCTGATCAGAAAATATCATAGAACATAAATTGTAGGAAACATAATTCACTACAAAAAAGGTCTCTTAACATTTTGCCATAGCTCGCTTCGTTTCCAAGATATTTGCGGATTTATCTCAAGGGAAGGGGCCTGACGGACATATTTCGAGATATTTCTTCTTCTTGTTGTTCTTCTTCTGCACAGCTAAGCTGGAAGTGGCATTTGCGGCTCGCACTAGTGCAGAGTTATCTCAAAGAAAGGGGCCACGGTGTTTCTGTATCTCTATTATGTTGGTGCGGCTTCGGAACTTTTAAATATCTCGATATATCTCGAAAACTACGCTTCTGATCAAAAAATATCATAGAACATAAAAA
This sequence comes from Osmia lignaria lignaria, assembly GCF_051020975.1. Lineage (NCBI taxonomy): Eukaryota > Metazoa > Arthropoda > Insecta > Hymenoptera > Megachilidae > Osmia > Osmia lignaria. Next base: position 2,408,004 of record NW_027478161.1, read on the forward strand.
GTAGGAAACTTAATTCTCTACAAAAAAGGTCTCTTAACATTTTGCCATAGCTCGCTTCGTTTCCGAGATATTTGCATATTTATTTCAAGGGAAGGGGCCTGGCGGACATATTTCGAGATATTTCTTCTTCTTGTTGTTCTTCTTCTGCACAGCTAAGCTGGAAGTGGCATTTGCGGCTCGCACTAGTGCAGAGTTATCTCAACGAAAGGGGCCACGGTGTTTCTGTATCTCTATTATGTTGGTGCGGCTTCGGAACTTTTAAATATCTTGATATATCTCGAGAACTACGCATCTGATCAAAAAATATCATCGAACATAAAAAGTAGGAAACTTAATTCTCTACAAAAAAGGTCTCTTAGCATTTTGCCATAGCTCGCTTCGTTTCCGAGATATTTGCAGATTTATCTCAAGGGAAGGGGCCTGACGGACATATTTCGAGATATTTCTTCTTCTTGTTGTTCTTCTTCTGCACAGCTGAGCTGGAAGTGGCATTTGCAGCGCGCAATAGTGCAGAGTTATCTCAAAGAAAGGGGCCACGTTGTTTCTGTATCTCTATTATGTTGGTGCGGCTTCGGAACTTTTAAATATCTCGATATATCTCGAAAACTACGCTTCTGATCAAAAAATATCATAGAACGTAAATTGTAGGAAACATTATTCTCTACAAAAAAGGTCTCTTAACATTTTGCCATAGCTCGCTTCGTTTCCAAGATATTTGCAGATTCATCTCAAGGGAAGGGGTCTGACGGACATATTTCGAGATATTTCTTCTTCTTGTTGTTCTTCTTCTGCACAGCTAAGCTCGAAGCGGCATTTGCAGCTCGCAATAGTGCAGAGTTATCTCAAAGAAAGAGGCCACGGTGTTTCTGTACCTCTATTATGTTGGTGCAGCTTCGGAACTTTTAAATATCTTGATATATCTCGAGAACTACGCATCTGATCAAAAAATATCATACTACATAAAAAGTAGGAAACTTAATTCTCTACAAGAAAGGTCTCTTAACATTTTGCCATAGCTCGCTTCGTTTCCGAGATATTTGCAGATTTATCTCAAGGGAAGGGGCCTAACGGACATATTTCGAGATATTTCTTCTTCTTGTTGTTCTTCTTCTGCACAGCTAAACTGGAAGTGGCATTTCCAGCTCGCAATAGTGCAGAGTTATCTCAAAGAAAGGGGTCACGGTGTTTCTGTATCTCTATTATGTTGGTGCGGCTTCGGAACTTTTAAATATCTCGATATATCTCGAAAACTACGCTTCTGATCAAAAAATATCATAGAACGTAAATTGTAGGAAACATTATTCTCTACAAAAAAGGTCTCTTAACATTTTGCCATAGCTCGCTTCGTTTCCGAGATATTTGCAGATTCAGCTCAAAGGAACGGGCTTGACGGACATATTTCGAGATACTTCTTCTTCTTGTTGTTCTTCTTCTGCACAGCTAAGCTGGAAGTGGCATTTGCAGCTCGCACTAGTGCAGAGTTATCTCAAAGAAAGGGGCCACGGTGTTTCTGTATCTCTATTATGTTGGTGCGGCTTCGGAACTTTTAAATATCTCGATATATCTCGAAAACTACGCTTCTGATCAAAAAATATCATAGAACGTAAATTGTAGGAAACATTATTCTCTACAAAAAAGGTCTCTTAACATTTTGCCATAGCTCGCTTCGTTTCCAAGATATTTGCAGATTCATCTCAAGGGAAGGGGTCTGACGGACATATTTCGAGATATTTCTTCTTCTTGTTGTTCTTCTTCTGCACAGGTAAGCTCGAAGCGGCATTTGCAGCTCGCAATAGTGCAGAGTTATCTCAAAGAAAGAGGCCACGGTGTTTCTGTACCTCTATTATGTTGGTGCAGCTTCGGAACTTTTAAATATCTTGATATATCTCGAGAACTACGCATCTGATCAAAAAATATCATACTACATAAAAAGTAGGAAACTTAATTCTCTACAAGAAAGGTCTCTAAACATTTTGCCATAGCTCGCTTCGTTTCCGAGATATTTGCAGATTTATCTCAAGGGAAGGGGCCTGACGGACATATTTCGAGATATTTCTTCTTCTTGTTGTTCTTCTTCTGCACAGCTAAGCTGGAAGTGGCATTTGCGGCTCGCACTAGTGCAGAGTTATCTCAACGAAAGGGGCCACGGTGTTTCTGTATCTCTATTATGTTGGTGCGGCTTCGGAACTTTTAAATATCTCGATATATCTCGAAAACTACGCTTCTGATCAAAAAATGTCATAGAACATAAATTGTAGGAAACATAATTCTCTACAAAAAAGGTTTCTTAACATTTTGCCATAGCTCGCTTCGTTTCCGAGATATTTGCATATTTATCTCAAGGGAAGGGGCCTGACGGACATATTTCGAGATATTTCTTTTTCTTGTTGTTCTTCTTCTGCACAGCTAAGCTGGAAGTGGCATTTGCGGCTCGCACTGGTGCACAGTTATCTCAAAGAAAGGGGCCACGGTGTTTCTGTATCTCTATTATGTTGGTGCGGCTTCGGAACTTTTAAATATCTCGATATATCTCGAAAACTACGCTTCTGATCAAAAAATATCATAGAGCCTAAATTGTAGGAAACATAATTCTCTACAAAAAAGGTCTCTTAACATTTTGCCATAGCTCGCTTCGTTTCCGAGATATTTGCAGATATATCTCAAGGGAAGGGGCCTGACGGACATATTTCGAGATATTTCTTCTTCTTGTTGTTCTTCTTCTGCACAGCTAAGCTGGAAGTGGCATTTGCAGCTCGCAATAGTGCAGAGTTATCTCAAAGAAAGGGGCCACGGTGTTTCTGTATCTCTATTATGTTGGTGCGGATTCGGAACTTTTAAGTATCTCGATATATCTCGAAAACTACGCTTCTGATCAAAAAATATCATAGACCATAAATTGTAGGAAACATAATTCTCTACAAAAAACGTCTCTTAACATTTTGCCATAGCTCGCTTCGTTTCCGAGATATTTGCAGATTCAGCTCAAAGGAACTGGCCTGACGGACATATTTCGAGATATTTCTTCTTCTTGTTGTTCTTCCTCTGCACAGCTAAGCTGGAAGTGACATTTGCAGCTCGCAATAGTGCAGAGTTATCTCAAAGAAAGGGGCCACGGTGTTTCTGTATCTCTATTATGATGGTGCGGCTTCGGAACTTTTAAATATCTTGATATATCTCGAGAACTACGCATCTGATCAAAAAATATCATAGAACATAAAAAGTAGGAAACTTAATTCTCTACAAAAAAGGTTTCTTAACGTTTTGCCATAGCTCGCTTCGTTTCCGAGATATTTGCATATTTATCTCAAGGGAAGGGGCCTGACGGACATATTTCGAGATATTTCTTTTTCTTGTTGTTCTTCTTCTGCACAGCTAAGCTGGAAGTGGCATTTGCGGCTCGCACTGGTGCACAGTTATCTCAAAGAAAGGGGCCACGGTGTTTCTGTATCTCTATTATGTTGGTGCGGCTTCGGAACTTTTAAATATCTCGATATATCTCGAAAACTACGCTTCTGATCAATAAATATCATAGAAGATAGATTGTAGGAAACATAATTCTCTACAAAAAAGTTCTCTTAACATTTTGCCATAGCTCTCTTCGTTTCCGAGATATTTGCAGATTTATCTCAAGGGAAGGGGCCTGACGGACATATTTCGAGATATTTCTTCTTCTTGTTGTTCTTCTTCTGCACAGCTAAGCCGGAAGTGGCATTTGCAGCTCGCAATAGTGCAGAGTTATCTCAAAGAAAGGGGCCACGGTGTTTCTGTATCTCTATTATGTTGGTGCGGCTTCGGAACTTTTAAATATCTTGATATATCTCGAGAACTACGCATCTGATCAAAAAATATCATAGAACATAAAAAGTAGGAAACTTAATTCTCTACAAAAAAGGTTTCTTAACATTTTGCCATAGCTCGCTTCGTTTCCGAGATATTTGCATATTTATCTCAAGGGAAGGGGCCTGACGGACATATTTCGAGATATTTCTTTTTCTTGTTGTTCTTCTTCTGCACAGCTAAGCTGGAAGTGGCATTTGCGGCTCGCACTGGTGCACAGTTATCTCAAAGAAAGGGGCCACGGTGTTTCTGTATCTCTATTATGTTGGTGCGGCTTCGGAACTTTTAAATATCTCGATATATCTCGAAAACTACGCTTCTGATCAAAAAATATCATAGAACCTAAATTGTAGGAAACATAATTCTCTACAAAAAAGGTCTCTTAACATTTTGCCATAGCTCGCTTCGTTTCCGAGATATTTGCAGATATATCTCAAGGGAAGGGGCCTGACGGACATATTTCGAGATATTTCTTCTTCTTGTTGTTCTTCTTCTGCACAGCTAAGCTGGAAGTGGCATTTGCAGCTCGCAATAGTGCAGAGTTATCTCAAAGAAAGGGGCCACGGTGTTTCTGTATCTCTATTATGTTGGTGCGGATTCGGAACTTTTAAGTATCTCGATATATCTCGAAAACTACGCTTCTGATCAAAAAATATCATAGACCATAAATTGTAGGAAACATAATTCTCTACAAAAAACGTCTCTTAACATTTTGCCATAGCTCGCTTCGTTTCCGAGATATTTGCAGATTCAGCTCAAAGGAACTGGCCTGACGGACATATTTCGAGATATTTCTTCTTCTTGTTGTTCTTCCTCTGCACAGCTAAGCTGGAAGTGGCATTTGCAGCTCGCAATAGTGCAGAGTTATCTCAAAGAAAGGGGCCACGGTGTTTCTGTATCTCTATTATGATGGTGCGGCTTCGGAACTTTTAAATATCTTGATATATCTCGAGAACTACGCATCTGATCAAAAAATATCATAGAACATAAAAAGTAGGAAACTTAATTCTCTACAAAAAAGGTTTCTTAACATTTTGCCATAGCTCGCTTCGTTTCCGAGATATTTGCATATTTATCTCAAGGGAAGGGGCCTGACGGACATATTTCGAGATATTTCTTCTTCTTGTTGTTCTTCTTCTGCACAGCTAAGCTGGAAGTGGCATTTACAGCTCGCAGTAGTGCAGAGTTATCTCAAAGAAAGGGGCCACGGTGTTTCTGTATCTCTATTATGTTGGTGCGGCTTCGGAACTTTTAAATATCTCGATATATCTCGAAAACTACGCTTCTGATCAAAAAATATCATAGAACCTAAATTGTAGGAAACATAATTCTCTACAAAAAAGGTCTCTTAACATTTTGCCATAGCTCGCTTCGTTTCCGAGATATTTGCAGATATATCTCAAGGGAAGGGGCCTGACGGACATATTTCGAGATATTTCTTCTTCTTGTTGTTCTTCTTCTGCACAGCTAAGCTGGAAGTGGCATTTGCAGCTCGCAATAGTGCAGAGTTATCTCAAAGAAAGGGGCCACGGTGTTTCTGTATCTCTATTATGTTGGTGCGGCTTCGGAACTTTTAAATATCTTGATATATCTCGAGAACTACGCAGCTGATCAAAGAATATCATAGAACATAAAAAGTAGGAAACTTAATTCTCTACAAAAAAGGTCTCTTAACATTTTGCCATAGCTCGCTTCGTTTCCGAGATATTTGCATATTTATCTCAAGGGAAGGGGCCTGACGGACATATTTCGAGATATTTCTTCTTCTTGTTGTTCTTCTTCTGCACAGCTAAGCTGGAAGTGGCATTTACAGCTCGCAATAGTGCAGAGTTATCTCAAAGAAAGGGGCCACGGTGTTTCTGTATCTCTATTATGTTGGTGCGGCTTCGGAACTTTTAAATATCTTGATATATCTCGAGAACTACGCATCTGATCAAAAAATATCATAGAACATGAAAAGTAGGAAACTTAATTCTCTACAAAAAAGGTCTCTTAACATTTTGCCATAGCTCGCTTCGTTTCCGAGATATTTGCAGATTTATCTCAAGGGAAGGGGCCTGACGGACATATTTCGAGATATTTCTTCTTCTTGTTGTTCTTCTTCTGCACAGCTAAGCTGGAAGTGGCATTTGCAGCTCGCAATAGTGCAGAGTTATCTCAAAGAAAGGGGCCACGGTGTTTCTGTATCTCTATTGTGTTGGTGCGGCTTCGGAACTTTTAAATATCTTGATATATCTCGAGAACTACGCATCTGATCAAAAAATATCATAGAACATGAAAAGTAGGAAACTTAATTCTCTACAAAAAAGGTCTCTTAACATTTTGCCATAGCTCTCTTCGTTTCCGAGATATTTGCAGATTTATCTCAAGGGAAGGGGCCTGACGGACATGTTTCGAGATATTTCTTCTTCTTGTTGTTCTTCTTCTGCACAGCTAAGCTGGAAGTGGCATTTGCAGCTCGCAATAGTGCAGAGTTATCTCAAAGAAAGGGGCCACGGTGTTTCTGTATCTCTATTATGTTGGTGCGGCTTCGGAACTTTTAAATATCTCGATATATCTCGAAAACTACGCTTCTGATCAAAAAATATCATAGAACCTAAATTGTAGGAAACATAATTCTCTACAAAAAAGGTCTCTTAACATTTTGCCATAGCTCGCTTCGTTTCCGAGATATTTGCAGATATATCTCAAGGGAAGGGGCCTGACGGACATATTTCGAGATATTTCTTCTTCTTGTTGTTCTTCTTCTGCACAGCTAAGCTGGAAGTGGCATTTGCAGCTCGCAATAGTGCAGAGTTATCTCAAAGAAAGGGGCCACGGTGTTTCTGTATCTCTATTATGTTGGTGCGGCTTCGGAACTTTTAAGTATCTCGATATATCTCGAAAACTACGCTTCTGATCAAAAAATATCATAGACCATAAATTGTAGGAAACATAATTCTCTACAAAAAACGTCTCTTAACATTTTGCCATAGCTCGCTTCGTTTCCGAGATATTTGCAGATTCAGCTCAAAGGAACTGGCCTGACGGACATATTTCGAGATATTTCTTCTTCTTGTTGTTCTTCCTCTGCACAGCTAAGCTGGAAGTGGCATTTGCAGCTCGCAATAGTGCAGAGTTATCTCAAAGAAAGGGGCCACGGTGTTTCTGTATCTCTATTATGATGGTGCGGCTTCGGAACTTTTAAATATCTCGATATATCTCGAAAACTACGCTTCTGATCAAAAAATATCATAGAACCTAAATTGTAGGAAACATAATTCTCTACAAAAAAGGTCTCTTAACATTTTGCCATAGCTCGCTAGGTTTCCGAGATATTTGCAGATATATCTCAAGGGAAGGGGCCTGACGGACATATTTCGAGATATTTCTTCTTCTTGTTGTTCTTCTTCTGCACAGCTAAGCTGGAAGTGGCATTTGCAGCTCGCAATAGTGCAGAGTTATCTCAAAGAAAGGGGCCACGGTGTTTCTGTATCTCTATTATGTTGGTGCGGCTTCGGAACTTTTAAGTATCTCGATATATCTCGAAAACTACGCTTCTGATCAAAAAATATCATAGACCATAAATTGTAGGAAACATAATTCTCTACAAAAAACGTCTCTTAACATTTTGCCATAGCTCGCTTCGTTTCCGAGATATTTGCAGATTCAGCTCAAAGGAACTGGCCTGACGGACATATTTCGAGATATTTCTTCTTCTTGTTGTTCTTCCTCTGCACAGCTAAGCTGGAAGTGGCATTTGCAGCTCGCAATAGTGCAGAGTTATCTCAAAGAAAGGGGCCACGGTGTTTCTGTATCTCTATTATGATGGTGCGGCTTCGGAACTTTTAAATATCTTGATATATCTCGAGAACTACGCATCTGATCAAAAAATATCATAGAACATAAAAAGTAGGAAACTTAATTCTCTACAAAAAAGGTTTCTTAACATTTTGCCATAGCTCGCTTCGTTTCCGAGATATTTGCATATTTATCTCAAGGGAAGGGGCCTGACGGACATATTTCGAGATATTTCTTCTTCTTGTTGTTCTTCTCCTGCACAGCTAAGCTGGAAGTGGCATTTGCAGCTCGCAATAGTGCAGAGTTATCTCAAAGAAAGGGGCCACGGTGTTTCTGTATCTCTATTATGTTGGTGCGGCTTCGGAACTTTTAAGTATCTCGATATATCTCGAAAACTACGCTTCTGATCAAAAAATATCATAGACCATAAATTGTAGGAAACATAATTCTCTACAAAAAACGTCTCTTAACATTTTGCCATAGCTCGCTTCGTTTCCGAGATATTTGCAGATTCAGCTCAAAGGAACTGGCCTGACGGACATATTTCGAGATATTTCTTCTTCTTGTTGTTCTTCCTCTGCACAGCTAAGCTGGAAGTGGCATTTGCAGCTCGCAATAGTGCAGAGTTATCTCAAAGAAAGGGGCCACGGTGTTTCTGTATCTCTATTATGATGGTGCGGCTTCGGAACTTTTAAATATCTCGATATATCTCGAAAACTACGCTTCTGATCAAAAAATATCATAGAACCTAAATTGTAGGAAACATAATTCTCTACAAAAAAGGTCTCTTAACATTTTGCCATAGCTCGCTTCGTTTCCGAGATATTTGCAGATATATCTCAAGGGAAGGGGCCTGACGGACATATTTCGAGATATTTCTTCTTCTTGTTGTTCTTCTTCTGCACAGCTAAGCTGGAAGTGGCATTTGCAGCTCGCAATAGTGCAGAGTTATCTCAAAGAAAGGGGCCACGGTGTTTCTGTATCTCTATTATGTTGGTGCGGCTTCGGAACTTTTAAGTATCTCGATATATCTCGAAAACTACGCTTCTGATCAAAAAATATCATAGACCATAAATCGTAGGAAACATAATTCTCTACAAAAAACGTCTCTTAACATTTTGCCATAGCTCGCTTCGTTTCCGAGATATTTGCAGATTCAGCTCAAAGGAACTGGCCTGACGGACATATTTCGAGATATTTCTTCTTCTTGTTGTTCTTCCTCTGCACAGCTAAGCTGGAAGTGGCATTTGCAGCTCGCAATAGTGCAGAGTTATCTCAAAGAAAGGGGCCACGGTGTTTCTGTATCTCTATTATGATGGTGCGGCTTCGGAACTTTTAAATATCTTGATATATCTCGAGAACTACGCATCTGATCAAAAAATATCATAGAACATAAAAAGTAGGAAACTTAATTCTCTACAAAAAAGGTTTCTTAACATTTTGCCATAGCTCGCTTCGTTTCCGAGATATTTGCATATTTATCTCAAGGGAAGGGGCCTGACGGACATATTTCGAGATATTTCTTCTTCTTGTTGTTCTTCTTCTGCACAGCTAAGCTGGAAGTGGCATTTACAGCTCGCAGTAGTGCAGAGTTATCTCAAAGAAAGGGGCCACGGTGTTTCTGTATCTCTATTATGTTGGTGCGGCTTCGGAACTTTTAAATATCTTGATATATCTCGAGAACTACGCATCTGATCAAAAAATATCATAGAACATGAAAAGTAGGAAACTTAATTCTCTACAAAAAAGGTCTCTTAACATTTTGCCATAGCTCGCTTCGTTTCCGAGATATTTGCATATTTATCTCAAGGGAAGGGGCCTGACGGACATATTTCGAGATATTTCTTCTTCTTGTTGTTCTTCTTCTGCACAGCTAAGCTGGAAGTGGCATTTGCAGCTCGCAATAGTGCAGAGTTATCTCAAAGAAAGGGGCCACGGTGTTTCTGTATCTCTATTATGATGGTGCGGCTTCGGAACTTTTAAATATCTTGATATATCTCGAGAACTACGCATCTGATCAAAAAATATCATGGAACATAAAAAGTAGGAAACTTAATTCTCTACAAAAAAGGTTTCTTAACATTTTGCCATAGCTCGCTTCGTTTCCGAGATATTTGCATATTTATCTCAAGGGAAGGGGCCTGACGGACATATTTCGAGATATTTCTTTTTCTTGTTGTTCTTCTTCTGCGCAGCTAAGCTGGAAGTGGCATTTGCGGCTCGCACTGGTGCACAGTTATCTCAAAGAAAGGGGCCACGGTGTTTCTGTATCTCTATTATGTTGGTGCGGCTTCGGAACTTTTAAATATCTCGATATATCTCGAAAACTACGCTTCTGATCAAAAAATATCATAGAACCTAAATTGTAGGAAACATAATTCTCTACAAAAAAGGTCTCTTAACATTTTGCCATAGCTCGCTTCGTTTCCGAGATATTTGCAGATATATCTCAAGGGAAGGGGCCTGACGGACATATTTCGAGATATTTCTTCTTCTTGTTGTTCTTCTTCTGCACAGCTAAGCTGGAAGTGGCATTTGCAGCTCGCAATAGTGCAGAGTTATCTCAAAGAAAGGGGCCACGGTGTTTCTGTATCTCTATTATGTTGGTGCGGCTTCGGAACTTTTAAATATCTTGATATATCTCGAGAACTACGCATCTGATCAAAAAATATCATACAACATAAAAAGTAGGAAACTTAATTCTCTACAAAAAAGGTCTCTTAACATTTTGCCATAGCTCGCTTCGTTTCCGAGATATTTGCATATTTATCTCAAGGGAAGGGGCCTGACGGACATATTTCGAGATATTTCTTCTTCTTGTTGTTCTTCTTCTGCACAGCTATGCTGGAAGTGGCATTTACAGCTCGCAATAGTGCAGAGTTATCTCAAAGAAAGGGGCCACGGTGTTTCTGTATCTCTATTATGTTGGTGCGGCTTCGGAACTTTTAAATATCTTGATATATCCCGAGAACTACGCATCTGATCAAAAAATATCATAGAACATAAAAAGTAGGAAACTTAATTCTCTACAAAAAAGGTCTCTTAACATTTTGCCATAGCTCGCTTCGTTTCCGAGATATTTGCATATTTATCTCAAGGGAAGGGGCCTGACGGACATATTTCGAGATATTTCTTCTTCTTGTTGTTCTTCTTCTGCACAGCTAAGCTGGAAGTGGCATTTACAGCTCGCAATGGTGCAGAGTTATCTCAAAGAAAGGGGCCACGGTGTTTCTGTATCTCTATTATGTTGGTGCGGCTTCGGAACTTTTAAATATCTTGATATATCTCGAGAACTACGCATCTGATCAAAAAATATCATAGAACATGAAAAGTAGGAAACTTAATTCTCTACAAAAAAGGTCTCTTAACATTTTGCCATAGCTCTCTTCGTTTCCGAGATATTTGCAGATTTATCTCAAGGGAAGGGGCCTGACGGACATATTTCGAGATATTTCTTCTTCTTGTTGTTCTTCTTCTGCACAGCTAAGCTGGAAGTGGCATTTGCAGCTCGCAATAGTGCAGAGTTATCTCAAAGAAAGGGGCCACGGTGTTTCTGTATCTCTATTATGTTGGTGCGGCTTCGGAACTTTTAAATATCTTGATATATCTCGAGAACTACGCATCTGATCAAAAAATATCATAGAACATGAAAAGTAGGAAACTTAATTCTCTACAAAAAAGGTCTCTTAACATTTTGCCATAGCTCTCTTCGTTTCCGAGATATTTGCAGATTTATCTCAAGGGAAGGGGCCTGACGGACATATTTCGAGATATTTCTTCTTCTTGTTGTTCTTCTTCTGCACAGCTAAGCTGGAAGTGGCATTTGCGGCTCGCACTAGTGCAGAGTTATCTCAAAGAAAGGGGCCACGGTGTTTCTGTATCTTTATTATGTTGGTGCGGCTTGGGAACTTTTAAATAACGCGATATATCTCGAAAACTACGCTTCTGATCAAAAAATATCATACAACATAAAAAGTAGGAAACTTAATTCTCTACAAAAAAGGTCTCTCAACATTTTGCCATAGCTCGCTTCGTTTCCGAGATATTTGCAGATTTATCTCAAGGGAAGGGGCCTAACGGACATATTTCGAGATACTTCTTCTTCTTGTTGTTCTTCTTCTGCACAGCTAAACTGGAAGTGGCATTTCCAGCTCGCAATAGTGCAGAGTTATCTCAAAGAAAGGGGCCACGGTGTTTCTGTATCTCTATTATGTTGGTGCGGCTTCGGAACTTTTAAATATCTTGATATATCTCGAGAACTACGCATCTGATCAAAAAATATCATAGAACATAAAAAGTAGGAAACTTAATTCTCTACAAAAAAGGTCTCTTAACATTTTGCCATAGCTCGCTTCGTTTCCGAGATATTTGCAGATTTATCTCAAGGGAAGGGGCCTGACGGACATATTTCGAGATATTTCTTCTTCTTGTTGTTCTTCTTCTGCACAGCTGAGCTGGAAGTGGCATTTGCAGGTCGCAATAGTGCAGAGTTATCTCAAAGAAAGGGGCCACGGTGTTTCTGTATCTCTATTATGTTGGTGCGGCTTCGGAACGTTTAAATATCTCGATATATCTCGAAAACCACGCTTCTGATCAAAAAATATCATAGAACGTAAATTGTAGGAAATATTATTCTCTACAAAAAAGGTCTCTCAACATTTTGCCATAGCTCGCTTCGTTTCCGAGATATTTGCAGATTCATCTCAAGGGAAGGGGTCTGACGGACATATTTCGAGATATTTCTTCTTCTTGTTGTTCTTCTTCTGCACAGCTAAGCTCGAAGTGGCATTTGCAGCTCGCAATAGTGCAGAGTTATCTCAAAGAAAGAGGCCACGGTGTTTCTGTACCTCTATTATGTTGGTGCAGCTTCGGAACTTTTAAATATCTTGATATATCTCGAGAACTACGCATCTGATCAAAAAATATCATCGAACATAAAAAGTAGGAAACTTAATTCTCTACAAAAAAGGTCTCTTAACATTTTGCCATAGCTCGCTTCGTTTCCGAGATATTTGCAGATTTATCTCAAGGGAAGGGTCCTGATGGACATATTTCGAGATATTTCTTCTTCTTGTTGTTCTTCTTCTGCACAGCTAAGCTGGAAGTGGCATTTGCAGGTCGCAATAGTGCAGAGTTATCTCAAAGAAAGGGGCCACGGTGTTTCTCTATCTCTATTATGTTGGTGCGGCTTCGGAACTTTTAAATATCTCGATATATCTCGAAAACTACGCTTCTGATCAAAAAATATCATAGACCGTAAATTGTAGGAAATATTATTCTCTACAAAAAAGGTCTCTCAAGATTTTGCCATAGCTCGTTTCGTTTCCGAGATATTTGCAGATTCATCTCAAGGGAAGGGGTCTGACGGACATATTTCGAGATATTTCTTCTTCTTGTTGTTCTTCTTCTGCACAGCTAAGCTCGAAGTGGCATTTGCAGCGCGCAATAGTGCAGAGTTATCTCAAAGAAAGAGGCCACGGTGTTTCTGTACCTCTATTATGTTGGTGCAGCTTCGGAACTTTTAAATATCTTGATATATCTCGAGAACTACGCATCTGATCAAAAAATATCATCGAACATAAAAAGTAGGAAACTTAATTCTCTACAAAAAAGGTCTCTTAACATTTTGCCATAGCTCGCTTCGTTTCCGAGATATTTGCAGATTTATCTCAAGGGAAGGGTCCTGATGGACATATTTCGAGATATTTCTTCTTCTTGTTGTTCTTCTTCTGCACAGCTAAGCTGGAAGTGGCATTTGCGGCTCGCACTAGTGCAGAGTTATCTCAAAGAAAGGGGCCACGGTGTTTCTGTATCCCTATTATGTTGGTGCGGCTTCGGAACTTTTAAATATCTCGATATATCTCGAAAACTACGCTTCTGATCAAAAAAGATCATAGAACATAAATTGTAGGAAACATAATTCTCTACAAAAAAGGTCTCTTAACATTTTGCCATAGCTCGCTTCGTTTCCGAGATATTTGCAGATTCAGCTCAAAGGAACTGGCCTGACGGACATATTTCGAGATATTTCTTCTTCTTGTTGTTCTTCTTCTGCACAGCTAAGCTGGAAGTGGCATTTACAGCTCGCAATAGTGCAGAGTTATCTCAAAGAAAGGGGCCACGGTGTTTCTGTATCTCTATTATGTTGGTGCGGCTTCGGAACTTTTAAATATCTCGATATATCTCGAAAACTACGCTTCTGATCAAAAAATATCATAGAACATAAAAAGTAGGAAACTTAATTCTCTACAAAAAAGGTCTCTTAACATTTTGCCATAGCTCGCTTCGTTTCCGAGATATTTGCAGATTTATCTCAAGGGAAGTGGCCTGACGGACATATTTCGAGATATTTCTCCTTCTTGTTGTTCTTCTTCTGCACAGCTAAGCTGGAAGTGGCATTTGCGGCTCGCACTAGTGCAGAGTTATCTCAAAGAAAGGGGCCACGGTGTTTCTGTATCCCTATTATGTTGGTGCGGCTTCGGAACTTTTAAATATCTCGATATATCTCGAAAACTACGCTTCTGATCAAAAAATATCATAGAACATAAATTGTAGGAAACATAATTCTCTACAAAAAACGTCTCTTAACATTTTGCCATAGCTCGCTTCGTTTCCGAGATATTTGCAGATTTATCTCAAGGCAAGGGGCCTGACGGACATATTTCGAGATATTTCTTCTTCTTGTTGTTCTTCTTCTGCACAGCTAAGCTGGAAGTGGCATTTGCGGCTCGCACTAGTGCAGAGTTATCTCAAAGAAAGGGGCCACGGTGTTTCTGTATCTCTATTATGTTGGTGCGGCTTCGGAACTTTTAAATATCTCGATATATCTCGAAAACTACGCTTCTGATCAAAAAAGATCATAGAACATAAATTGTAGGAAACTTAATTCTCTACAAAAAAGGTCTCTTAACATTTTGCCATAGCTCGCTTCGTTTCCGAGATATTTGCAGATTCAGCTCAAAGGAACTGGCCTGACGGACATATTTCGAGATATTTCTTCTTCTTGTTGTTCTTCTTCTGCACAGCTAAGCTGGAAGTGGCATTTACAGCTCGCAATAGTGCAGAGTTATCTCAAAGAAAGGGGCCACGGTGTTTCTGTATCTCTATTATGTTGGTGCGGCTTCGGAACTTTTAAATATCTTGATATATCTCGAGAACTACCCTTCTGATCAAAAAATATCATAGAACATAAAAAGTAGGAAACTTAATTCTCTACAAAAAAGGTCTCTTAACATTTTGCCATAGCTCGCTTCGTTTCCGAGATATTTGCAGATTTATCTCAAGGGAAGGGGCCTGACGGACATATTTCGAGATATTTCTTCTTCTTGTTGTTCTTCTTCTGCACAGCTAAGCTGGAAGTGGCATTTGCGGCTCGCACTAGTGCAGAGTTATCTCAACGAAAGGGGCCACGGTGTTTCTGTATCTCTATTATGTTGGTGCGGCTTCGGAACTTTTAAATATCTCGATATATCTCGAAAACTACGCTTCTGATCAAAAAATATCATAGAACATAAAAAGTAGGAAACTTAATTCTCTACAAAAAAGGTCTCTTAACATTTTGCCATAGCTCGCTTCGTTTCCGAGATATTTGCAGATTTATCTCAAGGGAAGGGGCCTAACGGACATATTTCGAGATATTTCTTCTTCTTGTTGTTCTTCTTCTGCACAGCTAAACTGGAAGTGGCATTTCCAGCTCGCAATAGTGCAGAGTTATATCAAAGAAAGGGGCCACGGTGTTTCTGTATCTCTATTATGTTGGTGCGGCTTCGGAACTTTTAAATATCTTGATATATCTCGAGAACTACGCATCTGATCAAAAAATATCATAGAACATAAAAAGTAGGAAACTTAATTCTCTACAAAAAAGGTCTCTTAACATTTTGCCATAGCTCGCTTCGTTTCCGAGATATTTGCAGATTTATCTCAAGGGAAGGGGCCTGACGGACATATTTCGAGATATTTCTTCTTCTTGTTGTTCTTCTTCTGCACAGCTGAGCTGGAAGTGGCATTTGCAGGTCGCAATAGTGCAGAGTTATCTCAAAGAAAGGGGCCACGGTGTTTCTGTATCTCTATTATGTTGGTGCGGCTTCGGAACTTTTAAATATCTCGATATATCTCGAAAACTACGCTTCTGATCAAAAAATATCATAGAACGTAAATTGTAGGAAATATTATTCTCTACAAAAAAGGTCTCTCAACATTTTGCCATAGCTCGCTTCGTTTTCGAGATATTTGCAGATTCATCTCAAGGGAAGGGGTCTGACGGACATATTTCGAGATATTTCTTCTTCTTGTTGTTCTTCTTCTGCACAGCTAAGCTCGAAGTGGCATTTGCAGCTCGCAATAGTGCAGAGTTATCTCAAAGAAAGAGGCCACGGTGTTTCTGTACCTCTATTATGTTGGTGCAGCTTCGGAACTTTTAAGTATCTTGATATATCTCGAGAACGACGCATCTGATCAAAAGATATCATCGAACATAAAAAGTAGGCAACTTAATTCTCTACAAAAAAGGTCTCTTAACATTTTGCCATAGCTCGCTTCGTTTCCGAGATATTTGCAGATTCATCTCAAGGGAAGGGGTCTGACGGACATATTTCGAGATATTTCTTCTTCTTGTTGTTC